>NW_024423564.1:54128399-54181793 GCF_017311325.1 Ursus maritimus | reverse complement strand
AGGTATGTATACCTTTAAAAAATAATAATAATAATAACGGCTTTATTGAGATATAATTTACACAGGTGCAATTCACCCATTTAAAGTATACAACTCAATGGTTTTTAGTATATTCAGAGTTGGGCAACCACCACCACGCTCGGTTGACTTCCATTGCCGCAGTGGCGGGGCGGGGGCGGGGATTGTACTCATTGTACTCAACATGTCTAGCCCAGGGGGGTGTGAGAGGGGCCCTGGAGTTGGCTCCTTCTCAAAGACCTGTCTTCTCCACAGCTTCTCACAGAATCTGTAGCTGCACTGAGTTTGATTCTAATGTTTAGAGATAGGGATTTCTGGTACCACATGGCCACAAAGCGCAACTCAGTATTTCACTGGGGTTCAATTAAGAAATAGTGATTTTCCCCCGTCTCCAAACTGAAGCAAAACCTGACCACATCGGACTTACTAATAGACGGTACGTCAACCTCCAAAACAGTATTTTCCTAAGGGATTTTCAAGGGCAATTTTGACTACATGAAATTTTCACCTTGCGCACTGATATCAGAATCTAATCCTCGAGAAAGATACAGCCTCACTCTACACAGGAGCACGAAAGGAGGGTTTTATTTGGTCTGGGATGATCAGAGATAAAAACCTCAGGGTTTTGCGAGCCTTGTCAGCCTGTGACTTAAAGTCAGACTTAGTGACAAGATCATCTTCGATGGGGTCTCCTAAATTCTTTTCGTAGTGAATTTCAGTGAAAACACAAAACCTGACACCTGCATGATTACACGCAACTGTCCTTCACTATCCAAATGTTGGTTCCTGTGTTGGGATAGCATATCGGAATAGTGAGGAATACAAGCTTATCCAAATCTATTTGGCCCCCAAGTTTCCAATAGCAAGTAGGTCTGAGTTTGGATAGCAAAAAATTCACCCCATAATTTAGCTGAATTGAATTTGACTCTTGTGTTCAGAAATCAAGAGTTTGGGTAGTGAAGATAAATACATATTTATTTTAAATTACATTCGTGTACCTCTCCACTAATATATTACGGACATTATAAAAATCACACAAAAACAGTCATTTTTAATAGAAGAAATAAAAATAAATGCAAATAGGAGTTCTAATCATCATGTGTGTCACCACTTTGGAGATCACTCCAACAGGTCAAGAACCAGGAGCGTCCTCTGGTCACCATGACGCATGCCCATAAAACAGCCGGATCTCTTCACTGATTTTCAGAATAATTCTCTGCTCTCATATATATTCACAGCTATTAGCATGCCTCATGCTTGGGATGACTGCCTTTTCTTCATGTAGCCTCATTTTATCACTTTATAAGTTTTGATGGTATTAGCAAATCTGTAATAGCTTCTCCCTTCTCCCTTTCACAGAAGATCAAACATTGGCGTTAAATGGGCAGTTTCTGATTTCTCCTTAAAATAGAATCCTAATTGTGTTTAAAACTACCTTCTCCCTGGATGGTTCTCAATAATAATTGCCAAAATGCTGATAGGTTTTTGTCCTTCGAGAACTAACAATCTAAATCTGGCCCTTTCGTGCCTCCTATTGAATTCCAGGTGAGTGTCTATCTGGCCTTTGCTGACCCCAAGAGAGGCAAGCAGGCCTTCACTCACGAACCACATTTGCCAATGTATTTGAGACTTTGAATTCAGCTTAATCGGTATTTCTGAACCCTTACCATGCACAAAATTCGGTAGTCTGTTTGAGCCAGATGTTCCAGTTTATGTTAGTATTGAGTTAGTAAAAGGCCTTATTTATGTGGAAAATGGCTAATATATAAGAACCAGGTCTTCAGATATCGTTCAGATTTTTCATGTCATCTTCATAGCCAGTTGCCAATAAAAGGAAAAATAGCCTGTCTATTCAAATGGTCTTCAACGTCTTTTAATGGCACGAGGTCTTTTGTGGAAGATTATACATGAACCATCACGTATGAAAGAGAGGAGAATGTTCTGATTAATATAGAGGCAGAAGATCTGGGTCCCACCTACTTGGCCTTCTTTCTCCCCAGCTCCTGACTCTTTTCTTTGTCAAACACAAGAAAAGAGAAGGAGGTGGGGGGAGATTGAAGCACGGAGACTAAAATCTCGGCTCTGCAAGACATATGAATGTGTGACCTTGAGAAGGGGACTCAGCCCCTCTTTGCCTCTGTTTGCTTGTTTTAGAAGTAGAGCCCATAATATTTACTTCCTGGAATGATTACGAGCCTCACAGGAAAAGTTTGGCTCCTTGTTGTACTTCGATCACTCTGTTCCAAGCAGGCTCAGGTTTCCTGGGCAAGAATAAAAAGGCAGCCATTACAATTGCTCTCAACCCAAGCCAAGGGACACAGGTGAGAAGGAGTTTCTGCCTGAGGCTCCTTCTAGGCAGCAACACCAACGGGTAGAAAAACCTGGATGCGCAGCCGTAAGATTTATGATCCATACTGACTTCTTCCTGTCAGTGAGAGAAACCACAGGTCTGCGGTACCCCAGATGTTCTCCATAAGGTCTTAGTGACTAGTCCCACTTTCTCCTAAATGTATTAATAGCGTACTTTGCTTCTAATCAGTAAATTTTATGGCTTTCCCTCCTCCCATAACAGAGTCTTTCTCCCGATTCTCCTGATCAGTACTGCCCCACTCAAGAAAAACAATTGTGAGTAGGCTCTGAAATTGTCACAAGCTGTTCACATGTTAGTTACTATTGTTCTTTTAAACAAATTTCCAGGAATTCTACATACCAGACCTTCTGACATGACAAGCCAATGGCATTCATCATTGGCTTCGACCAGCTTTGCTTTTCTTTTGTCTTCTTTCAAACACAGCTGACCTACACCTCACCCATTCCTCTGTAGCCCTTGAAACCTAAATCCCAGACGGACCTATAGCTGGTGCCTCTGCAAGGAGAATTTGGCTTTCATTGCTCTGTCTTTTTTTCCCCCTACTAGCTAGTTTTGTTCTCCCCAGGGTAGAGCCAAAATCCCACACGGGATATGCTGCTGCCTGGGATTCATTTCGTTAACAGGCCATCCACCACTAGGAATCATCGATTACTGGTGGCACAGAGAAGCCACAGTCCTTCCCAATGAGGAGAGTGGTGAGCATACCAGGCCTGGATTCATTTCCTGCCCCCTCCCTCCTCTTTACCCCCACTGGTGGGTTTCAGAATCTACAGTGTTTTGAGAAGGGGCTAAGGGTCAAGGTCCTGGCTGGGATGATTTCTAGGGGCAGCCAAGGGAAGGTAGGACCTGTGAACAGGGAGTATAATAAGCAGCTGGTGCTTAAAACCTTTCTTGGATCTGGGGGACCTCGGGCTGCACAGCTGGGAGGAGACACAACTGCGACGTGTGGGTAAAGAGAGGCAAATGTGGCAGGCGGCTCATGGCTCAGGCCTGACACTTCAACCTCGACAGTGTCAGAAGGCTTTGCCAATCGCCCCACCCTTCTTTGGAAAGGGTGAGTTATTGACTGTGAAGAAATAAGATGGGAATAATGGAGGCTGTTTCCATGCAGAGACATCATGAGACGGGGTACTCTTGGAGGTAGTAAGTCTTATCAACAATGGCTTCCCTAAGTGCCTCCAACGTGTCTATCCATTAGGGCCGAAGGAGGCGCTTTGATTCTCCCTTGGAGGGGAGAGCAGTTTAATAAATCAGCAAGTGGATGGAGCATCTAAATTCAATAATTGTGAAGTGCCGATAAATCACAGCTGTCAATGCTGACTTAGACTTTATTCATTCAAAAGAGTTAAATTCAAACAGCAATACTCCTAGCCAGCCTCCAGACGCACGCGGCTCACAGCCCGCACCCACCGGGCTAAAACGTCTTCCCAGCGTCGGGCCTCATTTCTGGCCATCTGTTGGGAAGTGGGGAAGGAGGAAGGAGGTTGAATTACAGCCTGAGAGACGACCCATTCTAGTGACAGAGAGATCATGGAAGTTCAAAGTGAATAATTCATTGTCCTGTCGGCTGTGCGTTAGGTTTCATCCCAAGAACTGCTGATGGAAAGGAAATCCGTCTCCGGCATCTTGCTCGAGCTGCACAACTGGGCCTTCCAACACATTCTTTGTGGTTGACTTGCTCACCAGCAGCATGAGGGCGTGAACAATGGTACGGGATTGTAGCTGGACGGTTTGTAGATTCGAGTCAAGCCAAGACTGGAGGATATTTCCATCTCCTCCCCCAGATTCTTTCCCATAAAGTTGGGGGTGTTTTCTCCCCCTCCATTCAACTCTAAGTAAGTTTCATGTAAAATGCAAGAAAGTGTAGCCCTTATATTTATAAACATGCCAACTCTCAAATGGTTGGATAGGTATTTGAATTATTGATTGTTAAATATTTAAGCTAAA
Organism: Ursus maritimus; assembly: GCF_017311325.1. Classification (NCBI taxonomy): domain Eukaryota; kingdom Metazoa; phylum Chordata; class Mammalia; order Carnivora; family Ursidae; genus Ursus; species Ursus maritimus. Next base: position 54,177,457 of record NW_024423564.1, on the reverse strand, counting down.
TTCCTCATCCATCAGTTCTTGTGAGAAGCCAGGGGACAGATTAACGATGCTGGAGTTTTTCTGGTTAGTTGGCAGTTGGCATCTCTATTAATTATGGCCCCCACTGTGGGGCTCTGTAGGGCTCACTGCAGCACTGAAGTCAGTGTCTCTAATACTCCTGTTAAAGAAAGTTTGTGCCGCCAGAGCTGCTGAAATGAGAAGGGAAAGTTACAGTCACGATGGGATCATGGCTGCCCCTGTTGGAGGTTTCGGTGGGTCGGACGGTATCTGACTCCCGCAGAGCTACAAGGGCATCTTGGCCCTGGACCGCATTCTAGCTCCCCCGCTCTCTGATTCTGCGAATCTGAACAATTTACTTCATTCCTCTAAATCTCAATTTCTTGATCTCAATAAAAGAGGATAGTAAGAATCAGCAGGAGATAAATGTCGGTATATCCGTATGTAGACATATAATATGTGTGAATAGATGATGAGATAAAGTTGGGGTATAATGCCTATCAAATAATAACCAAAGGCCACAATTCTGAAGCAATAAAACATAAACTCCATGAGGGGAGAGATTTTAGTCTCGTTTACACACCGGTGATCCCCACTGCCTAGAACAGTGCTTGTTACAGAGAAGAAATTCGATAAATATTCATTGAATTAATAAATGAGCACATTCCATGTTCTAGACACTGTACCCCTTTGCCATTTAATCTTGTGACAACCCTATAAGGCAGCTATTAGCATTTTTTTGGATCAGGCCATGGAGAATGAGGTTGAGTAATTTTCCCAGTGTCACCCAGCTGGTAGGTGCTCAGTGTTCCCACTAAAGGCTGCAGCAAGTGCTGAGATCTCTTCGAAGGTTTCTGAGCCCCGTGGCTAAGTGATCACATGTAGAAAGGCAAGGCCTGTCTCAAGGAGGCCTTCACTTATCCCCACAAGATGGAGAAGTCTGAGGCTCCTTTCCCCTTACAGTTTCACAGCTAAAGCCCCCAAATTCAGCAAGCTCCCCCCAAACCATCAGGAGAGAAGTTAAGTGCCAGTTTGTCACACTCATGAAGACTCTGAGGATGGGACAAAGATGGCGGCACAGGAAGGAAAGGGCCTTGAAGTCCTCGGGGAAAGAAAGTCCTCCTTCCTTCTCTAGGCTGTCTGTGGTCAAAATACCAACATCTTTCTCTCTTTCCCGAAGAGAAACACTCAGCTGGCAGAGGGATGAGAAGCTGCTTTTGGATAATGACATTTGTCCACTGGGTCCAGGAGGAGGAGCTAAGCAAGAGCTCTTAGGTTTTCTGATAGAGGTGGGGATGGTGTGTGTGTGTGATGTTTGACGTGGAAACCATGAAGACCAGAACTGCACCTTATTCACCATTGTACCCCTGTGTTTGGCACAGGACCCGGCACATAGCAGACCCTCAACAGTTCTTTACTGAATAAATGGATTCTGGGTCTGCCCGCAGTATAGTTACTATGAACTAAGTGCTGTCTATGAGCCGGGCACAGTGCCACTCTGCCTGTGTGATATTAGCAGCCCCGTCACATAAATGAGGAGACTGAGGCTCCAAACTGTAAATAAGACCCCAATGGTTACGTGGCTGGTGAGTAGTGTGGGCCAGAGTTCAGATCCTGACTCTCAGATCCAGTGCGTGCTCTTTGCAACAACTGCACAACCACCTCCTGGTGCTCTAGCTACTTCCAATCCCAGATTTCTCAGCCTCAGCACCACTGACATTTGGGCCAGATAATTCTTTACTGTGGAAAACTGTTCTGGGCATGGTAGAGTATGTAGTGGCATTCCTGACCACTAGCGCCCCTGGACCCTCCCCACACAAAATGCTTCCAGACATGGTGAAGTGTCCCCTGGTGGCAGAGGGAGGCAATATTTCCTCCTGTGAGAACCACTGTAACCTCTCTTACTCTTCCCCACCCCAACCATGACAAAGTATGGAGAAGTCAATTCATTGGGACAACAAGCCTTATATATCCAGTTGCTTTCCGGATATTTCTATTGAATGTCCCTAAAATTGAGCTCATCATCCTCTCCTGACTCATGTGATGGACCCGCTTCCGAGCTAGTATAAAATTTGAAGGCAGAGTTCCATTCTGGAAACAGCATGCTTATTTACAGTTCGGTAGAGAACAGAAATCAAAAGAAAAAATTAACTAAAGATTTGGGTGGTGAAGGCGCTTATCCTTTCTGTTCTGTGGCTAGAAAAGTTTTCCGGGGCCTTCTTGGGTTACTTCCTTCCATTTATTATTTGCTATAAAAAATGAAGTGATGTAGTTTCTATTTATTAAAAAAAATAACACCCCCCCCAAATCTTCCTCTCCTGCACCCTCAACATCCAATCAGCCCCAAGTCCTGCCTATTTTACCTCTTGTGTAGCTCTTAAATTTGTCCATTTCTCTCTGACTCCACTGGCACCCACCATCAATTCTTACCCAGCCTCCTCCTAATGGGCCTCCCTGAGTCCAGAGTTTGCAGATTTCCCTGTAGCTCTAAATCTATTCTCCATAGCACAGCCAAAAGATGTTCCTTCTAAAACATAGATCTAACCACACCCTTGTACAGTTAGCACTGTCCTGTGACACCCAGTCTGACCCAAGCTGAGTGTGAGTTCCTTGGAATGGTTTGTAAGGCCCTTGATGATCTTCCCCTCCGAGCCCATCCCTTCCCCTTTTGTCCTCTGTCCTCCATGCTCTAGCCACACGGAACTCTTCCAATATACCAGCCTTCCTACAGCCCAAAGGAGAAGAAGATGCAGCAGATGTGCTCTTTTGTTTTCTATCCCTATCTCCTTTCTTGGGGACGAGCCCATGTTCACCCCTTTCTCCATGCCTGGCTCTTACTGAAGGTGGGATAACAGAAGGTAGCGATTCAAGTAAAGATGAAGAAAGGACAGACTCTTTCAGCATAACAAAGTACAGGACATATTTAGTATGAGGGGCTCAGTTGCACAGTAAGGTGGGGTGAGAGGCTCAGAAAAGATAAGGGAAGGGAGTCTAGTTACAATAATAAATAAGGTGGTCGGGGTAAGTCTTACCGAGAAAGTCCAATCTGAGCAGAGTTGTAGGAGGTGAGAGAGGGCACCACGCAAATATCTGGGAAAAGCCTTCCAGAGAGAGAGAAAGAAGGACCTGAGCAAAGGCCCCCCTGTGTGATTGCACTGGGCAGTTTGAGGCATAGCAGAGGCTAACAGAGCAAGTAAGGGGGGCTAGTGGAAGATGAGAGGTAGGGAGGTACTGTATCTGCTATGCCCAGCACATAGCAATTTTTCAATAAATATTTGTCAAGTGAACTTACCTTCCTGCACATTACAGCTTTAGATACACATCTTCAGGCAAACTTTCTATCCCAGTGAATGAACAGGGGTATGTTAACTGTGATTTGGGGCAAGCCCCTTCTCTCTGACCTTTGCTTTTCTCATCTGTGAAATAAGAAAATTGGGCCATTTGGTCTCTTCCTGCCCCAAAATGCTATTGCACCAGAAAAAGTGGGATAATAATCTCCATCATGCCTACAACAGGATCATTGAGATACTCATGGGAAAAGCATTCCTTGAGAGTTGGAAGCATGTGAGAGCTGAGGCATGTTAAAAAACTTGAGTTTCAGGGCGCCTGGGTAGTGCAGTCGTTAAGTGTCTGCCTTCGGCTCAGGGCGTGATCCCAGCATTCTGGGATCGAGCCCCACATCGGGCTCCTCCGCTGGGAGCCTGCTTCTTCCTCTCCCACTCCCCTGCTGTGTTCCCTCTCTCGCTGGCTGTCTCTGTCAAATAAATAAATAAAATCTTTAAAAAAAAAATTTGAGTTTCTCTACCAATGAACTCATCCTTTCTGTGCCTCAATTTGCCCATCTGTGGAATGGGAGACACAACTGCCATCTTACTTTACTTCAGAGTTGGTGTGAGGCTCTAGTGAGGCAATGTACATGTCATACTTTGAAGGTCTACATATCATGGAACAATGCATAGGGTTATTATTATCCCTCCAATCTGCTTATACTCTGTCTGATCACTGTGGCCTTGCTTGATATGCCAAAGATGGATGAGCACTTTGTCGAGCAATACAGGAGACCTGTTGTTTGTGGATTATGCTGCTTGAAAGCCCAGATGAAACCCAGGTGTGAAACTTCTAGTCCAGGGAGTATTGCCCAGCAATTAAGAATGAGGGCTTTCAGTGTCAGAGAGAGCTGGAGGAGTCTTGGGCAAGTCACATCTCTGAGTTGCTTGATGACACCCTTTCTCTGGAAACATCCCTGCTCCCCCATCATGTAGAAAGAATCATATTTCTGTCATGTGGCTAAGCCTCAGCCATAGTTGATTGAACTACAGTTGGAGACTGACCTAAGCTAGCCCTGTAAAATACTTTCTATAGAAAATATACCTGAAAGATAGATCTTGGAGTTGCACTGAGAATTGTCATTGGAAGAACTCTAGAACAAGAGGCATCCAACTCCTGCTGTTACAATCCTGGAGTTACCACTATTCTTCCCCTGACTGAGGCATAGATGTTCAACTTTTTTGGGACTCCACAAGAAACCAATGACTCCTTCCAAAAATTTCCTTTTTTATTTGAAAGTGGCCTCTGTTGAAAGACAATTATCATATGGTTTCACTCATTTATGGAACATAAGAAATAGCAGGGAGATTGGTAGGAGAAGGAAGGGAAGAATGAAGGGGGGATAAACAGAAGGGGGAATGAACCATGAGAGACTATGGACTCTGGGAAACAAACTGAGGGCTTCATAGAGGTTGGGGGTGGAGGATTGGGATAGGCAGGTGATGGGTATTAAGGAGGGCACATATTGCATGGTGCCCTGGGTATTATACGCAAACAATGAATCATGGAACACTACATCAAAAACTAAGGATGGGGGCGCCTGGGTGGCACAGCGGTTGGGCGTCTGCCTTTGGCTCAGGGCATGATCCCGGCATTATGGGATCGAGCCCCACGTCAGGCTCCTCCGCTATGAGCCTGCTTCTTCCTCTCCCACTCCCCCTGCTTGTGTTCCCTCTCTCGTTGGCTCTCTCTATCTCTGTCGAATAAATAAATAAAATCTTGAATATCAGAGAAAAAAGAAAAAAAAAAAAAAAGAAAAGAAAGTGGCCTCTGTCTTATTTGAAAGTTTCAGTGGACTCTGTTTCTTGTAGTCTAAGAGTCTCAACTAGCTCTTACGTAGCCATGTTCTTCTTCCTTGGGAATTTTTGTGACTATATATAGAACCACATTGTAAAGAACCCCCCTGTCCTCTTGAAACCTGCTTTAAAATTTAGGACAGTGTTTTCCAAATTGTGTTCCCATAGAACACTAGTTCCATGAAATAAAAAGTATTGCAAAGATAAAAGATTCCACAATTGGTTTAAGAACAGTAAGTTAAATAAATTATGATAATGGGCACCATTTAGGGAGGGCTTGCTATGTGCCAGACACTATTCTAGCGCTTTACCTACATAAGATTTTAATTCTCACAATGACGCTTTAAGGTATGTATCATTTACTAGGCCCATTTTATAGATGAGAAACTAAGGCACCAAGAATTTGAGGAACTTGTCCAAGTTCATTCAGGTGGTAAGTGGTGGAGCTGGGTTTTGAAGTCCTGCATCTGGGTCCAATAGCACTTTCTGCAGTGAAGGAAACATGCTCTATCTGTGCTGTCCACATGGTAGACACTAGCCACATGTGGCCATTGGATACTTGAAATGTGGCTAGTGGGACTGGGAAACTGAATTTTTTATTTTATGTGCATTTAGTCATTTAAATTGAAATACCCACATGTGGCTAGTGGCAACTGTATTGGATCATCCAGGTCCAGGCTCTGTGCTTCTAACCACTACACCACCAGAGGAAAGTGTAGGTTTCTTTCCTGCAGGACTTCACAGAGCCTTTATGCATTAATGAGGTTTGTGAAGCACAGACAAAATAGAACATGCCTGAGGGGATATAATCACAGAAAAGTTTTCTCATAGAACATCTTGAGGGACCAGAGTTCCAGAGAATACAGTCACCAATGGGGTGTGACAGTCAGTGTCTGCTCTCTGGAGATGACAGATGACCTCTGTTCTGTCAGGGGAATGTCTGGGGGACTGACATTCCACAGCCAGAGCAAATGCCTGCCCATGAAGAAAGCATCGCAGAGGCTGTCGGGTGCCCAGATGCTGTCCTAAAACTTCTACCATGGGAATTGCTCCTCTGGCAGAGAAATAAAAGCATTTCCTCCCCAAAGCACAGAGGTAGTAAGAGATAAACCTTATCCCATGAACACATCATTATTTTAACACAGAATGGATGAATTAATTTAAATTAATTAAGACATAGACTTTACAAATTACAAAGCACTTCGGCTTCTAGCCATGCCACTCAAAGTGTGGTCCCCACCAGCAGCAGCAGTTGGACCTGGAAACTAGTCCCAAGTGTGAATTCAGCGGCCCACTCCAGACCTCCTTAATCAAACCCTGGGGTGGGGCCCAGCACTCCGTGTTTTAACAAGTCCTCCAGTTGATTCCCATACATGTTCAAGTTTGAGGTCATTTACATGTATTTGTCTAATTCAATCTTTAGAACTGAAGAAAGAGAGGTCCAGGGAATTTAAATAACATGCTCAAAGTTACACAGCTGGAAAATTACCGAGCTGGAACAAGAACCCAGCTCTCAACCAGCAGAGTGGAATCTGCCTGGAGGCCTTCCAGATTTGCTGGGGAGAGTCCCAGCTGCTGGCTGGCCCTCTTCTTTCTCTGAGCTGGCCCAGGATTCAAAGTGGGGTGGCAGCCATGGTGCAGAAGGGCCAGGCCATGCTGCCCTGCACACTTTGCTCTCCCACTCCCCCAACCCTCCCTTCAACTCCTGTCCCTTTCTGGTTCATCAAGTACAAAGTCAGCAGCATGTTCCACCTTCCCTTCCCTCCCCTCGCCCCTCATTCACCCTCCTCCAGGCTTTTAGACATCCCTGGTCCCTCCTGTGAGAAAGTAGAAATTCAATGGGAATGATCGGGGGAGGGGCAGATGAGGTTTCATAGGATATGCCAGATTAAACAAGGTAGATTTCTTTGTTAAAGTTCTTTTCAGAGCCTTTGCTATGTAAATATGTGAAGCTCTCAAATAAGGGTATGGTCCCCCCACATGGACCCACTCCCATGACCACAGAACCTTTTAATTCAGGAGACTAGTGTTCTGCAGGGGATGGGTCCTATCCCCGTGGAAAGTAGACCATTAGACCTAAACGGATTAGACATGAGACAGGTAGATTTTGAGAGTCATGGTAAAAGATGGAAAAAGTTCCAGAACACAGAACTCCAGGTGTACCCATCATCGCCACCCACCCCATCCTCAAGGAGGGGCCCATCCTCAAGTCTAGTCCCATCAGAGCTCTTTCTAAAGTGCCAAGTTGTATTAAGCAGAGAAGAGCAATGCTAGGGAAATATTAGCACTCAAGGTTGAGGGCCAACAGAGAGTGTCCCCAGCAGTGGGGAGCCAGCTACTAGAGGCCCTACTGGGCCAGTTGTTAACCCTTGAGTTGCTGGATCATGGGGAGGTGGGGTGAAGGGTCCCCGGTGAGGGTGCAGGATTGCTGAATCAGGGAGCGGCGTGTGTGAGTATTCTGAAGGCTCACGGCAAGAGCGTTCCGACAACTCTGGAATTATTGCCAACTTTGACAATCAATATACCTAATCTGGTACCTGCCAGCTAAACATTAGCCCTCAATTCATCTGAATTCAGCAACAAGCTTCAGGAAATCTGTGTGCCTTCAAGGTTGAATCATATGAGTATAGGTAACTTTTAGTGACCTGATAAAATACAAAGCTGTATTTTCCACATGAAATCAACTATGTATATTATTAAACAAAGGTTATGATTCCATTCTGTAACAATGTCAATATTTCACATATTGGTGATAAGCTCTCTTTCCCTTTAGGTATCCGTTGCTTCTACCTGGTGGACTCAAACTCCTCCCCCTCCCCCATATTTCTATAGGAGTGATCCCACAGCCCAGGCAGAAGCCCCTGGCTTGGTTGGTTGCTCACAACAGGACAAAGAATACTTAAATTAGACTTCAAAATCCCGATGCTGGTTCCAGATCTGCCACTTACTTGCTCCATGGCCTTGGGAAAGTTACATACTTTCTCTGAGCTTCCTTCTCCTCATTTGGAAAATGGGGATAATCATAAGGTAATGAGCATGAAAGCAGCTGATATAATGCATGGTACGTAACATGCTTCCAATAAATGTTGCAAGAACTAAAAAATTATTACTAAGACTTGGAAAACTGAAAAAGTCAACTAATTAACTAAAAAACCACATGCACGCACACATACCAGCTCATTCTGGGCCACAGGCCTCATTTGAAAACTAACGGCTGGTTTGGATTTGGATGTGGCGAGGAATCTGAGATTAACTGCCTCCCCAACTCTGCACCCTTGCCTTGAGTTAAGGAAAAGCAGATGTACAGGAAAGGAGGTACCGATTTGAATGACAAAACCCGGGCTGGAAGAAGGCATTCATAATCCCCATCCCCAGTAAATGGAATGGTACAGAAAGTTATCACAACCCCGGAGAAGAGGGGGATAGTTGTGTGTCCTTGCCTTCTGTGGACGGTGGTGTGGTCTTTAGCCTATGTTTCACTGATCATCAAAAAGAGCCACATCAGCACCACCGTCACTTCCCATCCTCACCTGATGGTAGTTCACGACTCATCAGAGATCCTAAAGAGATCTCAGCTCAGGGGCCCTTCTACATGACCTAAGTGGCAGCTTAGGTATATGTCAGCTTCATGCTCTGCTTTCTGGTAGTCTAGGCCCACTTCTGGCCCTCCTCAGATGTCTGAACTATATGATCAGGAAGGATCCTTGTGCATACAATCCCTTTGTTCCTCGGTTAGGGAACCCCAGAGAGGGTATGTTCCTTATTTTATGCCACATGGTAGATTAGTAACATGTATCGGTTAGCATTTACCAAGTAACAACCATCCCAAAACTTAGTGGCAGTGACTGCACATTTAGCTCATTGTTCCATGGATCAGGATCTGGGGACTGGGCTCTTGTGCTCTTGCCTGGGCTCATTCATGCATGTGCAGTTAGAGGCAGAGTCTGCTAGGAGTTGGCTAACCCATGGTAGCCTCAGTTAAGATGGCGCCTCCCTGTTCCACAGGGTCTGTCATCCTCCAGCAGACTAGTCCAAGCTTATTTACATGGCAGCTGAGCACGATTCCATGAGAGAATGGAAGTGCTGAAGACCTGTTAGGTCTAGTATCAGAACTGGTACATCACTGCATCCTTTTTATTGGTCAAAGCAAGCGACAAAGCCAGCACAGATTCAAGGAGTGGGCAATCATCTCCATTTCTTGATGGGAGAAGCTTTAAAGTCACGTTTCCAGGGGTCAGAATATAAGGATGGAAATAATGGGGCTTTTTGCAAACTATCTAACCCTAACTCTATCAGGAATTCTCCCCAAGTCTCCTGATTTTGAGGAATAATGGATACCTGTTGTTTGCCCACCTAGAATCTATTTCCTCTTCTTCTATTAATTCCACTACAATTTACGCTGAATCCAGTCTTGGTAGAACATTTCATCAAAGACTCTACCCATTCTGGTCAGCAGGTAGGCATTCAACCCAGTAGACCCATCCAAGTGCTGTCTGCCTGGAATTTGAACATCAAGTGAAAGGACCCAGCAGAGTGACATTATGACTCCAAAAAGACTCTTCACATATTCCTGCTGCCTTACTTCCCCAGCGCAGCCGAACCACTCTGCTTCTCAAGCCCGGGTGTTTAGCTTTACTTCAATTCTGTGCATTACCTCCTATAGTGGACACTTCGGTGCACTTTCAGAATGACTGAGGGACTCATTCCCTCAGCTCCTAGGAGTGTTGCATACTGATGGTCACAGATAAGTATCATCCAAGAATTGCCCTTTGCTCATGGGTGCTGTCTCACCCAAGGTTACGTGCCCTCCCTGGCATGGCCTCCCTTGGGATAACTCTGAAAGGTCATCCCTGTGGGATCAAGTTCAACTTCTCCCTCTGCCCAATCCTGCTTCGCTCACTCTCTGGTAGGTTTTGTTGCCAAGAGCACTCTCCAGTGAATGTCCTGCTGAAATCTCTCCATCTGAAAGATGGTTTTCTGGGAGCTCAACTTAAGATATCTTTTTTTTTTCTTTTTTTTTTCTTTTCTTTTTTTTTTATAATTTTTATTTTGTTATATTAGTTACCATAGAGTACATCCCCAGTTTTTGATGCAAGGTTACATGATTCATTATTTGCGTATAACGCCCAGTGCTCCATGCAATACGTGCCCTCCTTACTACCCATCACCAGCCTATCCCAATCCCCCACCCTTCTCCCCTCTGAAGCCCTCAGTTTGTTTCCCAGAGTCCACAGTCTCTCATGGTTCATTCCCGCTTCTGTTTACCCCCCCTTCATTCTTTCCTTCCTTCTCCTACCAATCTTCCTATTTCTTATGTTCCATAAATGAGTGAAACCATATGATAATTGACTTTCTCTGCTTGACTTTTTTCACTTAGCATTATCTCCTCCAGTCCCATCCATGTTGCTGAAAATGTTGTGTAATCATTCTTTCTGATGGCTGAGTAATATAGACAATGGACCACACCTTCTTAATCCAGTCATCTGTTGAAGGGCATCTCGGCTTCTTCCACAATTTAGCTCTTGCGGACAGTGCTGCTATGAACATTGGGGTGTCTTATATCCCTTCAGCAAATTCTATTTTTGCTTAGGTGAGTCCATAAGTTTCTGTTGCTTGCAACCAAAAACTATTATGAGATGAATGAACAAAAACAAACAACATTAACAAGACAGATTTATAAATATAAGGAACACACCACTGGTTGCCAGAGAAGAGCTGGTTGGGGGTGATGGGTGAAACAGGTGAAGGGGATTAAGAAGTACAGACTTCCAGTTATAGAGTAAGTAGTCATGCAGATAAAAGGCATGGCATAGGGACTATAGTTAATAAAATTGCAATAATTTTGTATGGTGACAGATCGCAACTTCATTTATTGTTGTAAGCATCATGTCATGTATGGAATTGTCGAATCACCTGTTGCACACTTGAAACTCGTATAATATTATATGTCAAGTATACTTCAATTAAAAAAACTCTTATAAAAAATAAAAATAAATAAAAAATTTAAAACAGTTATGATATATTTTAGTTCGGGATTCTTTTCACTATACTATTTTCTAATTATTTTCTTGTGTAACTACTATTTGCCTCCTCAAAATAACCCTCCCACATCCCCAGTTTACAAAGGCAGGTAACTTTGAATTGACCAAGGTGAATAGCTGATAAACAGAGTAGTTAAGAAAATTGACTTTGGAGCCAGGCTGCCTGGGTCTGATTCCCACCTTCATCATTACTTAATCTCTCTATGTTTGCTGGTTGATGTTAGTATTACTAGTAATAATGGCATTTTTTTTAAAGATTTTATTTATTTATTTGAGAGAGAGAGAGCAGGTGTAGAGCGAGAGGGAGAGAATCTCAAACAGACTCCATGCTGAATGTGGAGCCCAATGTGGGGCTCCATCCCATGACCCTGAGACCAAGACCTGAGCTGAAAGTAAGAGTTGGACGCTCAACTGACTGAGCCACCCAGGCGCGCCAGTAGTAGTCATGGTATTAATATGGATACTTCTGATTCCAAAGCCTGTGCATGCCGTGTCTACTATCTTTTCCACGTGAGCACCCTCTCTCTGACATTTCTCCAGCCCATCTTGCTCTCAGAATGCCAGAACTCGAGCGGAGAGCCCCACATCTCTAGCGAAAGGGAACAGCCGCACCAGCTCTGCTGCCACAGCCCCTCTTTGCTGGCCTTCCCATTTTTCTTTATTGCAGGTTTGATGTACTGTCTCCTCCCTACTCACTGGCTTGGCAGTAAGTAATTGTCTTCTTGGAGCAACCTGAAAGGCGCTCCTGTTTGGTAATTTGTTAAAGTATATTTATACACAATAGACTCCCAGAGCAAATGGGCCCACTGTGCTCCCTAAGGAGCCGATTTAATTATTAATAAGAGCCATGGTTCTGCTGGCCATTCTTTATCTTGGGCCTGCCTCTGTTATCTGTGCATCTTGTGATGGGACACAATGGAAATATCAGAAGCAATAAATTACAACTTTTCAAGGATGAAGGCCAAACAACAGTAACCTGGTTACTGGGCACCAAAGCCAGCTTCTCCTTAGAAACCTTAATCCCGGAACGAGAAGGCTGGGCAATGGGACATACTCTTGTTATGGGGCACATGCTGTTCTAAAATTAAAAGAATGTAGGTTGATCTTAAAACCTGGGACCTTGTAATTACAAGGAATGAATAGGTCTTAGTGAAAACAGAAGAATTCCTGGGGCTTAACTAACTTCAGTTTTGAAATCACAATGCCAGAGTGAATGCGAGCCACAAAAGTTGACCGAGCACCCCTAAAGGTGCTAAGGGTAAGGAGAACGGGGTCAGAATCCATGCCGCCTTCCCAGGAAGGGAGATGGGGAGAGATACAAGAAAAGCATTTTCCAGGAGGGTCAAGGAGCTATGAAGGGAGGGAAGGGCATCTAAAGCCAGCTTGAGGGCAAGCGAGGGCTGCCCTGAGCTGAAGAGTCTCAAGATGAGGGGGAGGAGGGGAGGAGGAGGAGGGGAGAACAGGGCTAGAAGAAGAACAATCTAGATGGAGGAAGAAACTCTCCCTGTGACATCAATGCATGAACAACTTTGGGAACTGCAAGCATCTCTTCAATCCATTCCCCACCAACCTTACCCTGCCTCTCCCCCTTTCTCCCTTCATCCTGCCGGGGCCCTCTTGCTGATCCTGCTCTCTCCTGGCCCTCCCATTACCTTCCCACTACTGCTGCCACCCTCCCAAATCCATCCTCTCCTGAATAATCCTGTGCTCCCTCAAAGGGGCCTCCCCCTCAGGATAAAATCTAATCTACTCAGCATGATAGCTGGTGCCCTGTGTGAGCTAATCCCCGGAAGCCTCACCTCGCACATCTCCCCTAGCTTGTGCTCTAACGACACAAAACTAACCTTTGGGTGCCTGGTGTGTGCTAGGCACTGTGCTGAATGCTTTTGCCTTATGTATTATGTCCTTTAATGCTCACGGCCACCAAGTGGGACAGAGCTACATATCCTCATCTCACAGATGGGTCTAAAAGTTAAGCCAATTTGACCTTAACACCCGTGATATTTCTAAGGCTATAGTTTGAATTAAGGTTTGCTTGTGTTCTGACTTGTAAACTAATGAGTAAGAAACCCTTAAAAACAAAATTATGTTGGTTATATAAAAAGAAAGATAAACACTTACTCACAATCATTAAATTAATAATCCATCTACTCAAATCACCTTAAAGACAAGGAATTGACACCTGGCACTATGCTCAGACTCCTGACCACCTGTCTGACCTAATTGCCTCGCAGTTCCCCTCCTGCTCACTTTGCTACAGCCACACTGGCCTCTTTGTTATTCTCTGAATAGGCCAGGCAAGCTCCAACCGTGGGATTTTTGTACTAGCTGTTCCTCTGTCTGGAAGCGCTTGTCCATCAAGTGTTTTCATGACTCATTTTCTCTCTTCATTGAGATTTTGCTCAGATCTTACCTCCTAAGAGAGAACTTCATTGAGCACACTCTCTTAGATATCCCATCACTCAATTTCTCTTTCCTGTTACCTTTATTCATAGTCTTACCACTACATGACATAAGATTAGAGATCCATTTGTTTGTTTATTTGTTATTTGTCTTCCTTACTTCACAGAGTTCTACAATGGTAGGATCTCCAGAACCTAGAACGGTACCAGACACACCATTAATATGGAACGGAAGAATATAGGATGAAGGGTAAAACGTCCCCTAATATTCCAAACCTTGACTAAGACCTGACTGAGAGTATTAGAGTAACTAAAACATCTGGGGTCATGCAGAAGGTGGCTTGGGTGATTGGTGGACAGTGGAAGAACAGGAGAGGTATGGAGGTGAAGTTGGTGGTGTTTACCCACCAGTGCTCAGGGAAGAGCAAGGCCTGTTTAAGTCACACCTTTGATGGGAGTTTTGTCAGTTATGGAGGTCAATACCTTATCTTTTTATTCTAGTGCCTGGCATAGAGAAGACACTCAACAAATACTTAGAGTATTAGTGAATTCCAGAATTTTATAGTTGCCTCGGCCTACCTCCAGATGGTTCTACTCACGTTCTGAGACCTAAGATTGGCCAATGATTCTACAAGTTATTGCTTCTTCAGTATGCATCTTTTCAATCCTGGGCATGGAGTGGTAACATTCGCAGCCTGATTTCTGGTCCCTTTATTGGATAGAAAGTGTCCTATAACGCATCAAGCCTGGCTCAGACCCGGGCTGTGGAGTCTGGGAAGCTAAGGATGGAACGACTATTCCAAAGGCCTTCTCTGTATGAATGGTTAGTGTTTCAGCAAGCTTGTGGACATTCCTCACTGGGAACCACTGACTTCTCAGGATGGCTTGCGATAGCTGGACAAACACAGGGAACATTCTGTAGAAGCATTTTTCAATCTGCAATGGTTTGTGGTGGACGCAAGCCACTTCAATGTAATGGTTTGTGAAATCAATGTAATGAGTCACATACAGCTTTTTTAAATAAAATATATTACAATAGAAACTATAACTGGGAACTAGAATAAAAAATGTATTGCAAAAACAAAGGCAAAATAAGGACATTTTGAGACAACAGATGCACACTAAAGACAATGCTGAAGATGTTCTTCATGCAAAATGAAAATGACCCCACCCCCAAGTGTAGACATACGGGAAGGAAAGAAGAACAACAGAAAAGATAAACTTTAGAAAATCTTTTATTAATGTTGACTGTATGAATAATAACAATACTGTCTTGCGAGGTATAGAACACACAGAGAAATAAAATAAATGACCACAAAGCACAAAAGTTGTGAGGGTATTAAATGGTGTAAGGATGTTCTAAGGTTCTTGCATTTTTCGTATTATAGTATATGTAATGATATAGAATATATTATGTCATATAATTACAGTTAGGTCAAATTTTATATTATTTATAAAATATAGATTTATGTTTATATCAAAATACAGCATGCATATTGTAATCTCTGAGATAAATATTAAAGTCATGACAATAGGGGCGCCTGGGTGGCATAGCGGTTGGGCGTCTGCCTTCGGCTCAGGGCGTGATCCCGGTGATCTGGGATCGAGCCCCACATCAGGCTCTTCTGCTATGAGCCTGCTTCTTCCTCTCCCACTCCCCCTGCTTGTGTTCCCTCTCTCTCTGGCTGTCTCTATCTCTGTCGAATAAATAAATAAAATCTTTAAAAAAAAAATAAATAAAGTCATGACAATAGAATGCATAACAAATGAGATAATAGAGGGGAAAGTGGAACAATAAAAAATCTTAACCCAAAAGAAGAAAAGAAAGGGGAGAAAAAGCAACAGAGAAAAGGTCGAACAAATTAAAAACAAATAGCACAATAGTAGATTTCAACCCAAATAAATCAGCAACTCCATTTCATTTAAATGGACTAAATATTCTAATTAAAATACAAAGACTGGATAAAATCAAACTAAATTCAAATTAAAGACTAGGCTTGGGGGCGCCTGGGTGGCACAGCGGTTAAGCGTCTGCCTTCGGCTCAGGGCGTGATCCCGGCGTTATGGGATCGAGCCCCACATCAGGCTCCTCCGCTATGAGCCTGCTTCTCGCTCTCCCACTCCCCCTGCTTGTGTTCCCTCTCTCGCTGGCTGTCTCTATCTCTGTCAAATAAATAAATAAAAGCTTTAAAAAAAATTAAAGACTAGGCAAAATAAAGAAAATATTATATGCTGCTTACAAGAGATGTAATGTAAATATAAGCATACAGGATTGAAAATAAAAGTGTAGAAAAAGAAATGCAATGAAAACCTAATAAAAATAAACAGGATGTAGATAGACCACCATCGGACAAAATAGATTTTAAGGCAAGAAGTAGTGCTGGAGATGAAAAGTGATATTTCATAAATAGAAGTGTCATGCTACCAGGAAGACATAAAAATTCAATTTTTTGTACCTAATAACTACTTTCTCTCTCTATATATATATATAATAAAGGAAACTTGACCAAAAAAAGGAGAAAGAGACAAATGCATAGCCATAGCGGGAGATGTTTAAAATAAACGATTGATTGAGATATAATTCACATATGAAATTCACCCTTTTAAAGTGTACGATTCAGGGGTTTTCCATATATTCACAGAACTGAGCAACCATCACCTCTACCTAAATTTAGAACAGTTTTATCTCCTCAAAAAAAAAACAACATATTTGCATTCACTCCCCTCCTCCCTCTCTGCCCAACTTCTGGCAACCACTAATTTGCCTCCTGTCTGAATGGGTTTGCCAATCGTAGATATTTCTTCATATAAGAAGAATCACGTGTGGCTTCTGTGTCGGCTTCTCCTACTCAGCATAATGTTCTCAACGTGCCTTCATGCTGTACAGGTACCATTATTTCATTCCTTTTTATGGTCATATAATATTCCCTTGTAAGGATATGCCACATTTTATTCATTCATCAGTCAGTGAACATTTGGGTTGTTTCTAATCTGGGCTTTATGAACAATGGTCCTAAGTCCTCCTTCTATACAAGTCTCTGTGTGAATATACACCTTCAATTACCTTGGTCGATACCTAAGAATAGAATTGCTGGGTCCAATGCAACTATTTAACTTGAAGAATTTCTAAACTCTTTTCCAAAGGTGCTACCTTATTTTGCATTCCCGCCAGGAACGTGTGAGGCTTCCAATTTCTCCACACGCTTGCCAACACTTGCTCTTGTCCAGAATGTATTGCCTATGTATACAATCAGGTTGTCTGTGAATAAGGACAGCTTTCTTCCTCTACAGTCTTTATCCTCTAATATTTTTGTTTAATTGCACGGACTAGGACCTCCGGGGTGATGTTGAATAAAACCATCGATAGCAGGTCTTTTATTCGCATTTTCGGGAAGAAGCTTTTAATATTACACCTGCAAGTATGTCTCCTTTCGGTTGTTTTTGGGTTTTTTAAAGAAAAAATTTTATATGCATGAGGATGTTCTTATTTCTAATCTGCTAAGTGTTTGTTCGTCGTTATCACAAATGGGTATAGGATTTTTATCAGCATTTTTAGCGGAATAAATCCAACTTCAGTTTTGCTTATATTTCATTTGGGAATTTGGCATCCTGGCTCATGGACCAGAGAGAAACTAAGATTATAAATCCACAGCGTTGTGTGCTGACAGTGAAAGAACTCGGTATTATAGGAGAACGTGCCCAGCCTGGTTCTTAGAGACCGGGAAGGCTTCACATGGGTTGAGAGCTCCAAGTTAAAGAGTTACTGGACTAAGCTGGTTGATGGCGAGATGCCTAGGGGATACAGTGTTTTCCAAGCCAAGTAAAGAATATGTTCATAGGCCTAGAGGTAGGAGAGAACTATGTGTACTGCAGGAGCGGAAAGCCGTCCAGTGCATCTGAACTACAAGGCAGAAGCGGTGGTCCCCAGAGTGAAGGAGGGGAGCCAAGCTGAGGAAGGAGGGAACCCACATGGAGATTTCTTTGGTTGGCCTTTTCATTTCTTGCTCACTTACATTAAGCACATGACCGATACGAAGAGGCGTCAGTTCCGTGATTTCTCCACC
This sequence comes from Ursus maritimus, assembly GCF_017311325.1. Taxonomy (NCBI): domain Eukaryota; kingdom Metazoa; phylum Chordata; class Mammalia; order Carnivora; family Ursidae; genus Ursus; species Ursus maritimus. The sequence goes on along the minus strand of NW_024423564.1, from coordinate 54,159,830 downwards.
TCTGCTCCAAGCAGCCCTGGGAGTTGGGGAGAGATGCCGGTGGACCGTGCCGGATTGGAACCCTGCTCCTTCGGCATCCATTTTAAAACCACCATTTCAATCAGAGCAGTGGTTTCACACTTCTTTGATTTACAAAACGAACTTCTGTGAAAGGTTTCACCAAATTAGACAGACGTATTTGAGTCTGATAATTCCCAAGAAATGAGCTATTATCTCCACGAACTAGAATATCTGTCCTGAGGAAAGGACACACACTCCGTCCTCCTAAGGTAGCTGGGGTGGGGGTCTTCTGGGTAGAATGGCCAGATGTTTCCAACATGGCACTGAGAACTTGACTGGAATGTTCCCAGAGCTGAACTGCGAACACTAAGGGAAGGGGGAAGAATGGGAACAAGGGGAAAAGTCAGATACATGGATGCTTGCAAGGATCTTAGAAAATATGTATTCTGAAAGAAGAGAAACTGCAGAAACTCAAAAGGGATCCTTCTTAAGAGGACTTCCTGAATGAACGAACAAGCTTCTCCTTGTTCCTCAGGCTTTTATCTCGGGGGCCAAAATGGTGCACGAAGCCAAGCTTTTCTCTTCCCATCCTCCTTGTCATCACTGTCCCCCACGCCCCCTCCCCCCAACCCTGACTATTGGAGAGAGGATCATTTGAGTTTGGCAGAAAATGCAAAAAAAAGTTCATTTTCCCGAGACTTTGAAAAACAGCAATTACAACCATCCCAAACACCTTGAAAATTAATTAATTCTTTTCCAGTTAGGCTGATAGCCTTGCAAAGGCAATGAACCCACCCTGTTAATATACATGGGAACGTTTACTCATTATTTATCCATATCTACCTGTCTTATCTATCTTTATTTAGACTTTTACAAAGTACTTACTAAATTGTGTGCACCAGTAAATATGTTAACTTGGTGCAATTTCATGGAGATTTATGCACCTGCAATGCCGAATATATTAGATTCCCCTAAAAGCTCGGCATTTGGGGTATGTTCTTTTCAAAGACCCTATGGGGTACATTGTCTATGTGCAGAGGGATATGAAGAAACCAAAATCAATGGGCTTAAATTATTAAAATTCTAAGCAGTTGTTACGGATTGGGTCAGGTATTATAAAACTTACAGTCCATCAATTTACTTTCAATATTAATTTTAGCCTTGTGCCTTGCCATGAAAATCATGAGAATGGAAAGCATGTAACATCTCACTTACAGCTGACACAGAAGGGAAGTGACTCTGAAATATAGGCCCTCTCGGCCTCTGGGGAAGATTTATGTGGCGAGGGTCACTCTGCTCGGAGTAAGCTTGCAGGTGAGTGGCAGGGCTGCATTATAAATGCCTGGGGTAACTATAAAAACATAAATGGTATCAGGTTATTGATTTTTTTCTTCCTGGAGCCCACAAATTAGAAAAGCCATTGCTAAAAATCACTGGTCTATCCACAAATTTTAATTAAAGCATAAATAAATCATTTCGGTTGCCGCACTTGCATATAAACAAAGGGGGAGATGGCATCCTTACAAATGCTTGTCAACATTTGGTGACTAATGGCTCACAGGGAAAATACAATCTGAAACAACCGAATTGAAAGCAGGTTCTCCAGCTAACTAATATCACATGCAAACCATCTAAAGCTATTACGGCGAGAGGCATCGAAACCACAGATCAGGTTTTTGGGGATGGGTGGAGGGATGAGGATAATTTTGTTAAGTAGAGCAATACTATTTTTTTTTATTAAATAAAGTGAAGCCCTGTAATGAGATATTACAGCTGCTGCTTCCACCACATGATGGAGAAATGGATACCCCACCCCTCACACAAAACACTAACCATATGCTGCGATGCTTCCAAACGTTGATTGTGTTCCTCAAGAAATACATAGCAAGAACTCCTGTAAAGAGGTCTTCAGAAAACAGCGAGGAAGGGGATGTGCGGAGCATTCTTAGGTCCCATGACATAAAAAGAAGAAATTAAGATATTGAAGAGTAAAGGAATTGCCAGGGGATTTGCAGTACTGGCCCGGGCACAGGCAGCCCACACCTGGCATCCATGCTGCGCTCCGGCTCCGGGGGAAGCCGGTGGCCTGCTCTTCCACGCGTGCGGTGGGAGAGTGCCCCTCTGCATTTCTCCCCGGCTGCTAGTGTGATTTGGAGGCACTGGGACACTAGACCCCACTGTTGCTATGGCCAGGGGGTCATGATTGAAGGACCTGGGGCCCACACGTCTTAATAGAAGGTCTGTGCACAGCGGGCAGAGGGACTTCATGTGATTGTCCTTGCAGAGACACTGGAAGCTCAGAGAGAGTGGGAAGTGCGTTGTCCACAGTAACACCTGATTTGTCAAATGTTTAGCAAAAATAGGAAATAAATTTTTCCTTCCTTCCTTCCTTCCTTTGTTCAATTAGCAAACATTCCTGGCGAACTTAACTGTATGCCACGCACGATGTTAGCTATTTGAGGACCTGGAAAGGTCTGATACAACATCTCTGCCCTCAGGAACAGTCAAGTTGAAAAAAGAAAAAAAGAAAATTCAACACAAGGAGGGAAATAATTTAATAGTAACATCCTAAGGATCTCAGGGGAGCCCAAAGGAAGGTAAGCTTAACTCTGGGAGAAAAGCCATGGGGCAGGGAAAGTGTCACAAAGATGGTGGTGTTTGGGCTGGTGTTTAGTCTTGCCATATGAATGTGTTTGCCAAGTAAACAGATAACATTTCTAAACAACTGGAGCTTAACTTTTTGTGTGCTGAACCCTTGTTTTTTTTTACCAATGGCTTAAAGAAGGAAAATCTTTTTTTTTTTAGATATTTATTTATTTATTTATTTATTTATTTATTTATTGACAGAGAGAGAGAGCACAAGCAGCAGGAGCAGCAGAGGGAGAGGGAGAAATAGGCTCCTCCCGAGCAAGGAGCCTGACATGGGGCTCGATTCCCAGGACCCTGGGATCATGGCCTGAGCCGAAGGCAGCTGATTAACTGACCGAGCAACCCAGGTGCCCCAGGAAAATCTTATTTAAAAAACAAAACAACTGTACCAAAGGCACAGAGAACAAATCCTGAAGACAGACTACTTAATTTTAAATCCTAGTTCTATCACTCCCTAGCTCTGGAAACTTAGGTGAGTTAGCCTTTCTGTGCCTGTTTTCTAATCTTTACAATGGGGTAGCAATAGTACATAGCACATGTATTATTATGAGAAGTAAATGAGAGTTAATATCTGTAAACATCTGAGAACAGAGCCTAGCATATAAAAAGCACTGTAACCAGGAGCACCTGGGTAGCTCAGTCAGTTAAGCGTCCGACTCTTGATTTCAGCTCAGGTCATGATCTCAGGGTAGGGAGACTGGGCTCCATGCCTAGAAACTGGAAATCACCCCTGACTCTTCTCCCTCTCCCTCACCCCCAAATCCAATCACAAGCTTTTTAAATTTTCTTTCTAAAAGATTTCAGACCTCTCTCCCCTTCTGCATGCCGACACTGACTTCTGGAGTGCAAGCCCTTGCTTGACGTTGCTCTTCTGTGTGACTGCCGAGCCCCTGAGCCAGCCTCCAGTGAAGCCATCAGGCACCCAGCTGCCAGAGGGAACTTTTCAAAATGCAATCTGGCCGTGACCTCCTCACAGTCCTTTAAGTGCATCCTTATTGCTTGCTGTGTATAAAGCATGACACTCATGGTCCAGCCAAATCAGCCATCATCACATCCAACGGGGCCGCACACCTCGAGCTCTATCCCGAACCCCTCCCTGCCTCATATTTCATCCTCCACCAAGAGGGTCCACTTCTGTCCCCACCATACTCCTCTCCTTCCTCTAGCACCTCTATTCCATCCCTCTGGGAAGCCTGCCCTGACCCCCTCCCTCCGCTATGCCCCTGGCTTGTATTCGCACTGCCTCTCGTGCATGACTCTTTCACTGCACACAGCGCTTGGCGTTGCGGGTAATTATGAACTCTGTATCACTGTGCACCACACCGCACGGTGAGCCCCGCGTGGCTGCCTGGTGCAGAGTAGGAGCACGAGCAATGTTTGCTGAAAGAATATAGCGCTAGATCAACCCTAGCATGACTTCTTTTGCCAGACGTGCTGTTATTTTATATACCACTGAGGAAGAAAAAATGCTACCAATGAAACTGACCCTACGTATTCTTGCCATATCTATTTTTTCCCTTATTTTAATTTTTATTGAAGTACAATTTGCATACGGTCTTGCATTCATTTTAGGTATACAATGTAATGCTTCAACAACTGTATACATTACTCACAGCTCATCAAGATACGCGTCCTCTTGCTCCCTTTTGTCTATTTCACCCCTTCCCCCCTACCTCCCCACTGGCAACCTCCAGTTTGTTCTCTGGATTTAAGAACCAGGGGGCTTTTTGTCTTTTTTTTCCTTTGTTCATTCGTTTTGTTTCTTAAGTTTCACATTCATATCTATTATATGGCACATCTCAACTGCAGAGATATTAAAATGGGAAAGATGGGCTTCTTAGAGTCCATGCACTATAGTAACTAAAATTTCCTTTCATGATTTTATCAGAATAATGCAGTAATAAAGCATGGGCTCGGCAGTCAGACCAAATTCCTGTCTTCAATGATTTTTAGGTTTGTAAACCTGAGCCAATTACATCCCTTCTCTGTGCCTTGGCTTTCTCGTTTATAAAATGGGGCATTTAGTCCTGCTCTGCTTTGTCCTGCATCATTCCTGAGTATTGGACTTTGAATGCTGAAGCCATTGCCTTTCTAGAATGGCCTATTATGTGATTAATAGATAAATGCTTGTCTGCCCAGTTTCCCTTCCTTTGGTGAGGCAGCCCTCACCCCATTCCAGTTATTCCGCTCAGTCCAAGTGGCTCGGATGGGACCTATGACATTTGTCATAGGGAGGTAAGGGGGCTGAGGTAGTGGGAGGAGGAGGACGGGCAGTCCCAGAGGCCTGACCAATCAGAGCACACTATGCAACTTGGCCACAGGGACACACTGGTTCAAGGGGAAAAAACAACACGAGGGCTTCGGTGAGGGCTAGAGAAGCTAATGTACAGAAAATGGACATCAGCCATTCATGGTTATCATCACTAGTAACGTGCTGGCTGAACTGTGAGGTAATGAAGCCCCAAACAACTTGAAAATCCATCAGGGATATGCCAACATTCTTGACGTACCCATGGATTTTCCGTAACAACCCAGAACTTGCGAGAATGTAAGCTTTAGGAGAACAGAGATCTTCCTCTGGTTTGTTCACTGATACATCCTCGGTATCTAGAATAGAGGCTGGCAACAGGTGCTCAAAAATATTTGTTGAATAAATGAACTCCAGTTTTTCTTAACCTCCTTAGCTGTCTAGATGCAAGATTTCATGTGTGCTGATTTCAGTGTGGCTACCTCTAACAGTCCTCCACCCCCAATTTTTTTTCCTTTTGCTTCTTTTACATCTAATCTGTAATTCACTAAAAAATAAAAACAGCCATTCATATTAGAATTGTTTTTCAGCCGAAGTAAGGTGTCCCTATCTCTGTCCATGTCCACCTGCCAATCCTCATCCCTGTCCATCCCCTCCTGGGACACCACCTTGCCCCGGAGGGAACCCAGGCGTTTCTCCCTGAGCTGACCACCATGTTTGTATTGACAGAACCTCGCCACTGCAGAGATCATTGTCACACTAGCTTCCTCTATGTTTTGCTCCTGGTGGCTTGGCACTGACAGCTCACTACCCTCAGAGACATTCCAAAGAAGGTTTGGGCATTTCAGTCGTCCTGTTTTGCTTTGGCTTCTCTCCTAACTTGTTCCCATTCTTACCACCCATTCCCGGTTGATTGCAAACTTCAAACTGAGATGGTTCATGCCATCACAGCCCAAGGGACCTCAGAGACAAGTTCCCTCTCCCTTGTCAAAAGGAAACACACTACTTGGAGAGGAGAAGGGGCTCCCCTCATGCAGGTCCCATTCCAGGAAGTAACCCCCGGGGCTCACCCTCACTATCTGAGACCATGGGGAGCATGGAACTGCCCTCACTTACAGAGTGTAAAGCCCAGTAAGATCCCAAGGAGAGTGTCCAAGGACAAAATCCCAATAAAACCTCAATCCAAAAGGGTTGTCAGAGAGGTGACAATAGGATACAGAGCACTAGAATAGAAAACCAAAACACTAGTTAGATGTTTGCCCTCTGACGATGGATGTGTATGTGGCTTGGAGATTTCTAGCACAATTCGGGTGGGCAGCGTACATTTTTTTGCCCCACATGTGGTGAGATACTATAGTGTGGAAGGTCCCCTTCTGGTCCCACCTTCTTGAGAAGGTGCCACGTCAGGCAGCCACACAGCCTTCCAGATGGCCAGGGATGAGTGTGATTTTATTTTGAAACCTGGCTTCTTAGGAGCCTCCCTAGCTCAGAGGCACTTACTGCTCGGCCTGTGCTTGGTCAGAGGTTGTGTTTAAGCACCTGTGCTAGTGCCCTGTCTGCCCTATGTTAGCAGCCCCCACATAGCACCCTAACTTGTCCTGAGCAAGGGCGGCTTGGCACACGCGTACATTCCTATTAAGTCCAGAATTAACTGTGAGCCCAGGAAGACTCTTCTTAACTATCTCTTTCTCCGGTTGATCCCTACACAATCCCTGCTCTGCCTTTTTTCCTTGTATAACAGAGCTGCAAGGCTCCTCCTCATTGGCCTCTACCAAGATCCCCGTTGTCTTCACCAGTGGCTTCAGGTCGAGTCCTCCACGCGGTTCCAAGTGAAGTCAGTCCCTCAGGTAGAGCTGTCGAGCCCTTTGGTCCTGGGGGCCTGCCTTTGCCCTGGGCTGAACCCCCATGCCCCTGCAGCAGAGCTTGGGCAGAGACCTGCTCTTCCCGGAGCATCACGCCCACTCTACGAGGGAGCACCGTGCGCGCAGCAGGAGACGGCCACCTCTGATCTTAGCTTGCCTCTCCTGGAATGGAACTTCCCTCTTACAAGCAAGCTCGGATGAGGGCAATGGGCTCCAGTGCTCTCAGCCTCTGCGCCTGGAGTAGAGCTGCCAGCCTGAGTCTTGGAGCTGGTGAGCAAGGGAAACTCAATCTCTTTGGCCATGCCTCCCTAGAATAGAGCTTCTCAACATGGGGCTGGGGAAGATAAGAAATAGCAGCCCGCCCCTCCCCAGGTGAAACCAACTCCACGCCGGAGGATAGAGGGAGAGGGAGTCCCTGTCTGCTTGGCTGCACGTGCCCGGAGTACGGCTGCGGGGAGGGGACAGGAGCCAGTTCTGGTTGAACCGCCACAGACTCGTTCTTACCAAGATGTAAGAATCTTTCTCCATTGGTGGTATCACCTTAGAACAATTTTTCAGTCTTTAGGGGATAATTGCTTATAATTTTCACCAGGGAACTTATTTTTCTGGGGAGAGGGTATACCCAACTTTCTACTCCGTCATTCTGAACGTTTTGAATCCACACAATCAATCATTGGGTTGGAGATAAGCTCTCTTTATGCACTCGACAAATATTTATGGAGTATCAATCAAATGCAGGCAGTGACCTTGCTGGTGGTTGGCCTCTGTTGTTAACCTGGTGCTTCGGGTTTAGGCGTATTTAACACTCACACCTCCAGTAGGATGGAGAGCGCCTCACTGGAAGAAGCCACGTCTGTCTGGTGCTTGTTGGTCTCCGCGGCACGCGGCACAAAGTAGGATGGAAAGTTAACAGTGCTGTTCAATTCCTTCCTTCCTCACGTCCCCGCTCGACTAACGTCTCATTTTCAAAACTATGTATTTTTTCTGAAGTGCTCATTTCCTCAAGGCTTTATTTAGCCACTCATGCTGGATTTTCTCTTATTTGTTTCTGATATCAAAGTGATTTTTGAGCATCGAATGTCATGAGACTTTTATACATGCAAACTCATTAATGCTAGCATTAACCCTGTGGTTAAAATATTCTCTTTTTTTAAAGATTTTATTTATTTATTTGAGAGAGAGAGAGAGAGAGCAAGCACACAAATGGGGGAGGCAGAGGGAGAGGGAGAAGCAGGCTCCCCGCTGAGCAGGAAGCCCAACCTAGGGCTCGATCCCAGAACCCTGAGGTCATGACCTGAACTGAAGGCAGACACCCAACTGACTGAGTCACCTAGGCGCCCCTAAAATACTCTTATCCCATTTTGCAGATGAGAAGCCCGAGACTCAGAGAGGTTAATGAATTTATCTAACGTTACAGCAAGTAAAGTGGCAGGGTAGCTCTCTGAGCATAGAGCTGCCTGCCACCAAGGCCGTTTCTCTTTCCTCCAGACCAGCCTATCCTGAGGTCAGGCCTCCCTACTTCTGAGAGAGGAGAACTGCAGTGAGTTTAAGAAAAACCGTTTTCAACACCTTGAGTCATCTACAGCGTTGCATACTTTGGAAGCCTGCTGCTTTTCCCAAAACAAATATGCGATCTGGCCTCTTGGCGTGTGTCATGCTTTGGCGCACAAAATGACTAATGAGGAACCATGGGAGTGAAAGGAGTGACCTTGTTGCACCACCCTCAAACCCCCAAATGACCCTAATTAAGGCAATGATCTGGCTGATTTACAAAGACGTAGCCCACAAAATGGCAAATATAACTCAACCACAACCAATCTGGCCCTTGTTAGCTGTGTTGTAACAAGCACTTGTATGGATATCATTATGAAACACTTACTTAGGACAAGAATTGTGCTGAATTCAGAATTTTCTCCTACGGGGGAAAAAAAGCAGTCCAGGGAGGTGAAGCGTAGCTACACCTCTACTTTTTAAAAAACGGATTCGGAATGAACATCTTTAAACCCTGCATCCAGGGGCGCCTGGGTGGCGCAGTCGTTAAGCGTCTGCCTTCAGCTCAGGGTGTGATCCCGGCGTTATGGGATCGAGCCCCACATCAGGCTCCTCCGCTGGGAGCCTGCTTCTTCCTCTCCCACTCCCCCTGCTTGTGTTCCCTCTCTCGCTGGCTGTCTCTTTCTGTCAAATAAATAAATAAAATCTTTAAAAAAAAAAAAAAACCTGTATCTGGAGACTCTAGCTCTTCAATGGGATTTGAGTGGTTTGGTTGGATCTCGCTGGTTAGTTCCGCTGAACTAATCTGATCTCATACCTTCTCCACCAAGCTGCAGAATCAATAAAACAAGGAGGGGTAAAACTGGAAAGAATTTGAGTGGAAACCTCTGAGGAAAATGTGGGGTTTTTTCCTTCCATGGCAGGAAGAAACATCGACATCTCAATAAATTGTATTAGACTACAAACTTACTAGATGTTAGATTGCTTCTCCCCTAAGTTCCATAAAACACCTGCGAGAGTATCATTTACCTATCAGTATTATTTACCTATCAAGTAGCCGGTGATTATTGCAGCCCAAATCTTCCCTTCACTGCCCTAGCTGATGGGATCAGGGTTAAGTCACTTCAAGAGTTTGCCCCTCAATCTGCACTATGACCAGTCCTCACCCGCCATATGGCTTATTCAGACCTTCTTTTTTTTGCATCTCTCTGGGAGTTCCAAGGTGAGGTTGGAATGTCGCACATATAATTGGAGCCACTCTGTAGTCACCTCTCCCTTTCGGATCCTCTGACCCATTTCTCTTGTCTAGTATGCTGTTCTATTCAACCGCATTGCTGTCCTCTGGGTTGGGTTGGGAGGGCCCAATAACACTAATCCCTTCCTTTGCCACCCAGTCCTAGGGAGCGGGTGGGATTGGTTTCCTGTGTCCCTTGTGGCCTAGAGAGGCAGAATAGAATGCATAGCCCTTGGACAGCTTACTCTCAGAGAGAATAAGGAAGGGAGGAGCGCTGCTGACTTTCCATTTATTCTTCCCCACATTACCAATCAGTTAAGTTTTCCCAACTGTCCTGGGAGGGTGTGAACAAAGGAGCAGAAAAAGGCCAAGAGCGTTACTCTCATCCGGCTCATTCCACAAAGAAGAAAACATCAGGAGTGGAAGAAAACATCAGGAGTGGCGGAGAAACACTTACCCTCAAATGCCCCGCAGTGTTTTTGGCTGAGAGCCTCCACCAGTAATGGGGTAATGCTGGGGATGCCCTTGGCCTCGCATGCTACTGGGTTCCTCAGTCTAGATCTCTGGCATTCACCTCTCTCTCCTTCCCCTGCCCTTTTCATAAGGAAGAGGGTCAGTGCCAAAGCGGGGTGAGAGGAGGGTTAGAGTTTCCATTCTACTTAGTTTTGTTTTGATAGTTTTCTTCTGTTTGTAGCCAGTTTATTGAATGGTGTAAATTCAGTAGAATCAAACATGAAAAACATTATTTCTTCCAGTGACTGCCCCTAAAAAGCTCTGTTGAATCTCATTCTCTTTTCCCTAAAAGACATTTTAGGTGAAGCTTTTCACCATTTTCAGATATTAAAAAATGCAATATAATACAACTCATCCAGCTTAAAGCTTCAAACTCCTTTCCAACTTAATTATCTCCCTCCTAACTCAAGAGACTTAGTGTCTACTATGGAAAGGAGTGTGCTTTTTCTCTTTCACTTCTCTTCCTTCCTTCTCTTTCTTCTCCAGTGTTTTGGGATGTTAAAGAAAGGTGGGGAAGGGGGAAGCAAAATTCTTCCATTTAAGTGTTGTCTGGCCTCTCCTTCCTTGGCAGTCAAGGCCCATGAACAGCCGAAGTCTAAATACTGCGTCTCTCCTGAGCTCACAGTGAGTCTCTACTGACATCCTCACACCACACTGTTCCTCTGTGGGACATGACTCTGGCCTGATGCCTTAGAATCCCCCACCCCACCCCGAGTTCCCACTCCCACTGGTAAACCCCACAACATTTTTCTGGATGGAATACCTGGAAAATAGCTTGAGCCTTATGTGTCGCCCTAACCCAAACAGAACCCAAATTTCGTTCTGACAAACAGAATGGAGCCAGGAGAGCTCTCTAGCCTGGGCGGGAAGCTCCACCCCACAGGATCATTCAGGAACAAGGTCTCCTCCTCTATGTGGGCATCTCAGCCTGCGGGAAGGGGAAAGAGGAAGTCACCATAAGCAGTGTTTCTTTAAAATGATCATTTTTCTTTAAAAGACATCATTCCACTTTCGTCCCATTGGCCCGAAATTAGCTACATGAACATACCTAGTTGCAAGGGAGGCTGGGAAGATGTAATCTTTGGCTGGGTGCCCATGTGACCACCTGAAAACCTGGAGGTGTTTTTTTTTTTTTTAAAGATTTTATTTATTTATTTGACAGAGAGAGAGACAGCCAGCAAGAGAGGGAACACAAGCAGGGGGAGTGGGAGAGGAAGAAGCAGGCTCCCAGCAGAGGAGCCTGATGTGGGGCTCGATCCCAGAACACCGGGTTCATACCCTGAGCTGAAGGCAGACGCTTAACGACTGAGCCACCCAGGCGCCCCCTGGAGGAGCTTTTATTACTCAAAGATAAACAGACAATGGATATTGGGGCAGAGTTATCAATCTCTGCCCAGGCATTTTGGGGTACAGCCTCACATTGTACTCCAAACTACTTTGCCTTCAGGCCCCGTTATTGAGTATGGGCCTCAGTACTAGACTTCTTCCTGATTTTCTCTAGACTCCCAATGACCCTCCCTGCAACGCCTTCCTGCTCCCATCTTACCATGCATCAGCACATCTGTAGATACCAGAATGCCAGTTACAAACACGTGTCCATGTTCTTTCTTATGGTGGCACGTGCAGTTGGAATCAGTGTGATAAGTGACATAGGAGTAACTTCAGGGCTCTCAGAACACAGAGCAGAGACACCACCCATAAGCAACGTGGAAAGGAAAGAGTTGGAGAAGTTTGCTTGGATGATAGCAGCGCCTGGACGGAGTTCCGAAAGGGGAGGGGTGAGTCGGTGGAACAGGAGCGAGAAGAGCCCATGCTAGAACCAGAAGAGAAGCAGCACGTTTGCAGAAGAGCAAGTAGCCCACTGTTCCTTGAGGGTCAAGTTTCAGTTGGAATGGGAGATGTTTTTAGAAGATGAGGCTTACAGGGGCAGACAGGAAGCAAAAAGATGAAGGCCCTTGTAGACTTGAACTTCATCCTGAGGGCAGATGGGATTTAACGGAGAACTTGAAGCAGGGAAGTGACCCAAAGCGATCTGCATTTGCAGAAGACAAGTCTGGCGGCTGGGTGACGGGTGCGTTGAGGCGGGCAAGGCCGGCTACCACTGGAACAGTTGGGAGACAGTTGGACAGATCCAAGGGATGAAATTAAGGGCCTGAAGTAGAATAATGACAGTTCTGCCTCCAGAGCTCACATTCTTTCCATGATAATGATGGTTTTCTTCTGTTTGCTTGTTTGTTTGTTTGTACACTGTCTCGTTCCAAAACGGATTTGGGATGACTTTCACAGATTCATTAAGTAGTGTTCTGAATATGAATCCTACTCTGCAAATTGAGGTACACAAGAAATACTGTCTTTCTTTGTTTTCTATATATCAAATTTAATTTCTAATCCAAGCCCACTTCTGCTAGGTGGGGGAGCTGCCACCCTACTCACCTGGGTTCTTGCCAGTTTTGTGAGCTTTGCTTCCCCCTGTTCTCTCTAAACCCACAGATCCAAATAGACTCTGGGAATCTTCTTGTCATTCTTGGGGAAATCCTCCTCTTCCCATGTTTCCCTCAGAAGCCCTTTCTCTTCACGCAGGACACTTAGCTCATCCTCCCTAAAGACTTTAGACTTTTCTAAACAAATCCAGAAAGGGAAGTAAACCATTAGTCTACCACCCCTGAAGCAAGAAGACGCAGAGCCTGTAAGCTACTTTCACAGAAAAGGGAAGAGAAGAAAACTCTTGAATTGGCTCGTCAAAAGCAGTCCTGTCATGATATGATTATTTCAAATAGAAATACTTTGTGGTGAAGCGAAAACAAAATAAAATAAAGCCAGTGAGAGAATTAGTGTTTTGGTAATTTTAAACACTTTCCAAAATTAGAATCATGACTTCGGCTCTGAGCAATCAAGCGACCAAAGCAAAAATGGACACGTGAACTAATAGTACAACTGTCATGGTTTCCACTAAAGAAAGTGTATCTGGTTTTCAGGAGTGACAAGGTTCTACCTGTCCCCGGGATGAGAGGAAAGTTTCTCCACTGGATCCTTGTAAAGGGGACACCACACGATACAGGGCACCCCACTTTCGACATCATCCCTATCATGAGTTTTGTCAGATAGTTCTTATAACAATATAGGCACCAGAGATTAAAAGAACAACTCAGAAACAGCCCCTGCTCTTGGAATGCCCAGGTCTAGTCAGGAACACAGGTGAACACACAACACCACATGTTATGAAAGTACCACGGTGGGGGTGTGGTAAAAAGTGCAAAGCGAGCACTTCTACAAGTTTCTAGAAGAAAGGATAGAGGGAGCCCAAAGATCAGGAGAGCTGGAAGGAGGACGGAAAGTGCTCAGGTCATGACAAGCAGAAAAAATACAATCTTACATTCAAAACAAACTTATACAAAATACTGAAAGGAAGTCCGCTCCTAAATTATTCTTAGTAGTTGTTGCTAGGCGATCATATTGTTGGTGATTTTTATACTTTGCCCTCAGCTTATCTACATTTTCAAATTTTTATGAGGAGAAAGTTATTAATATTTAGAGACTAGTTTTAGTTGTAACAGAAGACCCAAATAAAAGTAGCTTTCAGTTTTTGTCATGCATGATGTAATCCAGAATGAAATAAAATGAGGTCTGGGATTTGCTTCAAAATAATGTGGGGCAGAGGAAAAGTGGACAGGGGCACGAAGGAGGCAAGGCTGGCCATAAGTTGCTAATTGTTTAAACTGGACGATTGATGGCTACATGGGGATTCATTACGCTAGTCTCTACTTAAGCATATACTTTAAATTTTCTATAATAAAAAGCTGGAAAAACAAATAAGGAGAGAGACCTTGGCGCATTAACCCCTCTCTGGTTCAGGTGGTTCAAGTGTAAAATGGAAATAATCAAAATGCCCACTTCTTGGGTGGTTATGGTGATTGAGGGAGTTAACGTGCCTGACAATTGTCACAATTGTAATTATTATTATGATGGCTTACGCCCGGGGCACGATGACCCCTTCAAGATCTCAGGTTCCTGCGGTCTGCCAACTCAGGAGTGCCCCCTCCCCATGCTCAAGCTAGCCATCGCTGCCTGCACAGCCCTGTCTAGAAGCAGAAGACACGCCTTTCCACATGTGTCCTCTTTTAAGATGCAGGAAACTTTGCAAGAAATCTCCTAGCAGCCTTCCCTTTACTCCTCATTGGCCAGGATGACATCACATACCGATGCTGAAACCACTCACTTACCAAGAAAGGGATCCACGAGTTGGGCTGTAGCCTAATCAAAACTTCTACCCTGGGGCTTTGGGAGGGGCCCCTGAAGCTTCAGGTCTACGAATGCCTGGAGGAAGACACTCATGGCTCTGTTAGGGAGGAGGAAAGTGAGAAAGTGTCTAAGGGACCGTCAACTAATAGTGACTTCTCATGGCTTGTTAGGAAACGGGGAGTAGTTCCGTTGACTACTGAGTCGTGTATTGTAGGGAACACGGAAAGAGACGGCAACGGTAGGACGGGTGGGTAAGACTATAACGCACCGGGCAGAGGACACTGCATTTTTTCCTCCAGGCAATGGGAGCCACAAAGACTGAGGCACAAAAGCTAGGGAAAGCATAATTAGGGAAAAGATCACTAATTTCATTTTAACTCAGAATTTTTCCGAAGACGGTATAATTTTATGCAAATTATATACATATCATATGCAAATGTACTTACTGCTCCATCGAATATTTACACAATGGGATGTGGTCTGTGCAAGAAAAAAAAAAATCTTGGTGGAAATAACTGACTCAGCAAAAATGTCTCTAAGGGGGGAAGTAAACTAGCCTTGGATTCGATTTTTACATCCTGCAACTTTGTTTTCTACTAAGACCTTTTTTTAGCTTCTGTACTAAGTTCCTTTGTAATTTGCCTTCAAGGAGCTGGTGAATATCCACATTGCTCACCACAGTGTCTAGCCTCAGCGCTGAGTGTAATTAACCCTATGTGAAAATGAATTCCACGAGAAGCTTTTGAGGAAGGCGGAGCCATTTAAGGTATTATTTAATTATAAATGAGAAATGTATTATTTGATTCATTAAAGAAGACCATGATGCAAAGAGGTTGACCTCAAGCTGATGAAACTTTTCAAATTAAGATCATACGTTTTGTTTACAGCGGGTGGGATGGGGGTGGGGATGGGGGTGGGGCTGCCTATGTGATGAAATGCACATGGATCAGGAAGGAGAAATGAGAGAGTGTGCTTGTCACATATGGGACTTTCTAGTATTTTTGAACAGAAAACCTTGATTTCGGCCAGATCTTAGTTAAAAAAAGGAAGATTATTTCTTTTATTTCCATGAAAGTCGAGGTGCTCCTTCTCCTCCATGGACAAAAATAGTGTAAAATAAGAAAGGTAATAATTTCCCATGTATCTGATATGTTTGAGGTTGGGGATGTTCTCCTTGAGGCATAGAGACTCGCAGAAGTTGTTATATACTTGAATTTGTTGAATAAATCAATACTACCAATCCTGGTTTAAGCCAAATCCCAAGCCTGGGCAACTGAAAATCACTGTATGTTTTACATGGATCACTACTTGTATCTTTCTTGTCATTTGCTCATTTATTCAACAAATTTCTACCGAACACTTCCATATGGCAGTTACTATTCTAGACACCGGGAACACAGCATTGAATAAAACAGGCTAAAATCTTTTTTCTTGAAGTTGACATTCTAATGGGGACTGATATAAAACAAGATAAACAAGTAATGTATGGTGTATGTGTAGATAGTGAAAGATACTAAAGAGATAAATAAAGTAGGTAAGGAGGATAGGGGAAGGCGAAAGTAGTAGAGAAGGCATGTAATTTTTTACTGCATGGCCACGGAAGGTCTCCGTTAGATGATGAACTATGATAACCATTAATGTTATAGTACTGTTCATCAGTATTTCTGGTTCTTCTGGGCACGTGATAGGATTGTATTTCCTTGCTACACTGGAATTAGAGAAGCCTAGTGACTTGCTATTGCTGATGAAATGTGAGTAGAAGTAAGGTATGCTGTTTTGGTGTGGAAGCTCTAAGAGCTAGTTAATGATTCTTCATGCTCTTTCTTTCCCCTCACCAGCCATGTTTCAGTAGTGAGCTTTCTGTCAGCTTGAAACCTGGAGTGAGGACAACATGGAGAGAGCCCCGCCACCCCCAACATGGACACGCATTATGACTGGTTTCAAGCAACTGAGGTGTTAAGGTGGCTTGTTACTGCAGAATAACCTAGCCCATCCTGCCTGACACTGGGATAATTGGTTGAAGACCTGAAGGGGGGGAGTGAGAAGTGTGGAGAGCTAGGGAGGAGACTCCCAGCAAGAGTCATAGCGCCGAGACCTCAAAGTGGGAGTGTGCTTGGCATTTTAGAGTCAAATGAATGAGCATAACAGTAATAGAAGATGCAATCCGAGACGTAATGGACTTCCAGATCGTGTAAGGTTTTGTGCACCATTGTAAGGACTTTGACTTTTTCTCTAAATGAGAGATCAGTCATTAGAAGAGGGGTCACACTATCTGACTTCAATTTTTTTAAACATTCTACTTGGTTATTGGGAATAAACTGAGGTGGGGACAAGATAGGAGCAGGGAGAACAATAAGGAGGCTAGTGCTCTAAACCCAGATAAGAGAAGAGAGTCGCTGGAACCATAGCAGTAGCAGTGGGGGCAGTGAGAAGTGCTTGAATCTCGATATGTTATTTTCACAGAAAGCTGATAGGGTTTGCCGGTGGGTCAGATATGGGGTGGAAGAAAAAGAATGGAGTCAAGGATGACTTCCAGGTGTTTGGCTTAGGTAAATGGAAGGATAGAGCCGGTATTTCCTGAAATGGAGAAGACGAGTAAATTTTTTGGGGAGAGCACAGGGCCCTAATTTTGAACAGTGTTAAGTTTGGGATGCCCATTAGATTTCCAAGCGGGGATATAGGGTAGACAGGTCGATAATGAAGACATAAATTTGGGAGTCACTGGAGTATAGGTAGTATTTGAGATCGTGAGACTCGATGATAGTACCAAGGGGAAAAGTGTAAAGAGAAAGGTGTAGAGCTCTACGAAATGAGCTTCTTAACTAAATGCTAAGGGATCAGGGAGAAAAAACGGAACAGTGGAATAGGCTGAGAAGGAATAAAACAAAACAGAAACAGGAAAATGTGTTGAAGAAAGAGTGTTAAATTCTGCAGGTCTGTCAGAAAAATGAGGCCTAAAGTGGAGCACAGGATTTAGAAGATGGAGGTCATTTGTAACCTTGATAAGAAGAGTTTCCCTGGAGTGGTGTGCCAGCAGCCTGAGGGGACTACACTCAAGAGCTAATGGGAGAAAGGAAATAGAGACAACTCATTTAAGGAGTTTTGTTGTAAAAGGAAGTAAAGAAATGGAGCTTTACTGGGCAAGAAACGAAGTCAAGAGAAGAATGGGGAGCAGATGGGACAATTAATAGCAAGTTTATAGGGAAGTGGGAAAGATCCATTTGAAAGGAAAAATTTGGTAATGCTGGAGAGAGGGGAGATTGCTGGAGCAGTGTCCTCAAATGGACAAGAAGAGATAAGACCTAGTCCATGAATAGGGAGTTGACCTTTGCTAGAGTTTCACCCAGGAGAAACAGGCATAGATGCGGGGAGGTGGCTGTATATGAGATGGGAGTGTGTGGAAACTGTCATCTGAGCGCCTGTATCTTCTTGGTGACACTGGAAGCAAGCTCATGGGCTCAGAATTGCTCACAGTAAGTGTGGCGATTTGAGGAGAGATGAGAAGGTATGAAATAGTCATTGAGGAGAGGGGAAGTGAATAGCTTAGGAAAATACATGGTGATTGCTAGGCAGCATTGAAGTGAGTGGACAAGAATTGGAAGGAGACCAATTAGCACGGTAGTGTGGTTTCCTCAGGGCACATTCAGCTGTGCGGGAGCAGGCATGGGCAGGTGGAGAGGCGGGTTTACACAGGTGGGTGTTGTACCACAGCAGAAGGACAAGGAAGGAAAGGGGCAAGACAGTTATGGGTTTATGCAAGGGTGTGATGATATTGTAATCATCACAGTGATGGCATGGTTGCTGGCCAAGGAGGGAAGTGAGGAAATGAGCAGGCAGAGTTAAGGAAATGTATTAGGATCAATGGATTGTAAAAACAGTAACAGTGACTATGGCTGACTGAGTGCTTATAATGGACCATCACTGGGGTAGTGCTTCCTATTAATGCAACTTCACAACAACCCTACAAGGTAGGTATTAAAATTCCAAATGTATAGATTGCTAATAGACAGACCTGACGTATTGTCACACGAGTGAAGCCATGAGAGATATTTGAAATTCAATCAGCTGTCATTTCAATATCCAATATCCAATGCATATATTCAATGTCAATAACAAGTGTTTTGAGACTCTAGGAACATGGAAGAAGCCAGGAGGCACTTACAGATCTTAAGGTTTTGCCAAGGAAATGCAAAACTCAACCAAGAGACTACCTGGGGCAGGAGTTACGGGCTTCCTTTATACACATAGGAATGTGCAGAAACGGACTCCAGGGACAAGAGCGACATAAACAACTTCGACCTGAAGTTCAGCTGCGATCATGAAGTTTAACACATCCAAGCAGCATCAACGGCCAGAGTCCAATCAGCATCCTGGCTGAAATCTCTAGTAACATAGGAAGCAACCTCAGAAAGCCAACCTGTGTATCACGTGGGAAGATACAATACTTTTCTAAGTGAGGTGTGAGAGGAGTCACTGCAGATAGCGGAAGTGGTTTAAATGAACTTGGGGACTTTCAGTGATGTTTGTACGAATACAGAAGGGTTTAATATTAAGATTTCAGGCTAAGGAATCTATATTCTAGATAGTGTTCTATATTTCTCATCCTTATGTGAATTTGACCAGGAGAGTGACGGTCTTGGAACTCCAACTTAAATTATGTCATCAAATACCTAATTAAATTTGTGATTTTAAATTTGAAGTCTCACTACATTTATTTAAGAGAACTACAGTTTCCCATATTTGTAAGCTTAATTTATTAGACGTATAAGTGGTTTTTTTTAATACTAAAGAAGTTTTATTTGTTGTCAGGGAATTTACATAAGGAAGGGAGCAAATATATTAAATGTATAACCGCACTTTAAAATATTTGAAGATGTTCAATTAAGCCAGTTTGTAAATGAAACCACCATTAGTCACAGCCACCCCAAAAATGATTGTTAAAATTTGCCAGACTTATAAATGGATTAATAAGATTTGAAGCCAAACTGGAAAGCTTAGGGAAGTACTCAAGTTTTCAATTTGTAACTTTAAGAAAAGTACAGAATTTATAAAGCCAAACTAAGCTTCTGATTAATCTTTCTGTGCACTAAAACTGCTCTCGAACATACCCCAAAACTCTTCCCTACAAATATGAGGGAACTGAGGCACTTACTAAGCGGCAGAGCTGGGATTTGATCCCAAGTCCACCAGCTGCAAAACGCATGCTTTTCTCATCATTATTCATTGCCTTTCCCTGACAAATAATTAGACAACAGTAACATGCAATTAACATAGAAACTTGACAAGAAGACTTCATTCTTTCTCCCATGTCCTACAATGCCTCAAGGTTATAATTATATCATTACCCCACAGTGCAGACTGAGGCGGAATAGGTGTTTAAGGATTGGGCTGAATTAGTATGACTTTAATTATAACATACCCTGGAAACGGCTTTTCTTACTAAATCCCTAACGTCAGTGTGTGTGTGTGTATACTTTGCCAGTTTCTCATAAACGTAGTGTATAAATAGAGAAAAGGAATCCAATAAGCTATGGCTGATCATTTAAACTATGTTTTATAGATTAGCTGGAGTTTCCTGTTCTCAAGGTTTTTCCTTGGATTGGTTCTGTGTGTCCCTAGGAAGAGGGATTGCACGGAGGGGGGTTCCCTGTTGAGCATTCTCATGAAAAACAAAATCCAAATCTCCAAGCAGATAAGATAGGATTATTCTCCTAAGCAGCCAGTGCTTTTGAAGTGCCAGAGAGCTCAGCCTGTTATCATGGACCGCGCTCCTAAGATTCAGCTCATTTTTGTGGAACTGTTGTGGTTTGCTCCATCCATGGCTTCTTCAGCAGCACACGTCGCCCACTGTCGCTTCATTTTCTGTTAATGAGAAGAAAGGCCAGTGATGGTTGTGGAGGGACACAGCTGGTGGCCTTCCCAATAACCATCAAGCCCTTCCTTCTTGCTAACAGATCCCCAGGGCTGCTCAGGTATCAGGCAGCCCCGGGCAAGGGCTGTGATTATCCCAGTCTTCTTCCGCAGTGATGCATGGACAGGTGGACGTGGGACTTAGTTGCAGCCAATGAGACATAAGGTAGTGGATAGGAGACTTCTGAGAAAGATTTCTTCCCTGATAGAAGACGGAGTGCTGTGAGCAAAAGATCCTCTGGCTATGCCTTCCCTTTTCATGGGACACTGTCCTTTAACAGGTGATGACTGGAGTTTCAGTAGCCATCTTGGATCTGGATAAGGTAAAATTTCCACCCACATCAGCACTTGCCTGGAGACATCAAAACTTGTGTTTCATCACATCTCGTTCTAAGCAGCGGAACTTGATGAAGGACCATGAACTTTGAGGGACCCCAGGAATCAGATTCCTACCGGACCAAACTGAAGACCTTTTTCGGGCTGATGAACGTTGAGACTGGTTTTGGCAAATCCTGGACAAACTAACAGATTTACTCTGCTTTATCCAGAGTACTAATTTTCAATCCTTAGTTAACCTAACTACCGTGAATCCCTCCTTCTCATCTAGCACTTAAAACCTCAGACTTTTCCCCCTCAAGAAACATTCCCAGTGAATTTCTTCACTGATACATGTGTCCTTGACTATTAATTTAATAAACTTGTATTTAAAAAAAAATTGTAACCTGGTGTCTTTGTTGTATTCGCTCACATGACTGTAAGGGAATCACAGAGCTCCTTTCTCCAGCGTCCTTACCCCATGATGTTGTTGGGCCAGCACTGCAACTCCACTGTCACACTTCTTGCTAAGCGGGCCGTAAGTACCCTATGATATGCCGGAGAGCCACAAACTCCACCCCATGGGCCAATAAATAAAACTTTATTGGAACACAGCCATGCTCCCTTGTTCAGACATCGTCTATGGCAACTTCTGGGCTATACCTGCAAAACTGAGTAATTGCCACCAAAACAGCATGGCCTGCAAAGCCTCAAATGTTTGCAATCTGGCCCTTTACAGGAAAAGTTTGCTAACCTCCATTTTAAGTACTATTAGATGGGCTTTCTGTTACATCGTTTGAAAGCATGCCAAAATGATACAGCCACATTTCAGCTACCTCTTCCAACTCCTGGATTCCCCCAGGAAACTCCCAGTAAGCTCATGGGTATTCCTCCATACACTGCGTTGTGGACCATGAACTGAACCCAACAGCTACTTAGTCTAAAATCTTGCACAAATGACTTCACTACTGTCCAGTTGTCCCCGCTTTTGTTCAGGTTTGTAGCTGAGCCATGCTCTGCCTCAATAGGATAACACACATGTGGTCTGGAACTTTCTTATAACTTTCCCTTCCCCTTGGCTAGCGTCCATTCATCTTTTATAGCTTTGCTCAAATGCCATTCCCTCAAGAAAAGATTCCCTGATCCACTAAATAGGTCGTGTCCTTATTTTATGATCTCATGGGACCCTAAATTTCTCCATCATAGCATTTATCAAAAACGATAATAAGGCATGAATAGTGTAATTACTTTTTATTCTTTCCCTTCCTCTTTAGAACAAAAGCTCTGTAAGTGCAGGGCAGTCTGTCTTATGTTCTTTATCCCTAGTGCCTAGAACATTACCTTATTTGTAAAAGAAACAAAATAGATATGTAATAAATGAATGAGAAATAAGTGAATGGAACAAATAGTGCAAATTATACTTCGAGCCATTTGAAATCCTATGTCCTTTTTCGAACCATGTTCATCTTTCAGAAATACAGAAGCAACTTGGTTGTGTCAGGCTGGTGTGTTTTATAGGAGTCTGGGAGTGTCCTGACAAGTGTATCGAGATCTGGCACCTCAACCACCCAACCCAGCCAGCTGCCTCTCGTTCTTCTGACGCACCAATGGCTTCATCCACTCACCTGGCGATCTTGCACGTATGTGTATCAACCTCCACCCGACCACAGAGGGAGTTCTGTCCCTCACTAGCTATGGACCCTTCCAGGCTACTGAACCTCTGTTTCCTCCTCTGCAAAATGAGGACGCAGTACATGGATTAGAGACTTCTTCTCCCACTGTGAAGAGGACGTGTAAGGTTCTGCCTAAACTCAGACACCGGCACAGAAATAAGGAGGGAAAAGAGAAAACAACTGGAGGAGGAGATACAGTCATGGTGGTCCTACTAACAGAACCCACTGAGCATTTACCTGGGACAGTTTTAAACCTAGAGACTGCATTGCCTTTTCTTTTTTCTTTTCTTTTTCTTCTCTTTCTTTCTTTCTTTCTTCTTTCTTTCTTTCTTTTTTTAAGATTTATTTATTTATTTGAGAGAGAGAGTGGAGGGAGGTGGAGGAGGGCAGAGGGAGAGAGAAAATCCCAAGCAGACTCCCTGCTGAGCACAGTGCCTGACTTGGGCTTGATCCCATGACCCAGAGATCACGACCTGACCTGAAATCAAGAGTTGGACGCTTAACCAACTGAGCCACCAGGCACCCCTCCTTCTTCTTCTTCTTCTTTCTTTTTTTTTTTTTTTTTGAGAAACTGTTAATTTTCTGTCAATCTTATTTCTGTGTTCTGTTTTAGAACCTGTGGAGGAAGAGCTGTAAACCACTCGGTGTTGTTCTTATCCATTCAGTGGCTGAGCAATGGCGGCTGCAGACCAGTCTTCAGTGGCTGGCCAGGGGCTCTGGTCTTCAGCAGGGGACTGCTGGACAGGCACAGAGGCCACCTGGGTGCTTCAGGCCTGTCTGCAACCCGGGCTCAGTAGCGGTCAACTCAAGCCATTTACTTGGGCTGGAGCAGTCCATTCACCCTGAAATTCCTCCTCAGTCATGGCCTTTTCAGCAGCGACCAATCTCTTTAGGGTCTCTGTTGAAATGCATCAGGCATGAGCTCCCACAGGTGTCCATGACGGATGGTCGCACACACGCACAGAACTTCCCCAGTCATCACGTACCACATTAGACCCATTGAGCACACAATGACGGTGTACACATAGAATAGGGAAGAGTCTGTGTTACACAGAGCAGTGGTTGGCAGGTTAACCTAGGATGCCTCTGTGGGAGGCTGGTGGTCAGCCCCGGGATCAGTGGCCACCAGAAGATGGGGCTCCTGGAGGGCTGCCTGTCTGGTTAGTGAGGTTCTGGGAGTGAAGTACCCAGCAGGAGGAGTGGCTCCAGGGGCAGCAGCAAACTTCAGGACAGCCCACTCACCATATGCTAGAGGGTATGAGGCTCTGAACAGTGTAAAAGCTTCCGTTGAAACCTCCATTATTTTTCGTTGGCTAATCTGAAGTTTTCCCCCTCCATCATCAGGAATGGGATCTTGAAAGCAAAATGGATCCACAAGGATCCATTTATATATTGGCAATTTCAATTATAATGGCAAGTTTCACTGAGTCTAAATCAAAGTTTCCATCTCGCTTTCAATGAGAACTTCTGCTCTCCCCAGCATCCCCCAATTTGGGACTCATAGGCCTGAGTTATGGTCAGCCCGTCTTAGTGAGGAGTGGGAGTTGTGTGTCTGGGTCTGATCTCCCACTGCAGGCTCTCCAGAATTGCGGTAGAAGAGAGGGAAAGAGGAAGAGAGAGAAACATCTTCTCCTCACGGCTGCTGCCCCTGCTTCAGTCTTATTAGATCTCTCTTAGCTAATAGGGCCTGTCTGTGATTGGAGGCTCCCACACCCTGGGTCTCTGGAGCTTCGGGCATGTGGGTTAGTGGCCGCACCCTGAGGTCCACCCAGTGCGCTCTCCCTGACATTAGTGGGAGTGACACACACTCCAGCTGACATCTTGCCATCTTCCACACCAAGTTTTTTCCGTGACCTTATACCATATTCTGCTGGGGTGATCTTCAAGGAACCTTTAAATCTAGTTACCTTCCAAAATACTCCCTTGGCCTGTGGAAAACTGAGGCATCCCTTCCACACTGACTAGTGGAGTCACATGGCCCCTCTGCTGCTGCTTCTCCCTGCCCTGCTGTGGCAAACTGCTCCTCCAGCCTCATACCTTCCGGCTGCTCAGACAGGATGTAGGCACAGTTCTCTGGGTTCACATGTGACCCCGCCTCTAGGAAAGGGAGTATGTGTCAAGCTCCAGGAACTCTCTCACTCTACTCTGCTTGGGAAGCAGCACCTCCATGGACCTGGAATGTCTGAAAGTCAGCCAGCATCCAGCAACGAGTGAGAAGCCAGGCTCCCCTCCTCTAGGCAGCCCTCATTTCTAGGAATTGTTCTCTTAGTGCTACTCTCATCTGGCCTGAAAGGTGGCTAACTTGTGGGGAATGGAGAGGAAGATGACACAAGAATCCCTATTCAACTAACAGCTCATTAGTATGCAGTTCCTAGCTTAGCAAATTGACTTTGAGTGTCTTGTCTTGGCTTATGTAGGCTGATTGAGGTAGTGGGTTGTTACAAGACTATCTGGTCTACCTCTTAATAGCATCTGCAGTTATGTACCTAATGTCTCCTTTTTAGAATGTAAGGGTTCTTTCAGCTTTGCAGTTGTAGCCTAGAGTCCAAGACAAGAAGAGTCCCATTTATCATCCCGTTAAATAAATTTAATTATGTACACATATCATATTTTACCAGATTTGGATTGCATTCTCACTAAGAATGTGTAGTAAAATATCCCATGCTACTCAAGAGCTTTGAAATTTTTTTTTAATTGGAATGCAGTTAACACACAATGTGATATTAATTTCGGATGTACGACATAGTGATTTGACAAGTTTATATGTCACGCTATGCTCACCACAAGTGTAGCTGCCATCTGTCCCCATATAACGCTATCACCTGTGTGAGGGAGACGAGGAATCTCTCACAGTATCAGTAATAGCTGGGCTGCATGCAAAAGGCTGAGTCACAGTTTTCTAGGGAGACAGAAAGGGAAGCCTTGTATTAAAAGATAATAGAAGTATGAAAGAACATTAAATGTTCTGGGAATGGGAAGGAGAAGGAGGAGGCTTGATCTGTACAGTCCTGTGACATTTGAGTGTAAAGTTTAATTATTATTATTATTACTATTAGTATTAATTTTATTTTCCAAAGAGGAAACTGAGGTATAGACAGAGTAAGAGATTTGTTCAGATTAACTAGCCAGTCAGTGGTAAAGCCAGAATTCAAAGTTGAGATTTCTGGAAACTCAGAGGAAATGGAATGCAAGCAGGAAAGGAAGAAATCAAGGAAATCCAAACCATGACAAAGGAGAGGAGATGCCCTAGCAGTGAGGAGTGGGAAGAGAAGGAAAACCGTCTGCTCTGTGTCCAATCCAATCTCTTTTGTTCTCAGAAAGGCCTGGGAAATTGACCGCCAACTTCCCTCAACTGATGAGTGAAGTGCAGTACGTGTGTGTGTGTGTGTGTGTGTGTGTGTGTGTGTGTGTGTGTGTATGTGTGTGTGGTTGTTTTTTTTTTTTTTTTTTGGACAAATGTGAAGTAGTTTCCAAAATTAGCTCTGTCCAACTGTTAAAATCCCCAAATTCCCAAACTCTCTCAACAGGAAACAAGCAGTGGACATCCAGATGTTTCTCCTCATGGTATTTGTCTGTGTAGTATTTATATTGATCTTTCTCTTGTCAAATCATGACTTTATGAAATGCTTTATTATGCTGATTGATCATTTGCACAAAAGAATTAAGAAGGGGAACTGAGGGAAACATGGGTACAAGGTGCCATGTGGCTCCTTAGCCAATGATCCATCTCAAAAACCATACTTCCAGCAAATGCTCAGAGTTAAGAAATTCACCAAGTACAAGACTCAGTTGAGACTGCCCCTTTTCTGTATCAAGAATGCTAGCACAAAGAGCAAACTCGATGAACCCACCCTCTGGAGATTATGAGGGAAAATGATCTGTCTGGAAATCATGGAGTCTACTGAAGCCTGTGTGACCAAAAGAATATCTTTCTGCAGGAAGAAAACTGAACAAAAGCCTGGAATGGAGAGTAATCAATAGGCCATCACCTTGGATATCATTAGTTATCTCACCTTTTGCCAGGATCTGGGCTATATAGGTAAGTGTTTGCATGCCTAC
Source organism: Ursus maritimus (assembly GCF_017311325.1). NCBI lineage: Eukaryota > Metazoa > Chordata > Mammalia > Carnivora > Ursidae > Ursus > Ursus maritimus. Next base: position 54,133,637 of record NW_024423564.1, on the reverse strand, counting down.
TCTATTCGTCCACACCACAGTCCTAAGAAGAAGGTACTGGGGTGCCTGGGTGGTGCAGTCCATTAAGCGACCCACTCTTGATTTGGGCTCCGGTCATGATCTCAGCGTTGTGAGATCAAGTCCTGTGTTGGGCTCCGCACTCAGTAGGGAGTCTCCTGGACATTCTCCCTCTCCCTCCACCCCTCTCCCACTCTCTCTCTCTAAAATAATAAATAAACCTTGAAAAAAAAAAAAGAAGGTACTATTTTCATGCCCTGTTTATAAATGAGGAAACTGAAATCCAAGAAAGGTTAAAAACCTAAAAGTTTACATACCTAGTGAGCAGCTGAGTCTAACCCTGGTCTACCTCAGTCCAAAGAGACTGTGCATTTAACTAACCATTATATTCTCAACGTAATGCTATATAATTCTGTTCTTAAAACAAAAAAAAAAGCTTGTGGACCCACTTTGTTGATTCTCCAAGGAGAGGATGGGATTTTTGCCTCAGTTGCTAATACTTCCAGAACTGTTTTGCTCTCTCTTAGCAACTATTTCGTGGGAGCCATTCTCCTCCCTCCGCCATGGCGGCTATTTTGCTTAGACAATGGAGTCACTGTTGATCACTTTTTTTGTCTTCCTTTTCAGCTACCATTGTCTCATACTTTCTTCGAACCCCAAAGAAAGATAAACAAGGTGAACAGCCTACACCTGGTAGGTCACAGTGATTAGCGATGCAAAACCAAAAACAAAACCCAAAAAACAGCAACAGGAGTGGATCCCAGAAGCCTTTCTCTTGCAGGTAACTGGTGACCAAAGAGAGAAAGTATCAGACTTCCAACTGATACCACGTTCGATTAATTAGTCTCTCTTCTTCCTCTTTAATTATAATCTTAGCCAAAACTCCATGTTGTTTGTCCCCCTATTAAAGGGAGGGAAGAAAGAAAAAAATGAAGATAAATATAACCAACTTTATTTGGATGGACTACGTCTCATTAGCAATTTAATGGTTGTAGTGTAGAGAACCCTTAGTATAGAAAAGGCATTTTCTCTTTCTATTTTTTTTTTAACTGAATGTTTAATTGGTGTATCCCCCTTTGGGCTAGCGAGAGAAACGCCTATATCCAACATGCACATACTGTATGTAAGAATGGGCCTAAACAAAAGTCAAACATCTGCTTACCAGACCTGCCCCTCGGTCTTCTTCTTAAGCACCAGGAAAAGCATCTCAAGTTGGTCCAGGAATGCTGGATTCGCTGTAGCGTTTTTGCCTCTCACCTTCCCTCGGAGTTTATAGGGGCTTTGAAGTTCCTCTGAACAAACAGGGTCTCTGTGTTTCACTTATTGCTGAGCCAACCCTGGGGTCTTGGTTCCATCAGCTCCTTATTAAGTGTTTAGTCATTTCAGTTTCCACCTTTTGGTCTTGCTCGCTTTGCAAACATCTGGAGAGAATTAGCTCCCAGGCCTCTGTAACATACCCATTTTGTGGTTCTAGAGAGAGTTGTGGGCTAGGGGATGTTGTTGCCCTTAACGAGCTTTCTTTATGGTTTTTAACTGTAAAAGGTACCCTCGTTAAAATTAACAGACAAAGAGAAAGCGAGGCCACTCCATCCCTGTTTAGCTCTTGCCTTCTTGACTGTGAGCGAGAACTTGGTGCTGAAAAGGAAAGAAGAAATATTTTGAAAATGGGAATGAAGTACAAGATAAAATAATGCATAATACTAATAACAACAATAATGTCCAGACCCTTGAAACGAGCATGTCTATACCTGTCGGATTCATTGTGATCACCGCGAACTCTGTGTGGTAGTGGTACTGCATAGTAAGATTTACGGTTAGGAAATCACACACTAGATTTGGAAGACAGTATAAGAAATCTAAAATATCTCATTAATAGTTTTACACAGATTATATGTAGAAATGATAATAATTTGGAGATAGCAGGTTAAAATTAATTTTACCTGTTTTTTTTTACTTTTTTAATGCTATTATTAGAAAAATTTTAATTACATAAGACACTCACCTTTGTGGTTTGCATCATGTTTCTATTAGACACCAGGGCACTAAAGAACCAGACAAATTATTTAACGGGATATGAGTAGGACTAGCAAGACTCCCATGATGGAATCCATGGGACATCAGAGTGACTAGGACAGGTATTGAAAGAAGTGTTAAGAAAATACCCCAAATTTTAATAAACAGGAAAAGAAGGCTATCAGAAACTACCAATTGGTAAGGTAGTTTGGTGGTTCAGCTGGTTAAGCATCTGACCCTTGATCAGGTCATGACCTCAGGGTTGTGAGATCAAGACCCATACTGGGCTCTGGGGGTGGAGCTTGCTTAAGATTCTCTCTCTCCCTGTTCTCCTCCACCCACCCTGACTGCATGTCACTCTCTCTCTCTTGCTAAAAAAAAAAAAAAAGAAAGAAAAAAAAGAAATTATGCGAGTACTGATTGGTAAGTTTTTTCTCAGGACAAAATTCTGGAATCAATGATTAAATACAACATTTATAAGCAGATTAGGAAACAAGTAGATAATCATAAGAAACTGGCCGAGTTCACTAAAAACAAGGCATACTACATTAAATTTGCTACCATTTTTGACTCAGTGACTGGACTTACAAATCTAGGGAATTATATAAACATGCCTGATTTCATCAAACTATTGGATAAAACTTCTCATGGCATCCTTTTCGCCAAATCTCAGAAATTTCTACTGGATAATAGTAATTATGTAAAACTACAACTGGTTGAATATTTGTATTTAGTCTTGAAAATCGATCTATAATGAGGCCTTTGGGGGGGAAACCACAAAACTAAAAAATTAATTTAATACAATGAATACCAAAATAAGTACTCAAAAATAAATAATGCATCCATCATGGGAATATGACATATAATTTCCATAAATGAAAGTGCTGAGCTCATAAAATGAATTGTGTTAGGTACATCACTGAGGTGGCCCAGCTTGAAAATGATGTCCATGCAAAGATTAATAATTTTTTAAGTACAACACAAACTAAATAAAGGTGTCATATGCTTGTGGGAAAATATGACAGGAAGTGGGAGTCTCGCTTGATCGTACTGAACTGGCCAAATCTAGAATATTTTGTTCCGTTCTTGGATAATGACATGGTAAGCATGTCTTAACAGCTGGAAGACAAAGGCCATACAGCCCAACAAAGACGAGCTCTGAGAGTGTCACAGCAGTGTCTCAAGGCTATCACTTGGAGGGTGTAGACATTCTGCTTTGCTGCAGAAAACAGGCAGACCCAAGAACAATTGGTGGAAGTTACAGGAAAAGTAGGAACAAGATCATTACGAAGGAGAATTTTTGAATAATTGCGGAGCTCACCATGAGAAATACTGCCTGGAAGATAATAAATGAGCTCCCTGTCCTTTAGAGTGTTGTTCTGTAGAGGCCAAATGGGCACTCATCAGGAATGTCAAAGAAGGTATTTCTTTTTTTTTTTTTTTTAACATTTTTTTAATTTAAATTCACTTAATTGACATATAATATATTACTGGTTTCAGAGGTACAGGCCTGCGATTCATCAGTCCTATATAACACCCAGAGCTCATTACATCACATGCCCTCCTTAATGTCCATCACCAGTTACCCCATCTTCTACCTCCCTCCCCTCTAGCGACCCTCATTTTGTTTCCTATGATTAAGAGTCTCTTTTTTTTTTGTTCTAAGAGCTGTATTTTATTTTATTATTATTATTAACATATAATGTATTTTTTATTTCAGGCATACAGGTCTGTGATTCATCAGTCTTACACAATTCACAGTGAACACCATAGCACATACCCTCTCCAGTGTCCATCACCCAGCCACCCCATCCCCCCACCCCCTCCACCCCAGCAACCTTCAGTTTGTTTCCTGAGATTAAGTGTCTTTTATGGTTTGTCTCCCTCTCTGGTTTCATCTTCTTTCCTTTTTCCTCTCTTCCCCTATGATCCTCTGCCTTGTTTCTCAAATTCCACATATCAGTGAGATCATAGGATAATTGTCTTTCTCTGACTGGCTTATTTTGCTTAGCATAATACCCTCTAGTTCCATCCACATCGTTGCAAGTGGCAAGATTTTGCTTTTTGATGGCTGCATAGTACTCCATTGTTTATATAGACCACATCTAAAGAAGATATTTCTACCCTGGAAAGGAGGCTCAAGTAAGTGACATCTTTTAAGTTTCCAATTCTAAGGCTGGAAATCCTTTTATCAGTATGGTTAGTCTAAGATCCTCTGTAGGTTTCTGCTCTGGGAAACCAAGCTAAATATCATCTGGAAACTTCTTAAAAATGATGATGCACCAGAAATGAGACCCCCAAGACATTAGCACACAACTGGCTCTCTGTGTGTGTTTAGGGATGGAGAGGGAGCAAAGCCTTGAGTCACAGGGTTTGCCAATTCCTGTGGTGTAAATACTCCTATCATAGCAAAATTTAAAGTCTCCACAGTTTAACAACTGGCCCGCAAATTTCCCGAGAATTTAACAGGACTCGCACAAGCCAGTATGAGCTGGCTCCAGTACGCCACTGCTCACACGTCACTTCAAAGTCAGAACACAGTGTCAACAAAACAGAATCAATCAATCAATTTTTTAAAAAATATTTGCTATGGGTCACACACCCTGAAAGGTGTTAATATGTGACGTGGTATTTTCCCTCAAAGAACTTAAGGCCACCTGGCGGAAGAGGGAAACGGGTTGAGGGACAAAGATTAACACATACAGGAAAAAAAGAAAGTATTTTAGGACATGACCCAGCGCTGGCCATAGAGGTCCCTAATAGTGGAGCTTAGAAAGCAGTGAAGAGACAAGAGCTGATGTTTATTGAGCATTGAAATGTTCCATGTGCTCCACGAGCCACTACTTCTTACGTCTCAAGAAACAGAATCATACCCCTGTCAGGTAGTGATTGTGCCATCACATGGATGGGACACGAGAGCTCAAAAATGTCAAGCCACGGGCCTGAGGCCATACCACCGGTAGTCGCGTAAATCCATCTTTATCTACACAACAAGCTTGGGCAGCCCGTCCCTCCTGGGCACTGTCAGGGAAGGAGGTGGGAAGACGGAAGCTTAGGGGGAAGGATGGAGAGAATTTAAATGCCTCCTTCCAAACTAGCGGTTTGTGACGCAGAGGACTAGTCCCACCTGCTAGCCAGGCAGTCCGGCCGCAGCTGACGTGAGCAGCTTCTCCGTGTGTCACTCCCGAGTCACAGCTGACTCAGAAGCAAGGCAAAGCGAGCTGCAAG
>NW_024423564.1:53823196-54128389 GCF_017311325.1 Ursus maritimus | reverse complement strand
CCCCCCCCCCCCCCCGCCTCACCCAGCCTCGCTAGACCACTTCTCCCTGCCACCGAATCACACTGACCTGGACATGGTTTTCAGTTTTTGTTCAAAATTCGAGTAGCTTGAGTTAGGGAAGTAAAAGCTCCCTGAGCCTCAGTTTCTCCTAATGTAAAATGAAAAGGAATACTATCCAATTCACATTTTGTTAAGATTAAATGTGTTCATTAAAAAAAGAAAGAAAGAAAAGAACGTCTAGCAGCGGCAAGCACAGAGAAACATTCAATAAATGTTAAGTCCCCTTCCCTCCATACAGGTGCACGGTTGTCTCCCTAGCTGGACTGTTACGTGTATCTTTGTGTCCCTGGGAACTAACTCAGTACAGGGCAAAGAGCACAAGTTAACCTTGTTCGGTTACAACACTGACTCATTACTCTGGGCCCAGAAACACTTTGTACATTAAATAAAACAAATATATGTGCACATGCAAAAATCCATTCCCGAGTCAAGAAGTCAGTACATCCCCTTCTAGGGCCCGGTCATTCCACGAAGATGAGGCCGTGCAAGCTCTCTGACGAGGCTTCCAGATTGTCAGCTGTCCTCAGTCTGAAAACTGCCTCTATTGGTTTATTTACATCAACAAGGTCTTATCTTTCTACCCATGGCCTTTCAATTCTAGCGAGCTGTTTGTCCCACTACACTCTCAAGGGCCGGGCCGGGGTGACCCCTAAGGGTACAAGGAAGAGGGTCGTGCCGGAGGCAAGGGTTCAAGTATGAGGGCAGCTTAAGGCAAGTTCAGTCAAGGAAACAGCAGTGAAGGTCACAGGGCTGCTGGGGAGGCCCTGGTGACCATCACCCCGTCCTGGAAGAATTGACCAGTAACGCAAGAACGGGAGCTGGAAGGAACGGCAGCCTGAGGCTTGTCATGACTCCAGGGGATAAGAAGGGAACAGAAAAGTGGTTGGCAAGGTACGAAGCTCCATAGGCGCAAGCCGAAGCACCCAAATGGGCACGTTCACCCTTTCCATGAACTCATCTCTCCCCCACCTGGCGCTGCTCACCGGGGCGTGCCTGCGGGCGCCCCCCGACCTGTGCTGCAGGAGCCGGCGATGAAATGCACCGGTGTGTTTGCTGTGGAAGCCGCCTCTGATTTTAGCAGACAGCGTGAGCTGTCATCTGGTTTTTATTAAATTCCATAAGTAAGAGAGTCATTCATACTCCAAAATGTTACAGACTCACTATTTACATAGTGAGACTGATTGAAAACTGCTTTGTGCTTTTCTGCTTTTCTCTCTTTTGCAAATTTTCTTTAATGAGCATGGAGTACTTTTATATTTAAAAAAGTAAACATCTTTTTAAAAGAGTAAGAGTTTCATGTCAACAGCAGAAGTCAAGGCATAGAAACGGCCATGACTAAAGGCTTTGAGAAACATATTCCTACAGCTCCGATGATCAGCAAGTCATGTTAGTAAGATGTTTTCCTCGACTTTCTGTGAATTTGAGTGAGCTTTGTGCTGAGACTGCCAATGGAAGAATGGGAAGTACCCAGTATTAGTAGAGGGATGAGTAATTGAATTCCCTAGCACCAACTGCAGTTTGAGATCTAGGTTAAGTACTTGAAAATGATCATTTTCCTGGGCTTTCTCAGCATGGGATGACAAGATATATGACAGCCCTTTGTCCAATGGTTTACTGAGCAGCAACTGTGTGCCAGGCACTGTTCTGGGCATTGAAGATACAAAGACAGTTTGCGTCTTCACTCTAGTTAGGAGGGTAGATTTGAAACCACTATAGCAGTACCAGACGGTGACTTACATCCAAGAGGGTATGGGTGAATGGTCAGAGCAGGTGTCAGAAAGGCCAAGACATTTCAGCAGTCTTCACTTTAAAGTAAGAATTTGCGAAGCAGACAAGACATGGTTGGGTGGTAAAGGGATGGGTAGAGGTAAGGAGAATCCAGCAGAGGGAAAAAATGGGAGCATGATCAGGGTCCTGGGACCTAACTCATTTAAAGTTCTCCAAGACATAACAGTTCTTGCCCCAAATGAGAAGTTAGGCTAGGGAACCACTGTAAACCGCAATTCCATCGAACACCTATTAGCCCAGCATAAGTATGGTGAAGATTCAAGAAAACAACATGACGTGACCATCCAAAAATCACTTGATGACCAGAGAGTTATCTTACTGTGATGCTTCCTGTCCTTTCGGTGAAATCGCAGAGTAGAATTTAAATGCTGAGGCTGCATATGTGAGAGCGAGAAATCGTACTAGGATTAGCATCATAAATACTTTAAATTTGTATAATCTACTGGAGATGACTTTTCTTGAAAGAAATTACAACCTGGATACTGTCCTACCGCTTAGACAGGTAGGGAAGGGAAGGGGGTGGTAACACGGATGGTGCTTTGCTAGGGGCCTCGGCAGCCTTCCAGTCCAAGAAATAAGAATCATTGTAAGGCAACTTTAATCTTCACCGAGCTCTCTTGAAGCATATCGAAGAGAGTCCCAAACGCACAGCAAAACGTCTTAAAATTGTCTTTCCCCGTCCCTCTCTAGTCATATCTATCATACATCTATGGCTCCCTCCTCCTCATTCTTTCACCCTTCTCCCTGTATGCCTCCAATCTCTCCTAAACCAACTGCAAGAGCACCTGTCCTTCACCCCCAGCTCCCTTCCCCCTTTCTGAATTGATTTCTCCTGTGGCTGGTGACGCTCTCTCCGCTTTCTAAAGTAAATCAATTTCACCTTCCCGCCCTGCTTCTCCAATCAACACCACAGTATTTTTATATTTGTGGCAAAAGTTTAATAGGCAGAATTGGGGGATGCTTTACAGAGGCTGGAATACCCAGGAGAATGATTTGTTTCCCTTGTCATCTGAACAGCAAGCATTCTTAGCCCCTGCTAAGTTTCTTTCTGATGGATCCCATATTTTAGGTCTTGATCACCCTAAGAACGTAAGGCTTCCCGTATCAGAGAAGTGCGATGGAAAATGATCTTCAGAAGTCTATTTTCCCTAAGACTTACTTAAGTCTCTCCCTTTTGTGGACAGCAAATTTGAGCCTCCATTCCTTTACTCCTCCAGGGTGGGTAACTGAGAATATCACGCACCTAGTGCCTGTCTTCCCCACAGTCCTCAAGGGCAGGGCCCTGGCCATCAGCGGGGAAAATAATCCTGCAAAATGGAATGCACTCCTTTCTCACTGTATTTAGTATTTGTTGAAGTGAATTGAAGGTGAGCATAAATTTCTCGAAGGATCTTTTAGTCCCTTGAACCAATCGTGAACCAAGTATCATTGAAGTCATGAAACCCGGCACGTACACAATTGCATTTCACCCAGCCTCGAGCCACCACGTGAATGGGTGACCAGGAAGCAATCTTCCCTTCATAGGATTTCCTCCAATATCTACGCTGCACGCCAAGGAGCCGTAAGTACAGAAAAAGCCATTTGTTCTTCCTTTCCTTTGAGGGAAATGACCAGCTGCAAAGTTTTCAGACCCAACGCCTGAGGGCTCTGCGCCCATTCTGGCATTGGAAGAGTTAATCTGCTGCCACCTAGTGGCTCTCAGCCAACCTGCGACCCCCGCTCACAGAGGAGGAATGAGTGAGTGGGACCGGGATGAGGTGGCCTTGGTGAAAGGGGCAAGGTTCCGAGTGGCTTTGTCTTTCCCCCCAAAGTACTAGTTAGAAGTGTGGTCTTTTCGAAAGCAGATTCTCTCTCTTTTCTCTCTCTCTCCGCCTCTCTCTCTCTTTCCCCTACCCCAACCCCAATCCCTCCTCTCTTTCTCACTTGCAACTGCGGCCTGTTTCCTCTAGACCCGAGGCAAAACAGTAGTACAGGCTAGGATTTCTTGCAAGTTTTCCACTGTGGGGTGCCGCAACAGCTGTGACCCTGGCTTGATTTTGATGTAGACTTCAAGGGCGCCGTCCCCAGCAGGGGGAACATTTTTACCTCAGGAGCCTATTCACATTGGTAGCCTTGGCAGGGAAAGTTCCAGAAGCTTTGATTACACAAATACCTCTGCTAGGTACAGGCCCCTTCTTGGCAACCTGGGGAGAGAGAATGTGCACGTGGGCTGATTAAACCAAATGACCCGTTTCCTTTGCTGGGGTGGAGGCTGGGGGCTGGGGGCTGGGGGTCTTCAGCTTGGAAATGATTTTTTCCTTGGCTGTGTTGCCTGGAAACTTGGAGAGTTTAATTAGGACTGGGGAGGTTTTTGGCTTCTGCAGCTGCCTCAGCTCTCCCCCAAGGTTAGTGAGAGTGTGTGTGTGTGTGTGTGTCCCCTGTAGTGCAGGCCAAAGCCGTCTGGAGAAGTGAATTGTGTGCCATGGCAGATGTGACTCTTTTTATTTCAATTGATTTCAGTTAATAACTTTTAACCTTGTGAACCAGAGAGGCTGCGTGTGGTTTACGTATCGTGCACTGGAACCCGGACAACGGGGAGGAAGTGGTAGCCATTACCTTACTTCCTATACCCATCAAGGGCCAATCTTGGAAAATTTCCTAAATGTTCCCATGCAAGTCCAAGAAGGACTGCCCCAGGTCGGGGTCTCCCTGACTCTGTGCATTCCCAGGGAGAAGTCAGACAGAGCCCCGTCTGCCCAGATGCAGTTATCCTACTTTGTTAGGGAAAAAGACAAACAAATTAAAATACCATATTTTTATTCTTTATTAACCTCAATGTCATTTATTAACTGCAACTTCATCAATTAGTTATTCTCACATTTGGAGATTTTGAAGAATTAAAGAAGAGTTTTCTTTTCCATATTTTTTTTTTTTTGGTACATGTGTATGTTTTATCTACTTACTTTTCAACTACAAACATAATACATATGTATGTTCCAGTTATAAAAGAATTGAAGACAGAAGTAAAACCCTTCTTGCACGAAGACAGTTTTTCCCACTGGAGTCAGGGAGAGTCTAGGCGCATTTTGGTCCTTCTCTTCTTCCCTTCCTCCTTCTTTTCTCTCCTCTCTTCCTTTTCTTCTTCCTTCAGAGGAAGAGTCAGAGACATGGTCCTTCCCTTTATGGAGTGCACATAAGTGAACCATCGCGTACCACGTGCATGAGTTCCCGAGGGCCACCCTAATAACATGCCACAGACTGGAAGGCATGGACAACAGAAGCGTGTTGTTGCATGGTACCGGAGGCCGGAAGTCCAAGATCAAGGTGTCAAGCTTCTGATGGTTTGCTGTCAGTCTCTGGCGCTTCTTGGCTTATAGATAGATTGCTTGATCTCCACCTTCATCTTCACATGGCATTCTCCCTGTGTGTCTGTCTGTCTCTGTGTCCAAATTTCCCCTTTTTATGAGGATGTCAGTCATATTGGATTAGATCCCACCCTTACTTTAACTTGGTTGTCTCTATAAAGACCCTGTCTCCAAATAAGATCACATTCTGAGGTACTTTGGGTTAGGTCTTCAACATCTTTGGGGAACACAATTTAACCCATAATACCAGGTAAAGCAATAGCTATGTGTCCTCAGTATTGGGATAGCACCCAGGAGAGAGCTTTTTTAAAAAGCTAATAATGGGATATACTAACACGCCTACTTTTTTCTTTTCCTTTTTAAATTTACTACTCATTTTTGTTAACATTATACACACACATATATGAAAGAGTCAAGTAGTTTTATAAGGCTTATTATGAAAAATATGAGTCAACAAGCCATGCAATGGTCCCCACCTCCATTTCATGTTCTCAAAGGCAGCCTCTTTCAACTCTTCTGATTCTGTTAATATTTAACTGTAAATCTCCAAATAACAGATTTATGTAGCTACACGATTTTTCTTTTTCTCTCTCTCTTTTTTTTTTTTTTAATTTTATTTATTTCTTGGACAGAGAGAGACACAGCGAGAGAGGGAACACCAGCAGGGGGAGTGGGAGAGAGAGAAGCAGGCTTCCCACTGAGCAGGGATCCTGATGCGGGGCTTGATCCCAGAACCCTGGGATCATGACCTGAGCCAAAGTCAGAGGCTTAATGACTGAGCTACCCAGGCGCCCCATGATTTTTCATTTATAGATATTATCTATTGGTTTTCCAACATGGCAGACGGTGACTCAGCTCTCTATAGGTACACTCCACCTCTAACACGCGCACACACACACACACACACACACACACTTCTAGTATTCCATCTGCCCAATATAGTGGTGTTGTGATTCCGTTAGGTTGATATCCAATGTTTACAACACCATGACTGTAAATGCCATAGATAGCTCAGTTGTATGGGATACCAAGAGTACTTTTTCTTTCCCGCACAAAACTCAGCTCACCTAGAGTGAATAATTAACTTGTTTCTTTCACTTGCTTTATTTTTAATATACTTACCGCTTACGAAACCCAAATTCTGCCTCAGTTGCAAAAAAGCCTCTCCATACATTCGAACACATTAGTAACTATTGATCTCATCTTCTCGAGGTCTCTTCCAGAGCCCTCTGACCTGCTCCAACCTGGCACCGGGGGTCACATGACCAGACTGTCTCCTAGGGAACCCTCAATGTAGGCCTTTCCTCTTGGTCTGCTCAGATGTCCAGAGCGGAGTCCGCAGTCCTTTACTTGGCAAGTATATGCCTGACTGCTGTGTTCTGGGAGCCGAGGGTAGGAAGAAGCCTGGAGCCCAAATATTCAGTTAGGCCGTCTATACACCTTGAGCTCTCTGTGGTCAGTGCAGCACCCCCCATACCTCAACTCTTCCTAGCATCTCCACTTCAGAGACCCCTGTTCACTCTCTCGGAAATAAACCTCTCCTGTCACTTACTGCAGCGAAGAAGGAGTCAAGTGACTTCCTGGCACAGGAGGCCAGGGGCTCAGGGAACACCTACCTGCCTCTGGACCCTCTCCCCTAACCCTCCTGTTTCTGCCCCCCTTCACTCTCACTTCCAGATGTAGCAGGTGCCACTAATTCCTGCTTCACGTTTGCAGTTTCCCCACACAGGCCTGGCATGTGGCTCGGTCGGCCGAGTCTGCTAGGTCAGCTGTCGGTCTGATGGCATTTCCGTTCCCAGGTTTTGCTGTTTTCCCCTTTTCCATCCTCTTTGTTTCTGTGTTAGTAGGTTACCAGAAGAAAGGGAGCTAAATATATGTGTCCAGTTTGCCAGCTGTAACTCTAGTCCTTTAACCAGCATGTTCTGGGGATATTTTCAAATCCCAAAGGAGTGATCCTATTGCTGGGCTATCTGGAAGCAGTGGGTAAGTTTAGGGAGAAGAGAGGACTCCTGAGCGTGTGCACGCAAGCACCCACACCTGCCCACCCTCCGCTCTGTGTCCTCTACGGCTAAGCTGGGCTGAAGGTCGGGATTCACTAGCTCTAGATTCTTAGTTAGTTCTTTGTGTCGTTTTCTTACATTCCCCAATTTTCTTTCTCCCCCCCCTCACTGATTCTTGAAAATACAGCCAAAGCGGTCCTTTTACAGATGCAAATCCTATTGTTCTGTCATTCCCCTACTACAAAGGCTTTGTCCTTGTAATAAAGTCCCACACTCTACTCTTGTCTTATAAGATGCCACAGTCTGGGCCCTGACTACCTGCCCAGGCTTCTAGGAGTCTCCCATCTCTGGCAAAGCTTCAGCTTCTCTGACTACTCTCAGTTCCATCAGGCCTTTACACATGTTCTCGCCTCTGCCTGGAAAGCTCTCTACCTCAGCCCCCCAAAGGCCCTCATGGGAAAACATCCCGTTCCCAGGGAGACCGTCCCGGACTAACTCTCAGCCCCTCCCCATATACATTAAGTTCCATCCTACCTTACACACCCTCTGGACACCCCGCTCTTTTGCTCTGTTAACTCTTTCATTACATGTCCAAGCTAGACTGGAAGCATTAGGAGCACAGAACCCTTTTCTGTCTTGGTCACATCATAACCCTGGAAACGAACACCAGGCCAGGCTCCTAGAAAGTATTCAAAGATATTTATGCAATCAATTGTACTTTTCATTCTAGATTTTCCTAATCCTTGCTCCCACCCTCACCCCAGCATACTCTCCATTCTAAATCTACGGTTTTAATCAGGGAGCACATTAGCTAAATATCGAACGTGTTTGGCCTAGAAAGATATTCACGATCCCCCTTCTGGAAAACTAGGCTTGGTGCCTCTCCTTCTCTCTCCCTTGTAGAAAATAGGCCTAGATGTCCTCAGGACACTGGAGCTGGGGACCAGGTGTCTCTCAGCCTGTTCTGCTGGCTCTGAAAGTAGAGATCATAAAAATTATAAAGAGAAAGGGAAAGACTTGATTTTTGTTTTTCATAGGCAATTGGGGAAGTTGATTATAGTGATAAAGTTAGTAGGTCCTAGGAGGTTCTCATAAAAGGAACTGAGTGGAGGTCCCCATTACAGAATTATAGTTGCAGGTAGACATGTAAATGTTACCCTAGATTTCTTTTTCTCATTGCTTTTCTTACACGAGGAAAAAAAAATGTAGCCCACTGTATGCAATAATTGGAAGTTTGAAACTGAAACTATTTGTTTCTTCATCTGCAAAATGAGGAGGTTGAACTAAGGGCCCTCAAAGGCTGCTCTAAAACTCTCTGACCTTATTCTAGGATGCTTTATAAGAGCTGTTATCACAAGAACTTCTGGGTTTCTGAAAATACATTGCTCTTGAGAAAATCAAAGTTTTATTGCAAAGTTTTAAAAAAAAACATATAAACACCTTTATGAACTTGGCAAACAATCAGGTAAAGAATAGTGTGGATTTGTGATCTGCCAACAATGGTTCTGCTCTAAGGGGTCAAGAGCCTGCATTTTAGTGCTCAGCATAGAATCGCGTAAGAGATAGAAGAGCTAAAATCTTCAATAGTAGCTTTCGAATTTTGTGCCTTTGCGCGGGGACAAAAGTGAAACAATACCTGCCCAATGCAAAGGATTATGTATCCTAGACTTTGCTTTAAAAATAAATAAATAAAAGTACTGTGTGAGTCATTGTATTCTTACTCAGTAAATATCCACTCCAATCCCCATCCTATTGTGGGCCTTCACCTTCCTCCTCCAATAATGTTGGGTTTGGCCCTGCGATTAGCAGATGACATGTTTGTGGACATGACACTTAAATGTGCTTTCTCAGTTTCACACATCTTGTGCACTGGTGAGCTGCCTGCCCCATGATGCCCTGAGTAACTACTGTCCCTTTAGCCTTGGCCCTAAAATAAAAATGTGGAGCAAATATAAACTGAACCCACAGACCCTTCCAGCTGAGCTCAACCTAACTCGGCTGGATCACAGTTGATCTGCAGACCTTTGAGCGTGAGATAAACGCTTGCCATTTTAAGTCCTTGAGTTTTGAAGTGGTTGTTACACAGCATTCTTGGGGGAAAGCTGACTATTACAGGATGAAATGTGTAGTCTCATGAGATAGAACATGATGGTTAAGAGTATGGTTTCTGAAATTCAGCACATCTTGTTTTGACTCTCACTTTTGTAATTTACTCGACGTGAAATGTTATGCAATTTACTTAACCTCTCTGAGACTCAATTTCCTCATCTGCAAAATGGGAATAATCATAGTACCAACTTCACAGCACTGTTGTATAGACCAAATGAAACAATACATATTAAGCAGTTGAGACAGTGCCTGGTACATAGCAAAGATCCAGTAAATGCTTGCTGTTATTAACAATAATAATAATTTTAATTTCTATAAAATGAATCTCACTTTCTAATTAACCTACATTATAAAACTAGATATATTTTTTCTATAAAATTGGATACAAAGCCTTATTTGGAAATATTTGGTGAAGAAGGAAGAAGATAAATATCTTACCACATGGCTAAGTTCCATATGGTATTAGAAGTTTCTTGTGTATGGGAGGCATATTTTCTACATAGCAAGACTATCTGTGTGTGTCTGTGTGTATAAGACAGTTTTGAGTTACTTTGCAATGATTTCCCACATTTGAGCTCCTTTCACAATCAGAACAGACATTTCCATAGCCCAGGCTCCAGGATATGAAGTGTGGTGTCGAGTATTAACAGCCTATGCCTCCCTTCCATGCTCTCAGCGCTCAGCCTTGTTCCTCCACGTTCACATCTAATAGTTCGGTGCTGTTGTACTTCGCCTTCGTGTACTTAATAGACATTTACTAAGTACTAGGTACTGCACCAAGTACCAGAAGTAGAGAGATAAGTAAGACATGCCCTGCACTCACGGCGGGTCAGAGTTTAGCTGCAGACTGGCTAATATGTTTCACACTGGTATCAACTCTCATGCATGTAGAGGGCTGCCCAGAGCACTGGTTCAACCCGATTATAAGCAGCACTGATCTTAGGAGGGAAAAGAACCAGGGGCATGGAAAGAAGGAATGGTTTTGAATGTTTGCTAATCCAGGTTTGGCTGGGGACAGAAATATACACAACAAAATATAACTTAATAGGGTGCTATTTGTGAGGTAAGAACAAAGGAGCATCAAACACAAAGCAAGGAGTAATTAATTTTGCCAAGAGGAGAGTGGAGTAAGGAAAGCTTGATTGGAGAGGTGAAATTGAAGCTGGGCCTTGATGGCTAACCGGGAATTTAGTAGGTGATAAAGTGGGGAAAGAAGATCTCAGATCAAGAACACATCCTGAGGGGCGCCTGGGTGGCTCAGATGGTTAAGCATCTGCCTTCGGCTCAGGTCATGATCCCAGGGTCCTGGGGTCGAGTCCCACACCAGGCTCCCTGCTCGGCAGAGAGTCTGCTTCTCCTTCTCCCTCTGCTGTTCCCCCTGCTTGTGCGCTCTCTCTCTCTCTCTGTCAAATAAATAAATAAAATCTTTAAAAAAAAAAAAAAAGAGCAGATCACGAACGAAGGCACAGAGGTGTATAAATGTGTGGGGGTGTTCAGGGAACGGTGGGTAGTCCTGTTCGGTTGGAACACAGGGTGTGGGGATGATGCTGGTAAAATCAGTTGTAATAATGGGTTGGGACCAGACTGTACTGCTTTATCCTATCAGCCATAGGGCTCATGGAAGACTTGGAAGCTAGAGCATGGTATGGCCAAACACGTGCTTTACAGAAGTTACTCAAGAAGAACTAGACCATAGATGGAAAAAAAGAGGAAGAGGCAGGAGAGCAGAGGCCGTAAATCCATGCAGACAAGGGGCACAGGGCATCTAAACTGAGGTGGTGGGGGCGGGGGGGGCAGAGAGAGGACATAGCATCATCACACAGCATGAGGATGCTCTGGTCTCAAAAATGACCTGTAATTAGGGCTTCCATCAACATAGAGCAAATCAATGGTCTAACTGTTTCATTGCTCATGTTCTAAGATTACTGTTTGAATATGTATCCATGTCACAAACGACACAGCAATGGGACTTCCAAGAGGTTTTTAAATTGATGTCCTTGCAACAGTCCTACAAAGTAGATACTGTAATTCCCATTTTGCAGAGAAGAAAACCGAGGCTCACCACTGCAAAAGCCCAAGATCAGTGATCTTGGACTATGATCTTCTAAATGTCAAAGACTGCCTTTGAACCCCAGGCCACTTGAGTCTGGAGTCTGGAGTCGCTTCTCTATGCCACAGAAACAATGAATCCTGCAGTGCTGTTGTCCATTTCTCCTAAACGTTAAATCTCTCACTTACGGCTTCTTTTCAGTTTTCTGTATCGTGGTCCAGGAGATAAGCCAATGAGTATCCGAGAAGTGTTGAAAACGGGAGAAAGTACCACAAATTTGAAGACAACAGTGACTAAGACTAACCTCTGAGATAATCCAGATCACTTGGACTTGAAGTCTAAGAAAAGCTACTGATTTTTTCTGAGGGCCTGAGAGATTTGTCAAGTAATCCGGAATCTCTTACACCACTGGAATCAGTGCACGAAGCAACCGACTGTGAGCGTACCTGGCACTGTGCTGGGGAACTCTGTCACCGGTGACTCGGCCCTCAGCACAGACGCAGGAGAGAGCCCAGGACTAGGAGACGGGAGACAGACTTCAGAGTCCTGGCTCCGCCGCTCACCTGCCCTGTGGCCTTGGACAAGTCACTTCCCCTGGAAGGAAATCGCCCCAGTGATCACAAAGGTCCTTGCCATTCCTACAACATTTCTGCGCCTGCCTTGCAGGATTCATGCGAAGGAAAAAATAAAAGCACAGTTAATATTCAACATAAAAGTATGGTAATAGAACACATTCGATTGCCATGACTGGTTTAGCAATCACTTGGCTTCTGGAACGACAACCTAAAAATGTGGGGAGAGTGTTTATCATTTCTGCTCCTGTGAAGCCTGACACTTCACTAAGGGACTAGGCTTTACAATTTCTTACTCTTTCCATAACCGTTGCATGTGAATTCTTGCAAAATATTTAAAACTTGTTTTAGAGGACCAGAGGCACTTTTAAGCTGAGTTACTGCTGTATCGCTCCTTTCTTTCCCTCTGGCCTGGAGAATCCTCAGTGGTGAGGTTGAAACATGTCGAGGTACTTCATCGGGGCCCTTCGGGGCTGGGGCAGTGCGGAGCTTGCTCCCAGGCAAAATCGCAAGTAGATTTTTGCATCCCATTGCTTCCAGCGGGAGACCGGAGGATGAATGGAAACACAGACTTGCTTTTGCCACTTGAAAAGCACGGTCTGCCTCACTTGCAGCTCTCGTTCTGGCTTCCGGAGGAACCAAAGGAGCGAATGTGGAGCCTTGCAATCCCGGCTGCCTTCCAGCTCCAACAATCAAGATACGCGTCTCCAGAGAGCCCGGCTCCAAGCAGTTATTAGAGATGATGGCATCCCTGGAGTGCTGGGACCGCATGCTCTGCCCTCCAAAATAAACGCTTCTCTCAGGCTCCCCACTCTGCGTCCTCCTTATGCTAACACAGGAGCTGACAGATCGGTGGCGACGCTGCACCTAATATTTTTGAGGGCATAAGAGATGATTGTGCTAGTTCTCATTCCAGAGCCGATCTTTTTAGCAGATTATGATGGATGACTCGCCACGGTGGTCAGCGACTCCTGTATATTTTAGGTGGAAAGCTTTCTTTTGACACGTACTTTACAGAGACATATGTGTATCCTATTTTAATTAATGGAAGAAATGATTCATTCACAAGTGAAAGATTTAATTAAATAAAGGGTCAGCATGGGTCAGCCATGAATTGCAAAATACCTCCGCTGTTTATTATACTCTCCGCTGTCTCTGCATGCTGTCTGGAGGGGTACGCGGCCGTCAAGGCAGGCCCTGGAAAGAAATGAAATGAAGTTTAATGAATTCATTCATTCAGCTGATATTAATTGAGCCCCTCCTGCGTTCGAGGCGCTGTGCTAGGCTCTGCAGATAAAATGGTGAACAGTTACAGTGGTTTTGCACTGATGGCGGCTACAATGCTGCAGGGGAGACCGGAAAAAATGAGGAACAAATCGAACACTATTCTTGCAGATTGATCGTAACATGTTTTAGGAAGGAAAAAGTCACGTGTGGGCTGTCCTCCTTGCAATGATTTGGAATGGTTTTTAAAGATCTTCATACCCGAGGTCACAGGGCCTTAATTAGTTAACTTGGGAATCTGTATCTGAAACCAGTCTGACCCCGGTCCAGGAGGTAAAAGCTGAGTTGCCCGAACCTGACTTGTCACACGGTAGCTCCTTCCTCTAAGTAAACCCTGTGCTTCAGAATCCGGCAAACATGAATTCAAATCCTAGCTTCTGAGCCTAACTGATTTCCGACCTTATGCCATTACTTTGCTTTTGTGACCTTAGTTTCCTATTTACAGGGAATATTCATAATAGTACTAAGACATTGCGTCATTGTGAAAAAAATACATGAATGGCACCTAGGGCACAGCATTACCGTGAACCTGCATTAATATTTGTAATTTGTGTTCCAATTTCGTTATTATTAGTGGTAGTATTGTTGTCTCTCTTCTGGAATTTTCTTCATTCCATTTTTGTTCTGGTTGTCCACATCATTTTATTATCCCCTCATTTGATGACAGAGGTCCCAACCTTATTTTTTTCCTTTTGGATTTCTAGATTTATATTCAAAGGGCAGAAACACTTAGACAATTCAAATACAAGTCTAAGCAGAATTACACCGTCAACGTCAGCAATAATGCCAAAAACACGTTCTCACTTGCAGACACTCACCAGTGTCTCCCGAGTCTTCTCTCAATGAAGAAAAGGAGGCTGATATTTTATTCGTGTTCGTCCTTTGTATCCGCGATGTAATCTATGATTTCTTGTGGACACGCGAACTTCTCTGCTTCTCCATCAGGAATTTCAAACCCAAATTTGTCCTCCATGGCCATGATAATCTCCACGTGATCCAAAGCGTCTAAGCCTACATCTTTCATAAAGTGGGAATTTACCAAGTTTTCCTGGGTCCATCTTGCCACAGAGTTTTAAGAGTAAAAAATGTGTAATTGATGTTCTCTAACGTTGAAGGGGTAGCATCAGTGTGCTGGAGGCACGACTGTGTCACTCTACCTGGAACCCGCTTGAGCCCCACAGCCGGCTGCCGAGCCCAGGTCTGCTCTCGCCTCGGGGGGGCACAGGGTGGTGCTGGGCAGCTCGACCATGGCCAGCATGTGGCTCAGGGCACCACAAGCAGCCAGAGGACACCAGGAGAGAGGAGATGAGCTGCCGTGGTTACCTGGACCCCCAGGGTCATGGCTTTAGGCACTGGACCCAGCAGGATATATGGTTGGTTTCAGATGAATTCATCCATTCTTTCTTTTTTTGGAACTGGGTCAGGAAAAAAAGCTGACAATAAACAAAGGCTCTCAATGGCTTCCCATAACTCTTGGAATAACATCTGTATTGCCTATCATGGCGAACAGGAGCCTACTTGCCCTGGCCTCCGCCTACCTTCCAATCTCAGCCAGCACCACTTTCCCTCCTGTGCTCAGCTCCAGCCACCAGCCTTGCCTGCAATGCCCTTCCCCTAGAACCGTGCATGGTTCACTCCTGCCAGTCCTCAGTCCTTCAAATATATTCTCTTCCCAGGGGCCTTCTCTGACCACCTTGCCTACTCATTTTCTATCTCCTTACCCGCTTAATTTTTCCTCAGAGCATTATCACTGTTAGAAATTTCATGATACATGTCAGAGTTTACAATTTCACTATTTCCCCCACTTGTCACCTGTGAGCTCCTGAGAGCAGGAACCTCGTCTGTCCCTGTCCAGCCCTGAGTCACCACGCCACTGAATGAATCAAACAAATGAAGCATCCATTTTTCATTTTCCTAGGAAAATATACATATAAAAACTATCCAAATAGTTTCTATAGTACAGTGGCCTCGAAAATTTCCAAAACAAATCTCCCCCCCCCCAAATATTTGCTTGCATCACTGAATTTAATTTTTCAGCACAGAATGGCAGCAAGAGGGAAGATAAATTATTCTGGTTGTATGGAAAGTAGAGACACCGGCACTAAGGGAGATTTCCCGATGCCCAAATTTTCACTGAATTCCTTCACGTTCTACTTTCTCATCGTGAGTCTGGCTCTTTTGTAAGTCACTTCCTTTGAGCTTAAAAAGTAGTTTGTTAACTCCTGTTCTCAAAGCCAGAAAACATGGATTTTCTTTAGTTTTCACATGATCTGGCTCAAAACATCAGGAAACTTGGATGTTTCGTTTGGCATCTTTCACTGACCGAGAACGGAAGGAACGGCAGAGAACACGAGAGCAAGAGCCGGTCTCCGGTTGCCCGGAGCGCCTTCGCGGCGGAGAGCAGAGGCGACAGCCGCGTGTAGCGCAGCGCCGTCCGGGCGGCCGTGCCCGTGGTCAGGTGTCCGGTGGAAGGACGGAGGGCACCGCGGGGGCCTTCTCCACCCCGAGCACGCGAGCGCGGCCTGGGCCTCGGGCTGTCCCCGCGGGCTGCGAGCGCGGGTCCGGAAGCCTCTCCAAGGAGCCGAGCGCTGCCGGCTGCGGCCTGGCTCCCTCAGCTTCGTGGTGCAGGAGAGGTGCTTCGGGGTAACAGAACTGGCTCCATTTCCACCATGACCACATCAGCCCTGGTTTCCGCTGTGCAAAAACAAAATTCTAAAAAATGGTACCATACCAAATTGTACGCGGCTTTTGTTTTATAAACAACTTTTTTTTTTTTTCTGTCTGTGGAAACTTTAATAAAGACCAATACCATACCCAGTTGTTTTCCAGAAAGCCAGCCCCACTTGGGAGACTTTCTCTCAGCATGAGGTCCTATTCTTCTTTTCTAGCAGATAGTCTTAAAATCCGACCCCAGGCGGTCAAGAGCACAGCAGTGGGTTCTCAGCACCTCCTCTTGGAACGATGGGCTTCTTTCAGCTTCTGGAAGAGAAGGTTTCAGAATCCCTCACAGAGCCCCCAGTAGGAGATGGCTAGAGTCGAGGACGTGTTCTCAGAGACGATCTCAACTCTGCTGGGAAAGGGAGAGACTCCGTGGTTGAGTGCCTTCTGGGCTTGGCTATCCCACGGGCAGTGAGAATGCTTCCCGAAGGCTCTGATATTCTCAGATGCCCGACTCATTCCCTGAAGCTCATTGCTTCCAAATGCCTTTCTCCTTTCCGTGCAATTTCATTTAGGGCAAATGAGATGAAAGCTTGCCCCAGGACGTTACTGATTTTCAAACACAAGAAGGCGAGGATGATAATATTAATGGAATAAATATATTTTAGGAGAAAATCTAGCAGATTCTTATTATTTACACACACGACAAACCACAAAATAGAGATGAGTGCCAGCAGCCTTTCCCTTGGGACTAAGAAACTGCGGGCTCAGCTGCAGTAATCCCCTGAGCAAGGCTCCCGATTGCAGCTGACTCCCCCGTGCATGTACAAGGGTGGGAATTTGGGTCGTGCATTGCATCCCAGATTGCATGACACAGTGCTTAAGACTCAGACAGCCGTTTTCAAATCTGACTCTGTCACCTGCTCCCTGTGCCTCAAATTCCACATCTACAAAATGGGGATACTAATTCACATATTTCAAACTGTTGTTATGGGGGTGCCTACGTGGCTCAGTCAGTTAAGCTTGATTTTGGCTCAGGTCATGATCTCCCCCATTTAGGGCTCCCCGCTCAGCGGGGAGTCTGCTTCCCCTCTCCCTCTGTCTCCCCCTCCCCGCCCCGCAGTTGTGCATACACACGCACACACGCTCTCTCTCAAATAAATAAATCTTTAAAAAAATAAAAATAAAATTATTGTTATGAAAAATAACACAATCCATGAAAGTGCTTGGCATAGGATCTGACATATAGTAAGTGCCCAATAAATGTTACTTATAAACATTATTATAACAATTATAATTTATGGCATTATTACTAAATCTAATATTTATTTTCTAATGAATCCTATCCATTTCTTTCTATTTTTTCTTCCGTTTTTTTCACTGCCTTTTGAATTCAGAATGTCTGGTATATTAAGTAATAAGATATAAAATCACTTCCTCAAGGCAAATCTCTCTGCGAAATACTATAGATCACGCTATAGATTTCTTTAAGCATCTGGCTCCGCTAATTCCAGCAGCAAGGTAACACTAAAATCAGCATTCTTCTGGGTGATAACCTCCTTTTATCAGAGTAAAGATGGAGTTCTTTAGTATTCCCTCTTCAGCTCCTGACACATGGGGCAGCTCGAAAAATATTTGTTGAGTAAGTAAGTGTTCTTAATTCATACAGGGGGAGAAAAACAACTACTACTGCCTTGGTAACCTCCACCATTCTTCCATCTACCACTTTTCTGACAAAGAAACGTCTCTGATGAGTAGAAAGTTCTAAGATAGAGGTGACTGGGAGCAAGAAAACCTCTCCACTCTTGCATTGCCCTCTTCCCAGTGGTCTGTGTTAAAGAGGTGGCTCTTAGGAAAAAAGCTATATGACTGGCTAGTACACATTCTTAGATATGTCATTTGAAATACGGACTCATTATTTTAATAGCCCCTTTCTTAACTTAGGGTCAGAATTCTTTTACCAGCATACCCGTTTCATCTATTTTAGGAAAGAGCTGTCACTGTCTCACATCCCCTCTAATCGGATAAGTGATTCTTCCTAACCTTGACAAAACCAAGTGGAAAGTATACTGAGTGACCTTAAAAAGCCTTCTCCCTTTCTAATTGGCATGTATAATCTCGAATTTTTTTTAACAGTGCTTTGAGTTCCCACACCTTCCTATAAAGGGGTGTGTATGTGAGTGGGTGAAAGATGGGACTGGTGATGGAAGCATCTATCGCCTTCATTTCAAGCCAGATGAAGAGCGCTTCCTTGGGCCCACATGGCGAAGGCAGCATGTGGGCAGGAACAACCATGGCCTGTATTGTGACTCCCACTGGGATATCTAGAAGCTGAACAATGGAATGACTGGCCACTTTGATGGTGGCGCCCAGAGAGTTCTGCTGAGTTGGGAAAGTCCTGCACACCCTTAGTCTGGGGGGGACAGAGGGGGAGTATTTCCCGTGGAACAGACATGGCAATGCTAAAGAGAGAGCTGAGCCACAGACCTGTGAGGTTCTGTCCAACTGAACCTCCTAGGTAGGAGTGAGCCCATGGAGAGTGGCTCCTGTTAAGCCAGGGTCTACAGAAAGAGCATAGTCAAGCCAAAGAGAAATGATCATTGAAGTTGCAGTTGGAGGGCTGGGCTGGCAACCTCTAAAAAAGCCTGGAAAGCACTCGAGCTTTAAACATCTGTCTAGCCCAAGAATAGGAGGCCAGCCCATGATAGAAGGAATTCAAGTACAGTTGTTCCTGACCTTTATCTCTTCCACTCTCCCTCACTGGCACACGTTTTCAGAAACTGGAAAGCAAGCTGAGGGGCGGGGGGAAGAGAAAGGCAGGAGAAAGAAATATGCAAGGCCTCCCAGACCCCATCCCACCACAGTCTCCCTCGCTCACTGTAACAGAGTCCTTCTGACCTCTCCTCTGTTACTCAAACACCCTAAATTTGCTCCCAACCCATGGCCTTTGTACTTGCTGTTCTCTCTATCTGAAATATTCTTTTTTTAAGGTTTTATTTATTTGTCAGAGAGAGAGAGACCACAAGCAGGGGGAGCAGGCGGAGGTAGAAGCAGGCTCCCCGCTGAGCAAGGAGCCCGATGCAGGACTCCATCCCAGGATCCTGGGATCATGACCCGAGCCAAAGGCAGACGCTTAACCAACTGAGCCACCCAGACATCCCTCTATCTGAAGTATTCTTCCCCTAGATTATCAGATTGTTGGTAGATTTCATTTTCTGTAGAAACATGATCTGATTTACATTAAAAAAATTATTCTGACTACCTTGTGGAAAAATCACAGTAAAGAGACAATAGCGAAAACAGGAAGACCAAATTCAGGGTTATTTCACTGGTCCGCATGAGGTATAAGGAAGGCTTGGGCCAGGGCAACAGAAGTGGACATGTGGAGAATTGATGGAATTCAGAACATATTTTGAAGCTGGTGCCCACAGGACTTAATGCATGTGAGGGGAAAAGAGGAGCCTTCTTTGACTACAAAGTCTTTGACCTGAGCAATTCTTTGAGCGAATGAATTCATTACTGAGCAAATGAATGAATGGGGAGTTAAGATCAGATAAGATCAGATTTACATTTCAGAAAGCTCACTCTGGCATCTTAGTAAAAGATGGATTGAGCTTGAGGTCTAAAGGCCAGGAGAGAAGTTGGAAGGCTACTGAGACAGTCTAGGGGAAAGACACTGAGGTCTGAGCTCTTGTGGGAAGTACAGAAAGGAAGGGATAGATGTGGACAATATTCAAGATATCAAATTATTAAAATGTGGTGATGTGGTAATTGTGAGGGATGAGAAACAGAATGGCTTCCAGATGCCTGGGTGAGGAGTAGTTCCACCCCCATTGATGAAGAACATGGAAGAAAAAATGTGTGAAGGAGGAAAAAAGAGGATAGAAGTTGTGATGTCTAATTTTACATGTCAACTGAAGGGATGCCCAGATAGCTGGTAAAGCATTAGTTCTGGGTATTTCAGAAGAGATTAACATTTGAATCTATAGATAGAGTAAAGATTGCCCTCACCAATGCAGATGGGCATCAATCCAATATGCTGAGGGCCTGAATGGAACAAAAAGGTGGAGGAAAGCTGAGTTTGCTCTCTGTTCAAGCTGGGACATCCATCTCTCCTGCCCTGAGACATTGGCACTCCTGGTTTTTGGGCTTTTGGAGCTAGACTCTTTACACCATTGACTCACCGGTTCTCAGGCCTTCAGGTTTGGTCTAAAGCTACTCCACCAGCTTTCCTGGTTTTCCAGCTTACAAGCGGCAGATCATGAGACTTTTCAGCTTCCATAACTGCATGAACGAATCCTTTATGTCTATATCTATCTATCCATCTACCTGTCTATATAGACTTAAATAGATAGACATAAGTATACATATATATTCTGTTTTCTCTGGAGTACCCTAACTAATACAGATGTTGAGGTCACTGTTGAATGTGGTGGTGGTGGACATGAAGGTATGCCACCCAGATCCTGCTTCAAGGCAGAGCTTTTTGCCCCAGCAACCAGGAGTGCTATCAGCAGACAGCCTCCAGATGTCAGTCTCTTCAGGGTTTGCCTCAGCTGCAGAGAGCCACCTCACCCAAGATCATGTCCTTCCTAGGAGCCCATGTCCGATACTTGATCCCATGGGGCTATATAGGCCCAGCTAGTCTACCCCATGATGAGATAATTCTAACAGCTCATATACACTCTGGAGCCCCCTATAGAGTTGGCTGAGGCTCCGTCAGGCGTGCACCACATTCGGACTGCTTTCTCTGCCTAATCCTGCTACCTCGCCTGCCTTCCACAGGTGTTGACCCCTACTAAACACCCTGCGTGGCAATCTCTGCCTCAGCATCTGCTTTCCGAGAACTCAACCTGTGACAGTTGGCACCAGGAATGGACGAAAAGAGCAAGACGTAGGTTGGGATTTGGGAGCTGGATCACTCATCATCTGGCTGGCAAGAAGGACTCCATCACTGGTGACAGGTGAAATACAGATGGACCTTGGCAGCAGGTGGTGATCTAGTTGTGAAAATGCTCCTATCTGGTCAATGAGAATGGTGTATCAGTGGAGGGGGCTGTGCTAGTTGGTAGAAAGCATCAGGCATTTGAGAAGTATGGGGTAATTATGAATTATAAGGAAAATAGGATTGGACACTTGTTGATAAGTGACACTGATAACTTAGAAGAAGATACTGAAGAGCAATGAGGGATCGATCAACAGGCATTTGAAAACCAAGTGTGAAAGCTGGAGGGGCTCCTTGATAGCTTCTAGCAATGCTCCCATCTGCTACAGCAGGAGCGCAGAGAAAGCTGAGGCCCAGACCCAGGACTTAAGTCAATGTGGCTGAACTCTAGAAAAGGTTACATGACCAACCAAACCACATCTGTTACACAGGGACAAGGCTCTGTTTGGGGACGGGGCGGGGGGGGAGGAGAGAGAGAGAGAGACCCAACAGAGGATTATCCAGCTGAATGTCCCTCCAAGTTTTGAACCTCGGACTCCTCTGAACTCTCTCAGGCTTCAGAAATGTCCCACTCTCCTTAGTAAGGGTGAGAATCCCCCTTGCTTGAAGACAATGCAGAGCTCTCTGCCCTGAAAGACAGCATGTGCCCCTCGCAGTATCTTCGCCCTCCTCCTTCTCACCCTTGCGAGTAGGCTGTAACTAAAAATAGGTCACCATGTAATCCAGCTGGAGACATACAAGGTCTAATAAGGGAGGAAAGGGACTATTCCCACTATTCCCCAAACGTGCTGCAAGACACGATCGACATGTACCAGCAGGAGCTGGAGAGTAGGTGTGGGCCAGATTCTGAGGGTGCATGATCGAGGGGGCTAGAACATGAGATTAGGTAGGGATGAGTTTATTTATTTCAGAACACTCTGCCAAAATGCAGGATTTAACATCTCAGCAAGAAATCCAAGAGATAATACAAACTTGCTTCTAGGAGAGCTCCTAAAAATATTGGGGTAAGCAATGGACCACATTAAGTGAAATCAAAATTTCAGAACTGTTGTGCTGGATGGTTGAGAAAGTGACTAGAAGGTTCACAGAAGTAGGCAGGCTGGAATGGATATAATAAGTAAGGCCTGAAGACTCACCAAAGGATTGTGCTCCGTGAGAACGCCAAGATACACATTTACAAAGACCAGAAGGAATGTTGTGGTGAGGATGTCAGAAAGCTGCCAAACTAACCTCTCTAAAACATACGTCTGACCTTATTGCCTCTGTTTAAAAACTCTTCAGTGACTCCCCATTCTTCTGGGCATCATCAGAATGTTCCAGAGCCTCATACAGTAGGCCAGGGCTATTAGTAAGAGTAGGCCACTTCAGAAATAGACTCAGATAGCAATGGGTATAATAAAACCCCCCAAAACAGTAGAGGTTGGGGGTGCTGCTTAAGTACAGAAGTCAAAAAGACATAATTACCCTAAAGAGACCATGGTTGATATGGTAGCCAAAAGGGTTTGACCCACAAAGATTTATTAAGATACCTAATGGAACATGGCATTCCTCAGCTAAAAAGGGTCCTAATCAGGTTTACCTCCTAAGAAATCAAGGATGGATGATAGGAGACGGAAAGCAGTTACCCCCCAAAAAAGTCACAATCCCTAGTTTCTGGACTTCAATCTGTTTTCAGACCCAGACTCACTAACTCAACATGAGGGCATGTCTCCAGGGGGAAGGACCCTCTAACACCCAAGCAAATATACATGGTAATGATTTCCCCATTCCTTCTCCATTGGGACCTATGACCATGTACTTGGGTAGCTGTACACTTAGGAAAAGGAAATATTCAAACATTTCAAGGACTACTGGACACAGTTGGCATGAATACTCAGAGATCTGAACAATCATCATTGGCCCCGCTCTTAGCGTAGGGAACTACAGGGACCAGGTAATGGATGAAATCCTGGCCACAATCGGGTTTACACTGGATCCATGGACCTACCCAGTGATCATTTCCCCATTCCTGAATGTTCACTTGGGTTTGATATACTTGTTGCAACTCCCATATTGGGTCCCTGAAAAACTACCATAGTGGGTAAAGTCAAGTGGAGGTCTCTGAAAATGCCCTACCTAGCTCAGCCAAAAGAATAAATCAGAAACAGTATCACATTCCAGAAAGAGGGCACAAATTAGTCACCTGGGAAATATCTGGTCTCTGAAGGGGCTAAACTGGAGAATTAAATGAAAATATGGTGGGACCTTCATGAACAGGCTACCAAGACAACAGAGGAGTAACAGCAAGAGAAGGAAGAAAACCAGGAAAGAGTGGTACCATGAAACATAAGGGATTAAAGCATGAGTACTGGCAGAGTAAGATAGCAAGGTCTGAAGGTGTCCATTCTCCATTTTGTAATGGCGTGCCTCTAATGGCCTTAGAAATGGCAATTCTAGGCATATCATTCACTCATTCCTTTAAAAAATATTCACTGCATATGTTATCTACTGCTGATAGGTGAGTGAAATAGAGATGACCCCTTCACCCATGAAAATGTATAGTCTAGTGGACAGTAGAGAAAGCCAGGTTGTGTGGAATAAATAATAGGAAAGGAAATGAAATCAGCTAGTATATATGACTTAGGGTTTGAAGATAATAGAAAAGAAGTATAAGAAAACATGCACACAATTAGAGCCAAAACCCACACCAAGCCCCATAATCACATACTCATAAAGCCCAGAAAGTACCTCCTGACCAGTCCTTAGTTGGTTTTCATGTGGGAGGGGCCAGCTTACCCACCCTTAGCAGATGTGCCTCGAACAAGCATCATGATCTGAGAAGTCAATGCTTGAGCTGAGATCTGAAGGATTAAGCACTAACTAGGAAAGCGAAGTGGGGAGAAGGGGAGGGAAGGAAGAAAGGGGAGGGGAAGAGAGTAGGCTCAGACCTCAAGGAATGGTGAGGCTGGTCCCGGTGTTGGCACTTCTATGGGGGAACGGCATAGCTGGTTTGGGGAGCACCAGATGAAGCTGGGGCTGGGAGCCACAGATGCACCTTGTTGCTGTTTGGCTGTAGGGACACTGACACTGGAAATAGCAAGTCCCTTCTTCCTTCCATCTCCCAATCCCCCTCCATTTCTTCCCATTGGCAGTCCATCAGCTAATAGGAAGCCAACTGGCAAGAGTTTCTGAGAAATACAGTTTGCAGACCCTGAGCCCAGCGTCACAGAGCAGAACGTCGGAGAGCTGTGTCGGAACTGACAGACAAGAGGTAAATAAACACCACAACTGTATCAGAGGAAATGGATGACTGGAGGGGCTTCGCTTGGGGCTTAAACAGGAGGCTGGTGTACCGTGGCTGGGGGCCAAAAAGGATAGGTGCTCGTACCTCCCAGGGAGACAGCAGGTGGGAAGCAGGACCAGGCGTTCCTTCTCCTCTGTTGGCTGGTATGGGCAGCGGCAAAGATGCCGCAGAGCCCGAGGGGAGTGAGAAACAGCACTGGCAACGGTGTTGAGTACATCTGGCAGGTGCCCCTTGGGGGTCCCAGAACCAGCATTCTTTACGCGGAGGAGTTCAGGCAGACCACCACAGTCTCTTCCTCTTTGTTAAGATTTTCCTAGGTGGAAAAGCATGAGGCGGCTTTCTAAGAGAGCCAGACCATATGAACAAAATTTAGAGGAGAATAAATTGCAAAGCATGTTTAGAAGGTAGTCAGAGCATCTCCTCCTTTTTTTTTTTTTCCTTTACAAGATGGGAAGGAGATTTTTAAAAAAATGTTTTAAAATCAATTGTTTTCTTATGTGGTAGAGGCAGCTAATGAAAAAGTACAATGGGAAAATATCCCATTCTCAATTTCAGTAGAAATAAAAACCTAGGAATAACCTTAACAAGAAGTGTGTGTAACTTACCCATAAATGAAAACTTTAAAATTTAAAGGACTAAAAATAGCACTGACTGGAATAACTGGAAAGACATAGTCTATTGGAAGTTCAAATATCATTAATATATAAATTATTCTCCAACTTCTCTGGATGTTTAATAAAGTTACATACACAAAAAAAACCCTACCAGCCTAGTTTTGAACCTGACATATGCTTAAATATCCTGAAAATTAATTATTCTCATGCAATTTGATGATAATCATTCTCATATAATTTTTTTTTAGGGGCGCCCGGGTGGCTCAGTCAGTTGAGCGTCTGCCTTCAGTTCAGGTCATGATCCCAGGGTCCTGGGATCAAGCCCCCCGTCGGATTCCCTGCTCAGCAGGGAATCTGCCTCTCCCTCTGCCTCAGCCCGCAATTCATGCTTGCTCTCTTTCTCTCTCTAGTGCTCTGTCAGATAAATAAATAAAATCTTCTAAGAGATTCTTTTTTTAGAGAGGGAGAGAGAGAGGGGGCAGGGGAGAGGGAGAGAGAGAATCTTAAGCAGGCTCCACGCCCAGCACGGAGCCCAACGCAGGGCCCCAGCTCACAATCCCGAGATCATGACTTGAGCTGAGATCAAGAGTTCAATGCTTAACCGACTAAGCCGCACAGGCGCCCCTCTCATAATTTGATAAGAATATAAGTTGGTAAAATTATTCTAGAAAGCATTCAGCTATGTAAATCAAAGATCGTTTTAAATGTCCACAATATTTTGATCCAGAATTTTACTTTTACTTTTTATTTATTTTTGTAAGATTTTATTTTTAAGTAATCTCTACCCCCTATGTGGGGCTCGAACTAATACAACCCTGAGATCAAGAGTCGCATTCTCTAATGAACGAGCCAGCTAGCACCCCAGAATTTTACTTTAAAGAATTTATCTAAAGAAACAACCAGAGATGCTGATAAAATTTGTATATGAGGATATTTGTGGGATATTTATCATTGACAAAGACTAGAAACACCCTAAATATCTAACTACAAGAGAATGATGAGAAAACTGTATCTCAATTGATAGCTATTTATACAGACAATTAAAAAGCATAGTATCCATGAGTACTCGAAGATTGAGAGAAAGTTTAGGATAAATGGTAAGTGAGAAGAGCAGAATTCAGCATTTTATCTAATGAGATTCATGTGTGCATATGTGTGCACACATGTGTGTGTATATATATGCACACATATGCTTCTACATACATAGAAAAAAATGGAAATTCACCTAAAAGTTATCAATGGTTAATCCTGGGGAATGAAATGATAAGTAATTTTTATTTTACTTTTTCTTTTCTTTTTATTTTTGTATGTTGTAATTTTTACCATAAAAACATTATTTAATTAGAAAAAGAACACGCATTTCAAAAAGAGGGAAAGAGAGCCACTTGATTTTCTCTAATTCTTCTTTCAAAAATGCAGTAAGTCTTTGAGTGTGGGTGTGCCAGGCACTTTGTCCCTGGGTCATTTGAAGTTCAGACCACCTTGATCAGAGTTGAGTATCTACATGAGAGAGTGGAAGGAAATGAGGCTGGAAAGATGGGTCAGATCAGGTTGGTCCTGGCCTTGTAGGTCAGACAAGAGAGCTGGGAAGCTCTCTTGTACACTTTGAAGTGTCAAAGGTAATCATTATGAAGAAACACTATAAATGTAGCAATTGCCTGCTGGAAAAAACTAAAGATAGTCTTTAATTCCATTCCAGAATGGAATGATTAAGCACCACTCCACTTTTCATATCACTAGGCTGCTATCCCTAAATTATGAAAACTAAATCAATAAAGCACAATATTAAAATTCTCTCCTTCTGTACAAGGTCCACAGATACAGGAACAAGCGGTATCAAAGCTGTATCAGATATAACAAAGGTCACGGGAACTTCTGACAGTAGGAAGATTAAATATGGTGAAAATTAGTGATGAACTTTCTACTGGAGTGGGCACAAGGGATCCTAAGAAGTCACATTGTCCCTGTTTCTACAGCAAACAACAATGTTCTCTGCAGTGTCCCTCATGAGTCCATTTAGCTTCTGGGGACACTTCAGGTTTGCATTATAAAGATGAGTTTCCAAACCAAAGTTCATGATCTACCATGGTTCTCCTGGTTCTTTATATTGGTGATTTACAGCACCATCTGCCAAGTTACCAAAGCTGGAAAACGTGTAGTCATCTCAGACTTCTCCCTTTCTCTCACTGACAACATCCCGTCAGTTGTCAAGTCCTATCAAGAATGTCTCCTAAATTGCGTTACTTCAATTAGGTCTTCACCATTTCTCCCTCAGCTTACTGAGTAAGGTCTCGTTCTCCAGTCTGCGTGCCTTCCAATCTATTCACCTACTGCCATAAAACGTGAGCTTGATCACGTAACTTTCCGACTTTAGCTACTTTAGATGCTTTGCAAGTCGTGTAGATCCCTCATACTCTAGCTCTTTATACTTCTTTAGCCTTTTCTCCTGAAAATCCCCCAAAACATGCTGCACTGGAGACTTTTCCAAGTATTTAGTGTTTCTCAAATGGCCTTTAGGCAGTCTCATCTCTGTTTTTGTTTGTGTTACATCTAATGCCAGAAAATCTATTCTGCGTCCCCCTATTCACTGACAACCCCTACTTAGTTGTCTATTTCCCTAGTTGACCAAGGAACCATCCCTCGTGGTCCAAACCTGAGTTACGCTCCCCAGTCTGTGTTTACGTACCGCTCTGGGCTTACCTGCACTGTACCAGCTGCCGTCTGACTGACTATTGCAGCAGCTCCTACACTGTGCTCAGAGTTTCTTCAGGAAGGGGCTCAGTCTTTTGTTGTGGGCATCTGTTCTCTTTGTCTACTTAGGACCATTCTTTCCACTGTGAAAGTGCCACTCCTTTCCACGTGGTTCTGCTGAGACCGGGCCTCACAGTGCTCTGCCTACCTGCTTCCAGCAGGCTCGGGCCTGTAACCCAGGCCTGGCGAACTGTGTACCATGTCCTCCTGACAACAATGGTTGATGCAAGCACAGGCATGTGATTGAATAGTCTTTCTATGATATTAATATATGGATCTTGGAAAAAGAAGATCCCTGTTTTTCTTTTGGGCTGAATGCTGTAATGATAGAGGCCTTGGACCACCGCCATCCCCCTTTCCCATCTCACGAAGAGAGCATGTCCATGAAGTTAAGCCAACCCTAGAGAGAGAGGCACAGTTAGTTTATGGAAATAGAGCCCAAATAATTTAGCCCCTGGATCAGTATCTGAGAAGCAAGTGCATTCTGCCTTTCCCTATTATATAGGGCAATAAATTCCCTCTTGTGCATAAGGCATATGAGTTACATTCTGATACTTGCAACCAAGAAGCCTGGCTCATATGTCTTTGGAATTTGTGTCCCTTCAGAATTGCAGTAACTAAAATTAAGACCCAATAGAAACATGTTACATAGATGAACAAATAACTTAGCAAAAGGTTTAGGAGTTACTGCTGCATAAAGTGAATTCCTTCTACCCCCAAACCTGCTTAGTGTCTGCTGTTCATCAACACTGTACCCATTTCTCACAGCCTGATGCGGAGGCCATACTCGCTGTGTCTACATGTGGTTTCTCCTTAAATAATATTTGCCTGGTTAACCAGTGCCTAGAATGTTTATTAATCTGTAAACACTTGTAAAGCCTCCAGTCTGCATTCTGATTTTCCTAGCTTAAAGTACTAACTGAACCTAAAGTTAAGAAAGCTCTTACCAGAAAAGCCATCATGCCCTGTCCAATTCACTGAACAAAAAGATTTAGGGCTCTCCGTCTGACAGTGGACTTTGTGAAAGGAGCCTTGACTTAAGTGTGCTTGAGCCTCATGACTGTGGGGAAACGAGTCTAAGGAGTGATTTTCCTTCTTGCAGGTATTGATTGGGTAAGTCCTCGAGTGTGTAGCTACTGAGGACTCTGCCTTGAATGGAAGAAAGTGGAGCTTCTAAACCATAAGTAGATTAATCGTCTTTCTTGGTTTTTGGATAATAAAAGGCAGGGTTTCCTTTTTCTTTTAATAAACACATTTTATTTGATTTTTGAAACATTTTCTCCATACTGTGTAAGGTAAATGTCCTATTCAAATTTATTTCTCCCTTCTTCAACACAGCAAATCTAATCCTCTTTCAACATACACGTGAAAGTCATAGCATTTTATATACTAAAAACAATTCAAGGTTCTTTGCATCGGAAACAATCCTGCTTGAATCCACTTAAGTCATATAAATATTTAGCAAGGTCAGCAAGGATGCTTCCGAAAATCTTCCTTTCAATTGTTTCTTAAGGTCGATAATCTAAAATCATGGTCAGTGTGATATATTTTTATAGCAAAAGATAAATACATAAAGAAAAATAAAAGCAAAAATTAGAACTGCCTTATTCATGTGCTCTTGAGGAGTGAGGAAAATCTGAAGGTATCCAATAGTTTCTGCTTGAAAATTGGGTGTAATGGAAGAGCCAGAACCAGGCATGACCCATCCCACAGCAGAGAATGAGGAGGATTACCAAGAAATAGAGTGGCGTGAGCTCTTGCTCACGGTGATCTTTAAGCTTGGACAGAGTTCTTGTATTTACAAAGAAAAGCCAGGGATTGTGGGGATTTGGAATAGGGCGGAGAGAGTTAGACTGCTCCACATAGACAGTGGGAAGAACTGGAGAAGACAGGGGCACAGAAAAGAGAAGGGAATAGAAGCAGGCTCATAGCAGAAGAGCCTGATGTGGGGCTCGATCCCAGATCGCTGGGATCACGCCCTGAGCCGAAGGCAGACGCTTAACCGCTGTGCCACCCAGGCGCCCCTACAGAAGAGAGAAGGGAATAGAGATGGGAAATAATGGGCAAGCAGCTGGAAGACTAGAACTTTCAAGAAGACATCTATCTAAGTTTTCTTTTAATCTACCCATACTGTTGAAGCTTCCATTTGCTTAACCGAACCTCGGTTTGCCACATATACAGAGGCCTTTGGTGATTAAAACACACACACACGTATATGGATTCCATACACACATACACATGTTTCATGTATAAACACAGGCATATGTATATGTACATGGATAGGTAGATAGATGATAGATAGATAGATAGATAGATAGATAGATAGATAGATAGATAGATAGATAGATGGATAGATACGCATGTGGAGAGGGGTGTGTGTTTGAGTTCTTTTGGGGTCAAAACCAAAGTGAAGAAGAGAAATGACCAACCACAAAAAGACAGAATGGAAAATAAAAATGGACTAGAAATACAAGACTCAGAGATGACTATAAGAAATTCGGAGGGGCGCCTGGGTGGCTCAGTTGGTTAAGCATCTTCATTCGGCTCAGGTCATGATCCCTGATCCCGGGGTCCTGGGACCAACCCTGAGTCCAGTTCCCTGCTCAGTGTGGCGTCTGCTTCTCCCTCTCCCAATGCCCCGTCTCCAACCCCCTGGCTTGTGTGTGTATGTGTGTGTGCGTGTGTGCACGCTCTCTCTCTCTCTCTCTCGAATAAATAAATAAAATCCTTTAAAGCAAAAAATTAAGGTCCCTGAGAATCTGCACAAATGCTAGAAAGGGCATTAGACTTTCCTATAAGGGTGTGGAATGTGTTCAGGTTAATCCTAAGAAGATGTTAAGGGACAAGAATGCCCTAGAAAACACTCAGATTATATAAACATGTACGTGATATGCTTTTCCCCAAACCCCGAGATCTAAACACTCAACTAACTAGAGATGGGTCGTATTGATGACTCAATATGAGTTTATTCTATAAATAAGATAAGTATAGGAATTCACAGAAACAACTCATGATGTTTCAAGAACCAGAAAACAGGGGCGCCTGGGTGGCATAGCGGTTAAAGCGTCTGCCTCCGGCTCAGGGCGTGATCCTGGCGTTATGGGATCGAGCCCCACATCAGGCTCCTCTGCTATGAGCCTGCTTCTTCCTCTCCCACTCCCCTGCTGTGTTCCCTCTCTCGCTGGCTGTCTCTATCTCTGTCGAATAAATAAATAAAATCTTTAAAAAAAAAAAAAAAAGGAACCAGAAAACAGAGAAGTATAAAAGTGTGGAATGGTAGACTCTCAAATCATGGTAGAAACAGGCAAGAGTCTATGAGGGCAATTGTGAAAAGTAATAAATAACTATAGACAAGCTTGGGCAGAGAAGGTTCAGATTGAAAAAAAAATCTATATACTCTGTATAGGAATAAAAACAGATTAATACCATGTTATTATTTCACTGCATGTAGACGCATCATTTGTAAATACAGCTAGAAACTGTAATTATAGAAAACATTGCACATGGTCTTTAATATTTCATTAGTCTCCCCACTGGAAATCAACCACCTAGAAAAGAAACGCTTTCTCAATAGGTTAATATTAATTACTTAACAACCCTGACATCGATATTTATGGAATACTTATGAAACAAGCATTCATGAACTGGAAACACGTTCATCCGTCTACTGGGAGGCTTACAGCATTTTTCAAAGTGTCAACTTCACTTTGCGCTCTGCCTCTTTATGTTGTGAAAATTTGAAATTACTGTTGATTTGAAGGCTCTTCAAAAGGCTCTTTTTTTATCCTTAGCTGAGGGGAAAAAAAAATCGGAACAGATTAATCTGGTATTCTTTAAGTATGTCATTTCTTAATCTTGCAAAAGGGCGATGATAACCATATGAGGAAAAGAAATCTTACGGAGCAGAGGAAACGAGAGAGGTAATCACGTCAGCATAGGACACAAAGTAAAAGTTAAAGGCAGCAACCAGCCTCCCAAGGAGACAGAGGAGGAGGGTGAGTAACTCATATAATTTGAAAAATATTAGAAAAGATGCCTCACCATGAGGATGACTTTGTCAGAACCACGCAAGTGTGTTACCTAAGACTGGATCCGCTGTGCCTGGTGGATCACATCGTTCATTTGTTCAATCATTCCTTCAGCCATGTGTATTGAATCCCCACTCTGCCCTACCTGGCCTGGGTGCTGGGACACAGTGACAAATAAAATCCAGTCCCTGTCCTTAGGAGCTCAGAGTCCAGCTGGGGAGACATGCAAGTAAGAAACAATTGCAGTTTTCTGGCTAAGTGGCCACTGAGACAAATGAGACTAAGAATTCTAGGTAAGGAGGGATCACTTTGTGTGTAAATGTATGTCGATTCTTAAATTAATATACAATTCAAAAGACAGCTTTTCCCTTAGTCCCTGAAAATTCTGTTTTTAACTCATCATCTTGTGAGAGCTTGTGGGTAATGATGCAAGGTATACTAGACCCCAGAGGGGTTTCAGAGCCGGCTCTACCCCTTCCTCGCCCTCAGACCTCTAGCAAGTCCTGTGCGGCCTGGGAGCACCGGCGGCCTCCTCCGGACAGTCAGAGCGTTTGTCCCGATGATCTATAAGCTACTTGCTGAGCTTGACAGTCTAAGGAGCTTCATTTAAAATGCAAATGTCATCCTCAAAGAGTGATGCATGAAACCGGTGGGGCTTTATTGTGCATTAGTTAATTAAATCTACTAACCAGTCACCTTGCAGAGCCCTGAGAGAAAGGGACCCAGGTAGGATTCATCACAAAGGGCGCTAGGTTTGGGTGGGTCAGAGAAGAGGACAGCTAGGCCCACAGAGGTCGTACAAGGCATTCGGCCCCTGGTGGATGTCACGGAGAAAGGAGAGTCACAGACAGAATTTTTAACACATCATAGGAAAGTGTTTGCAACTTTGTTTTCCTAATAAAGCATTAGAACACGCATCTGGGATGAAAGCCGGCAGATCCAGACTATCTCTACAGCAAGGGCTTCGGGTCACGGCTGGTAAGAAACGGTTGCTCCGGGACTGTCTTCAGGGCACATTTGCATTACATTTGCACAAACCACTCTTAATTGGATTGTAGGTTTATTTAGGATGATGGATGTAGAGGGAAAGTGGGGGGTGAGAGTATATGGGACAGTTTAGAGTGACCCAAGTGACGTCTTGACCCAAAACTGACTGAAGAAAACGAAGAGGGAAATTGGGAATCCTCTTACTTTCCCTTGGAAAGCTCCTTCCGAATCACCACTTCTCTCAAGAAGTCCGCTCACGCTTCACCTCTCTGCTGGCCACCTGGGAAAACCCATTCATATCACCTCAAGAGAAGAACTTTCTCTGCTTTCCACTTGCCCTTACACACAAAAGCCCCCTGCCTGGATGTTTTAAACCTGCCCTGGCAAAAGATAAATGTAAAGGCAGATCTCATTCTGTCCTAACCCCCTACTTTTGCTCTTTTTGCATAGCCTAGTTCAAAATGTCTGTTCTTATCATACTGATTTCTAAGGGTGGACATTTTTACTGCAGATAGAACCTCATTGTTGCATTATTTTTCCCAGCCAGAGCGAACTTGCTTTTCAGGGGCTTACAACGCGCCACATCAATGGCTAGAGTTAAGTAACGGCGATCTGGGCTGGCTAGCAGACAGGGAGGACTCTGGATAGGCTTGAGCAGTGTGGAGTCCTGAGCAACCCACTGATCCATTGTTGGTTAGTTTCAAACATTTCCAAGAGCGAAGAGGGCTGCTTCACAGTGTTCTCTTTAACACAACACACTTTGGATCTAATCTGTCCTAAGTAAATATGTGACAACCCGTGGTTTAAAGTATTTGAAAGATGAAATTCCCCAAAATAAGTTATTCACTTGAAAACACCTGGAACTGTACGCACGTCTAGTCATCTGTTTTACAAACTGCTCTTGTATGACTGATGGACATATGAGGTTGCCTATGAGCATGCTTCCTGGTTCCTCACATCTGGCAGGGTCCTGCATGCTCAAGGTCCTGGCAGGACCCCCATGGAGTAAAGCCGATCCTCTTGCTTCCCTGTTTGAGGCCAACCTTGATGCCTGTTACCCTAATCCTCACCTTCCCATCTCCTGCAGACCTTGTATGATCAATCATCCCTCGTGTGCTAGTCTAAGTCCTCAACCAACCTCTTCTCTACTCTTTACTCCCCCTCAACCCATAACAATGCTTGAATCCTTTACATCTAAATAAAACTATCCCTTTCCTCTGAATTCTCCCACTAATTACCATCTCATCTCTCTCTTCATATACAAACCTTTTAAAGAGTATACGATTTTTGCTCTTTATATGACCTCATTTCCATTAACACGTCACCTCACTGTAGTTTATTTCCCATTTTGCATGAAGCAACAACTGACTTATGTAAGACCCCCCCCCAAAAAAAAGCATTTGGTTTTCTGATATACTGGATAGCATCCATTCTCACCTTGAAGAGCCTAGAAAGTTAAAAATGGCATTTCCCAGACTCTCTTGCAGCTAGCGTTCTATATGCAAATTAGGTTCTGCCAATTAAGACTCTCACAAAAGTTCTGGAAGAAAACTATGGAAGACAACTATCTTCCTATTGCTAACAAGTAAGCTCATGAAAACACAAGTGTCAAAAAGCAGGTCAGAGGCAATGACGACCAGATTCAGTGCCTGGTTAACACCTTTGTTAAGGGTGTCAAGAAAGTTTCAATGGTGACAGAGGAAGTGGCTTTCTAACCCCAGCTACCTGATCTCTGAGTAGCATCTATGATAAGCATTGAACTTAGATCTCCTGATTCATGCTACTCTAACATTTCTAGCCATTTCTTAAAGCATCCAATTTCTTAAACAAAATCCTCTAGTGTTTAAAATACCTGGGATATTTTCCATTGCCTATACTGAGCCTTGACTAATACATAGTTTGTGAAACTAGAAGTGTTTATAGACAACAGACTCTCAACAAGGATTTGGATGTGGTTATCTGATTTGGTTGGATCTGAAGGCAGAGATGATTCGGTTCCCACTGAAAAATGGGAACTGACAGTCCATGGCACAGTTGCAAATAGAGTTACTTAAATTATCACATTTTTTGGAGGACTTAATTTAAGTGCCTATTGAAGGTAAGTCTTTGGTAGATTCATATGGTTGGAATGTGGCAAACAAGGACCATGGGGCAAGCTAAATACTTCTGAAGCCCTGGAGAGCTTACAGAAAGGAGCCAATGTACATTTTTTAAAAATGCTACACTCTAGGCAAAATTAGAGGATTGGAAAGTTTCTGTAACTGCCATCAAACAATCTCTAATCTCTTCAAGCCAACAGGATGACATGTCCAAAAGTAAGATGCCAAGGCTGGTCATGTGACTATTGATTTATGAATGAAATTGAATTCACAGCCTCCCCACTCTTTTATGGTCAAGACAGACTTTGATTAGGGAAGGAATGGAAACTTGAGAACTGAGATGAGAACATCTGGATAAATTCAGATGAATATGATGAATCTCTGGAGCCTTCGGTATACATCGAGCCTTACTTGGTAGAAGTAGCAGTCCTTTCTTCTCGCATGAGAATGCTAGCTCCACCTTTTGTGGAAAGCCTGCACTGACCTTGCCAGAGATATCTACCTTGAAGGAGATGCCAGTTAACCTCATGTTTCACCGTAGCTGTGTGGCTGTGTTCCACCATTTTCATCATTTCTTGCCCCATAAAAAAAAGTCAAATCCCATTATGCCTCAAGGAGACCAGTAAAGAGAGTTTACCGTTTAATATTACAATTTCCTGCTTACTTACGTCTGTAGAAACCTGGGGAATATGTGTGATAATGGATTCAGAGGGGGAAAGGACTGGATCAATGAGAAGTAATTATCAACATGGATGCATTTACTGGAGATTTTTAATTCAGTAATCTAATTCAAGAGAATGCACCTGTTTGTTCAGCTGATCAATTTAAATCTGGTTTCAACACAGACCTACCCTGAGTGAGATTGAAATGTCAAAATTCCTTGGCAGAATGTGAAAGGCAGGGAAAATACAAAGTCTTAGGGAGATAACAGTGTTAAAATGGAATTACTATTTATGACCTGTTCATTCAGCATCTAACTATGTTTGTCAAGAGGGCCCAAAGGATGCTTCCTTAACTAAGACACAGAGAAATAGGTCTGGTTGAAATACCAATATCCTTTAAAACACTAGAGTAGCTGCCCTATGTAGGAGATGCTGGTATTGAAATAGGTTTCCTGAGTTCAGTGGTGATGATATGACTCTGGAGTGACAGAGGTCAAGTGGTAATACTAACTGGTTACCATATAAGCAGCACGAATACAGCTGTGATCAGAATGGTCTGACCTTCAAGAATGAGATTATTTATGGCTGGATTATTTATGGTTGAAGCAAATGGGTAAAAAAAGTCAAGAAAAAAATCTGGCATATTTGAGCACTGGATTTGAGTTGCCTCAGTGAAAAGTCAGATTACCTTATCCAAGTCCCAAAAACAGATCCAGTTCACAGTTTGAGGTTATTGAATATAGAAGCCGGGGGCCCCTGAGCAAGGACCCTGTGGCATTGTTTCAAGCATGAATTGTAAACTTCTTCTTTGTCTCCTTAAATAAACTAAAACCAATTGTCAGAGTAACTGCACTGGGAAAGGGAAGTACCCGTTCTTTAGGGTATAACTGGACATTGGTTCTTAGCATTAATCCTTAGGGACACTAAAGACAAATGTGACCCACTAGTAAGAGTAAGAGCTTTGGAGGGTCAAGTAATACACACAGTTTTGGCCAGAATCCATCTTGCAATGGGCCAAGAAAGTCCATGAACCCATTCTGTGGTTATTTTCCCATTCCAGAAAACCAAGTTGTAGTAACATTTCATCAAGTAGGAGATTATCTGCATTCATCCTCTTGTCATGATGGGAAGGGACTAGAGAAGTGAACCAAATAGTGAATCAAAAACAATACCGCATCCCTGGGGGAATTACATATTAATACCACCATCAAAGACTCGAGGACCTCACCTGTAGCTCACTATAGTTTGTGTTTCTTGAATTGCAATTCCTCTGCTATTCCTGAAAAAAAAAAAACTCAATTTCTGGTAATTCAGGAAGGAAAAATAACTTGAAAGAGGAAGATGATGGTCACAGGGGACAGCGTAGTTTGGAATGTTGTTGGATTCCCACATAAAAACATATAGAAAAATTTATATATGACCAATATTTACAATAAAACTAGATGATGAGATATCCAGCAAACCCCAAAATACAAATGGGGGGGTGGGGACAATAACATGAACTATGTGTTATCATCATTTGGGTTGGAGAAATCAGAGAAATGTAACAATGCAACTGACGGATAGAAACCTCCTCAAAAAGGCAACAGATACTGACTAAAAGTACAACTGGTCAGTTTGAGAAAAGAGCAGAAACTCCACTAGTGGGTGAGTGTAAGGGGCCAGGAGTAAGGGGCTGGAGTTGTCT
Source organism: Ursus maritimus (assembly GCF_017311325.1). Classification (NCBI taxonomy): domain Eukaryota; kingdom Metazoa; phylum Chordata; class Mammalia; order Carnivora; family Ursidae; genus Ursus; species Ursus maritimus. The sequence goes on along the minus strand of NW_024423564.1, from coordinate 54,091,468 downwards.
AATCCCCTTGAACTCCAGACAGAACTCCACAGGAGAAACTACTGCCAGTAGGCTTACATCTGAGTAGAATAGAAGCAACAGAAATAAATGTAAAGGAAGGTCTAGATCAAAGTGTGAGAGGGGGAAAAGAGCCAGAAAAATCTCAGAAACCAAACCACCATATTTTTAGACATTACATGAAAACAGAAGAGGACACTGTGTAAAATTAGAAGATCTATCTGAAACAAGCCTCCTCTAAAAGTGCAATAACAACCAAATTTATATTAAAATGAGTAACAAAAAAAGTGTCAAAATCAAGTCCCGTAAAATGTTACTATTTGAAAAAAAAAAGAAAAGGAGCAGAATGATATCCCTATAGGCAAAGAAAACACACCCAAAAGCTGTTCTCAAAAACAAACCAAAACTGTAATATACTATTTCAAAATGAGCTAGAAGATATTAAGAAAATAATACAATATAAGGGAAAATAGCATAAGTCAGAATCAGGAAAACTCAGAAGTGATGTGATAGAAGTCAAGGAAGAATAACCAATAAAGGGCAAAAAAAAATTTTTTTAATGAAGATTTCTGTAGGAGAAAAGTAAGAGCAAATAAATACAAGTGAAGCCTCTAAAACATGGAAAGTAAAAAGAAGGAAAATTTTTAATTCAAAAATAAATGAGGAAAAACAAAAAAGAAGTCAAGAGAAAGGGATAAATACTGAAAATAGGCAAAGAAAATCCAATATATGGATAATAGAAGTCCCTGAAGAAACATACCCAAAGCAGGGGAACAGACTAAATACTGGAATCTTTCCTGAAATAAAAAATAAAAGTTTTTGAAATTACGTATTGAAAGAGCACACTGCATGCTTGAGAAAAGATATGTAAGGTGGTCACGGCATTTATAAAGTTAATGTCTCTCTTTTATAATAAATTCTCTGTCCTAATTATTGGAACGGTTTTTGTCTCCTGACTAGACACTGATACAGAAATTGGTACCAGCAGTGGTCTCAGGAAATAGACACTCAAAGATTGAATCTGAGGATTTGGTGATGTCCTGGCTCTGGAAAAGAGTGCAGAACTCTTTGCCAATGGAAAATAGGATGTTAGGTAATCCATGGCATGCAGTGACATTCACAATTAATGAAATTATCATCGGTGATTGATCATGATAAAGTAGCTACACAAGCACTAAGACATATTCTAGTAAAATTACTGAGCTTTAAGGAAAAAAATATTTCAGGCTTCTAGGTAAAAAAGCACACATGCCATTTAATAGGGAAAAAAGTAGTATGATTGGATTTTCAACGGCAGCATTTTATGCCAGAAGAAAACAAAGCAACGTACTTAAGTTGCTTGAAGAGAGAAAATGTGAACCAAGGATTTTATATACAGTAAAACTGATCTACAAATATGAAAGGTGCAGACAAATTATTGTCAACATGCAAGGACTCCAAGGTACTGTTCCCGTGAGCCCTTCCTCAGAGATCTACTAGGGCTGAGCTGAGCAGCGTGCTAGCCACTAGCCACGTGTTGCTATTTAAATTTTCATTTTAATGAATTAAATGAAGTAAAGGTAAAAATTCAATCCTTTACTCAAACCAGCTAAATTCTAAATTCTCAAGACCCAGATGTGGCTAGTGGCTATCATGCTGGATAGCACAGGCATAGAACATTTCCAGCATCACAGAAAATTCTATGGGACAGTACTGTCTTAAGCCATTGAGCTCCAGACAACCAAATGACTGAACAATCATTGACATAAAGACTGACGGTGGGTATTAAATATATACTTAATTGAATAGCAGAAACTAAATGAGGATTAAGAGGGAGAGATGATAGTATATAAAAGCTGTAGAATTTGACAATTGACATACAGTAAAACTATTAAAAATGTGGGAGATGGAAATAGGGGTATATGCAAAATAAAAATATTTTTAAATTATATTTTCAATAATCATAATTGATGGTGTTATTATTAGAATTGTTAATCTGAGACTCAGTGTGATGCAGAACAAAACAAATTAATAATTATAGAATATTCTAATTCTATCGTGTCTTTGCAAACCAAAGTCTCAGTGTGGAAGAAAGGGATACAGATGTAATATAGAAGAGGTTAAATAAAAAATCTCAGAGCCTAAATTTAGATTAGAAATGTTAATATGAACAAGAACCCATGACCAACCCAGTAATCACAGGTATCCTGAGGGCCCATGTTATGGTTTTGAAATATCGTCCCTCACTAAAAGAAAACAGGGATTTCTGGAGAAATTACTGGATCCAGGTCTAGATCAAGACATACAAGACATGCCTGGAACATCTTGACATAATAGATAGCAAGGAAGCTATCAAAGACCACTGGAGTCATGTCAAAAGATCCAGGAGTTGACTTGAAGAAGCTCCTATTGGCCAAAGATGATATAATTTCAGCTTCAGAAAAATTGCAATAGATTGAAACTCACCAAATATGTTTAAATCCATAAGGTTATAATAATAATAATAACAAATAATAACCAATTGGTCACCTTCTGAGGATGAAAAGGAACTCGGTTTACTTCCTTGAGAACTGGAAAAATGAAAGAAAAGAATCAAGCATTTATCTTGCCTATTTTACATAAACTAGCTTAATAGATAGGGGGACATGTCCCTTTATAAAATTACTTTAGGGGCGCCTGGGTGGCTGAGTCAGTTAAGCGTCGGACTCTTGATTTCAGCGCAGGTCATGATCTCAGAGTCATGAGATGGAGGCCCCGTCAGCCTCTGCTCTCAGTGGGAAGTGTGCTTGAGATTTTCTCTCTCTCCCTCTCCCTCTCCCTCTCCCCCTCCCCCACTCCATGCGAGTGCGTGCGTGTGTGTCTGTGCGCATGCACTCGCGCTCTCTTTCTATCAAATAAATAAATCTTTAAAAACATAATAAAATTAGTTCAGCTAGTATGAAAACAAAATGACAGACTATCACAATTTTGATACCTCAAATAAATAAATGGGCCTAAGCCTTGAGCTTCACCACTGTTGAAATCATTAAAAGGGTATAAAAATTGGACAGACATGCATCTTCTAATGAAAAAACACAATATCACCTATAGTATTGCCAAAGGGATTGAACCTGAGTCTAGGCCTCTGGATCCAGCTGCCAATTTGCAGGAAATACAAAGGGGGAAGAAGCATGTAGAATTGCCCCATGAATACGCGATAAAAATAAAATAAAATCCAGACTTTGGGACACTCTACAGTTCAAATAGGCTGGGATAAATTGTATGAAATGGGTGTAATTAAGCCATAATATTTAAGGATGCACATTCAGGTGATAAAAGCATAAAAAGATAAGGAAGTGATCACCACACAGAAGTAAGAAGAGTTGTTACTTTTGAAGGGAGAAGGCTGTGATTGGCATGAGGGACATGCAGAAGCTTCTAGGGTGACTGGCGAAAGTTCTGTTTCTTGACTCTTGTGTTGGTTACAAGGATGTTCATTTTAAAGTAATTCACTAAGCTGTTAAAAAAAATAAGATTTGAAAGATGCTGGGGTGGTGACTTTTAATAAAGTCCCATTCAATTCACCACTACGACCATGGCAGAAGATGTATGGGTTTTGGAGAATGGCAATGGATTCTCTTAAATTTAGTCATGTAACAGCACTTCAATTGCAATTGCTTTTTCAGATATGGTCTTTTTACTAGAGCAAATCAGCCCAGATCCTGGCACTTGGTATGCAGTTATCAATCTGATAAATACTTTGTCCTCTCCACCAATAAGCAGAAAATACCAGAAGAGTTTGCTATCATCTGTCAGGAAAGCAATTCACCTGTACTGTTTTACTTCGTGGCTACAGCAACTCTGACTCTCCGTGAAAATGTAGTCAACGGGACATTGATTGCCTTACCATCCCACAGGATATCATGGTACATGGATGATAGCCTATCCTTAAGACACAGTAAATAAGAAGCAGCTGTAGTTCTAGACTCCTTGATAAAACACATGTGCATGAAAGAGTGTGAGATAAACCTCATAAAAACCCAGGGCTCTGCCACCTCAACACAGAGATGCTTAGAAGGTCTCTTAGGGTTTTGGAGGCAATTCAAACCACATTGGGATAAACTGCTGGACACATTTACCAAGTAACACCTAAGCACTGTCGACTTTGATTAGGTCCCAGAGCAAGCAACAATTCTCCAGCTGGTCCAGGATGCTGAACAAGCAGCTCGGACATACAATCTAGCAGAATCATGGTGCTCTAAGTGTGTGTGACTGATGAGGATACAGGACAGACAGCTCCAGTAGAAGAATCAAGATACAAGCCCCTAGGGTTTGGAGCAAAGCCCTATACTCTTCCACGAACACACAGTCTCTTTTTCAGAAACCTCTCCTGGCTGGTAGAGACTGCTTGCCTAGCCATGGGACAACCAAGGGATCATGTGACCTGAGCGGCCCATTACAACTGTGTATTTTCTAATCCATCAGTCTATAAATCTGGTGTGCCTAGCAACACTCCCAAATCAAGTGGAAGTGTTAAGTATGCGATTATACTAAAACAGGTGGTGAAGGCAGAGGTAAGCTGCACGGGCACGTCATTTACACCCCCAGTGCACCCACTCCAGTGGCACTGCCTCTTCTTCTATAAGTCACCTGATTTTATTTTTTAAAGATTTACTCATTTATTTTAGAAAGAGAGAGAGAGAGCGGGGAGGAGGGGTCTGAGGGAGAGAGAGAGTCCTTAAGCAGACTCCCTAGAAAGCATGAAGTCCAACGAGAGACTCCATCCCAGGACCCCAAGATCATGACCTGAGCTGACATTAAGAGTCACCTGCTCAACGGACTGAGCCACCCAGGTGCCCCTCTTTAACTTATTTTAATAGCTTTGCAGGGATTTGTTTATGAAAAGTGACCTGAAGAAGCAAAAAAGAAAACCAAACAAACTTGCAGGAACATGCACTGGTTAAAAGCGGACTGCGGGAACAGTGTGCCCTCCTGAAGGGTGGCTCCTGAAGGACACGAGGGAAAGCTACTTCCGGGAGGCAGGACCTCAAGCAGTACATACGACTGTCCCCTTCCCAGGAGGAAGCAGAAGAGGTACATATCTGCAGACAGTTGTGGGTAGTGCTGAATGGTTTAGCTAGATGATCACAGACTTGGAAGGAACAGATTAAAGGGCTGGTAACAAGGACGAACGGGAGCGAGTAGTGAGGTTGGACCTCGCAGAATGCCCCGGAGCACGAGAATATTTGTGTCCTGCGTGAATGCTCATCGGAGGACACCCACCGCAGACGAGGCTCTCAGTAACAGTAGCAAAGATGATCTGATCTGTGAGTACCGTCAGCCTCTTTCCTAGTGATGAACGCCAGAGCCTGCTCAAGGTGCTCACAGATAAAGCAAGGGACCATAGGGGCAGAGAGGGCTGCTATTTATGAGCTCGGTAACAGAGTAAGATTTCTCTCCTCCCTGTGTTGGACCCGGACGGCACCACTGCGGAGTGCTCACTCTTCGACAGCAGAGCCCCCAGCTTAGCTCCCTGTCTGATGCCACACCCGGGGAGAGCAGAGAACCAGCTGGTGGCAGACGAATCGGTCCGCGCCCACAATAGAGGGGCAACGCTTTGTCCTCACTGGAACAGAAATTTGTCCTACGTGTAGTTTTACCTTTCTTGCGTGCAGGGAGGTATCATCACCATATTCTCCCTTAAGAAGAAGAATCAGAGGGGCAGCTGGGTGGCTCCGTCGGTGAAGGGTCTGCCTTCAGCTCAGGTCATGGTCTCAGGGTCCCGGGATCGAGCCTTGCATCAGGCTCCCTGGTCAGCGGGGAGTCTGCTTCTCCCTCTCTCTCGGCCCCTCCCCCCTGCTCGTGATCGCTCTCTCACTCTCTTTCAAATAAATAAATAAATAAATAAATAAATAAATAAATAAAATCTTTTAAAAAATGGAAGAAGAAGAAGAATCAGATAGTGATGTATAGGGGAAAGATTAAAAGCAAGAAGCTCAAGTACAAAGTACTATAAAAAAAAACAAAACCCAAAAGCCATTCAAGGTCAGGTTATATCTGCCATGTGCTACCACAATTCCCGTGACTCCCTTGCTGTGGCACTTCTCATGCCTCTTTGTAATGCACACTCGTGAGAGCAGAGCATGGCTGTATTGCTGTCCCTCGTATCTCCAGCCCTAGCACTGTGCCTCAGACGTAACAGAGCTCAACAGTACATGCTGAATATTTGTTGAGTGTGTTCTATATTTTAATACTTCTCATAATGCTTTGAAAGTATTTGGGTCAAAGTAGGTGCTTAACAGACATTTGTTAAGTGAAAACAATATATGATCGGCTAGGTCAGAAGTCAGCAAACTACAGCATGTGAGCCCAACTTGGCCTGCCGCCTGATTTTGTATAGCCCATGAACTAACAATAGTTTTTACGTTTTTAAAGGGTTGGAAAAAATGAAAAGCATAATAATATTTTATGACACAATCCAATTAAAAACGGGGAGAAGCAGCACCTGGGTCGCTCAGTCGGTTAAGAGTTTGGCTCTTCGAGATGCCCTTCAACAGATGACTGGATTAAGAAGTTGTGGTCCATATATACAATGGAATATTACTCAGCAATCAGAAAGAACGATTTCTCAACATTTGCTGCAACATGGACGGCACTGGAGGAGATAATGCTAAGTGAAATAAGTCAAGCAGAGAAAGACAACTATCATATGATTTCTCTCATCTATGGAACATAAGAACTAGAATGATCAGTAGGGGAAGAAAGGGATAAAGAAAGGGGGGGTAATCAGAAGGGGGAATGAAACATGAGAGACTATGGACTATGAGAAACAAACTGAGGGCTACAGAGGGGAGGGGGGTGGGGGAATGGGATAGGCCGGTGATGGGTAGTAAGGAGGGCACATATTGCATGGTGCACTGGGTGTTATACACAACTAATGAATCATCGAGCCTTACATTGGAAACCGGGGATGTACTGTATGGTGACTAACACAATATAATAAAAAATCATTATTAAAAAAAAAAAGAGTTTGGCTCTTGATTTCAGCTCAGGGCATGATCTCAGGGTCAGGAGATGGAGGCCCTCGAGCCCCACCTTGGGCTCTGCACTCAGCAGGGAGTCTGCTTGAGATTCCTCTTCTCTCCCTCTCCCTCTGCCCCTCCCTCTATGTGCCCCTCTCACTCTCTCTCACTCTCTCTCAAATAAATAAATAATCTTTTTTAAAAAAAATGGGCAGAGGATCTGAACAGACATTTTTCCAAAGACATACAGATCGCCAACAGGCACATGAAAACATCACCAATCATCAGGGAAATGCAACTCAAAACCCCAGTAAGATATCACCTTATAGCTAGCATAGAAAAGACAAGAAGTAACAAGTGTTGGAGAGGTTGCAGAAAAAGGGAACCCTCCTACACAGTTAGTGGGAATGTGAGTTGGTGAAGCCAATATGAAAAACAGAATAGAATCTCCTCAAAACCTTAAAAATAGAATTACCATATGAGCCACATTCTTGAGTTCTGGGTACTATCTGAAGAAAATGAAGCCACTAATTTTAAAAGATAACATGCACTACTGTGTTCACTGCAGCATTATTTATAAGAGCCAGAGTATAGAAAGAACGTAAGTGTCCATCAGTGGATAAGTGGGTAAAGAAGATGCGAGATAGATAGATAGATAGATAGATAGATAGATAGATAGATAGATAACTCAGCCATTAAAAAGAATGACATCTTACCATTTGCAACAACATGGATGGACCTTAAGGATATTATCCTAAGTGAAATAAGTCAGATAAAGACAGTATGATTTTCCTTATATGTGAAATCTAAAAAACAAAACAAACGAACAAGGAAAACGAAACTCAGAGATACAGAGAATACGCTAGTGACTATCAGCATGAAAGACAGTTGTAGGGTATTTGAAATGGTTGAAGAAGGTCAATTATACGGTGACAGATGGTGACTAGACTTACTGTAGTGATAACTTTGTAGTGTATACAAATACCGAATTATGTTGTGCACGTAAATAAAACTAATATAATGTCATATAACAATTTTCCTTCAATAAAAAATTAATTAATTAACCAATAAAGAGTGAGCTCACAAAACCCTAGGCTACCACTCTTGACCTGAATTAAAACAGAACCCCAGAGCCATGGGCTCTCTTTCTCTCCCACCCAGGACCTCGCTGTGTGGGCCCAGGTACACTATGTAATGTCTAGGTCTTGTGAGTAATAAGTCTTTATTTTTTTCAAAGCTTCCTGATGGTCATTGCCAAAGGCCATCTTGCAATTTTAATAAGAACCACAAGGGTTGGGGCGCCTGGGTGGCTCAGTCGGTTAAGCCTCTGCCTTTGGCTTGGGTCATGATCCCGGGGTTCTCCAATAGAGCCCCTCATGGGGCTCCCTGCTCGGTGGGGAATCTGCTTCTCCCTCCACCGCTCCCCCTGCTTGTGCTCTTTCTCTGTCATATAAATAAATAAAATCTTAAAAAAAAAAAAAGCCCACAAAGACTGGTACAACCACAACATTGGTTATCGATAGGCTGTGACTGGCACAAAACACTGGTCCTTTACAGAAAAATTTCTCCGACCCCTGAGCCAGACCTTCCAAAGTACAGAACACAGCAATGTTTAAGACAATGGTTAATACCGGGGCTGCCTCCTTCCTTTGCAGAGCACTACCCCTCCACTTCAATTCCTTCTAAAAATACCAAACTGTATTTTTCTATGTCATGGCTTTCGGGTGAGGTTTATTCAGAGGTTTGCCAGTGCCTTTAGGCTCCGTTTGGCCGTATTGGAAACAACAAGACATGTATCAGCCGAGGGAGACAAATACGGAGAGGCAGGAGAGAATCAGCCACGATGAGGGGAGAAGCTGGGATGCCCCACTTTGACACAATGAATCCGTAAGAGAAATTTTACTTCTGTCAGCATCATTCCAAACTATGTAATGTGGCCTTTTCCAAGCTTGGAACTATTTTTACTACAGTAAACTGTTCATTGTGATTACTGAGAAAATTGTTGTCTGAAAACTGATGTTTACTGCAGTAGGGTTTCACCTGTATTTGGTGAAGCTACGTTTTAAAATAATTCACATCCACTTTTCCAAAAGAGAGAAATTGAAGAGTTTCTTTTCCTAAAATGATTATTTCATTAAATTGGAAAAGTTGATATCCTTTTGTTAACTTTTTCAACACTTTCCATAAAATACTCCACTGTGTGATACCTACTATTCATCTGAAATAACCACAGGCTAGTAACTGACTTCCCTTTATTTTTCGCTTTATTTATTCTTTATCATTTAACTTTATTACAGGCAGGCAGAGCCTGGTCTCTATTAGAGTGACAAGAACTATTTCCTTAATTACTGTACAGACAGTAGTAGTATTCTGGCAAATCCTGTGCTATTCAATCAAGCAAGATTCAATAAAAAAAAAAAAGCTGATTTGCCAAAATCAGACATTTGTTAAGTGAAAAAAATTATGTAGACACTTATTAGCATAAGTGCCTACAGTGACATTCTATTTTTTGAAGTTTACAGCTCTCAGGGAGCACTTCTTGCTGGAAGTTCTATTTAAAAATTACGTAAGGATTACGATACTCGCATCTACCTGATAGAGGAAAACGAGAAAGGCGAGTGGGTCATTTTAGAAATCACAACTTTTAAGCTAATTGCAATTTCTAAAGTAAACCTAATGGGACTGCAGAGAACGAGAACATCTCTAATCTAATCTTGGCAGCGCTGTGATTTCAAACTGCTCAGCCACACAGTATATTCACTTTCCCTTTGTGTGGGCATGCATATTTACCCTCACCAAGGATCCTTCTCTGGGCTTCGGTTATGTACGGCAGCACTCATGATTGATGAATTATTGTCAAAGGCAAACGAAAGCCCTCGCTTTTTACCGAAACAACTTTTTAGGGAGCACAAATCTTTTTTTCTGAGGGAGAAATGCAAATTTAGCATTCCGGCTTTTTGTGAAGAGGGTAAAGAGGATGGTCTCATAGAAATGGTGAATGAGCAAACTTCAGAAAGCAACCACAAGTGACTGACTTGAATTAAGGGTAAATGTATGCAAATTTTTTGGCCTTGAAGCTGTCTTCTGAGGAAAAAGCCAATGCTACGGATTGTCTTTCAGAAGTTAAGACGCCTATCACCCAGTTGTTTTGCCTTTTATTTAGAACACTAGAAAGAAATACTTCCAACCTAATCCAAAATGTCGTTTATAACAAAAAATTGAGTACATACGCCCAGGATGACCACAAAACACGGAAACATTTTCCAATTTTTTTTTATCTTTTCTCAACTGTTCGGACAGTTTCTTGATCTCTCCACCCCCTCCCCCCACCTCCAAAAACCTTCCTTCTCTATGGATCCTGTGCGCTCACCTACAATCAGACACGGAATTCTTACTAAGTCCATTTCGACACCTGAAAAGACTTACAACTTACAGGTACTTCTCTGTAACGAGATGAACATCCTCCCGATTCAAGGGTATGGAAGTATGTCAGCACTTACTTGATAAATCTCATGAATATTATCCTTTAATGAATGCTGGTCTACCTTTGACCCCAAAAAGAAAAGAAAGAACACATAAGAAACATCAGACAAAAGAGCTGCTGGAAACAGGAAAAAAACATTGTTAAATCTGAGTGGTGGGTACAAGGATGTCTGATGTTTTGTCTATTTTTCTGTATTTGGAAGGCTTTATAATTTTAAATTGCTTTTCTAAAGAAAAATAAAGCTGAAGAAATTCCCAGGTACTCAAATTCTAAATGAAGAAATGAAAAGGAACAGGAAAACCTGCACAGCATTTTTCTTTTTCAGGGGCAGTAAGTTGAAGAAAACTCTGAACTGCTGTTGCATTGGAGGGACGGTGATCTAGGGGGTCCCTGGGAGCAATATTCTTATTCCACTGAAGGAGGTGAGCCAAGATACTTATAAGCTCTAGAGAACCTTTAACACAGGAAGCTATTTATCATAACAAGGTTGGTTGATACTGTTCCCATACTGAACCAATTAGGTTCGCCTATTTCGTCATACTTCATAACTTGGGATGATAGGTTTCCAAGTATGGTACAGTGTAGTAATTGAATTTTGATCAAACACACATGGCCCATAACCCAGTATGTGAAATTTTCAGAACAGTTCACAGCTTTTAAATATCCAGTCAACATGTTGCCAAAAGTACAGGATGTACTTGATACAAGGGGGAGAGGAGGGGAGGGCTGACTCTTGGTAGAGCTGTAAAACAAATATTTTTGTTCTTGTTCTCTTCTTATTTTTCAAATAGCAGTGGAGAAAGGCCGTGGGATATCATATCATAACTCAAGTCTTCCCCTTGCTTGCTCCATGTGCATAAACATCTTTGAGTCTCATTTCAGATTACCTTTTTTTTTTTTTGCATGAAACTATTTTCATATCACAGGCCTGTTACACATGACCTGCTAGCATTTCTCATTGCAGCACTATCCAGAACATTTCTTGACTACCTACTATATGTTAGGCACTGGTGGACAAGTACACTCTTTTGCATAAAGACATATGATCCCTTCCTTCATGTGATCTGCTGTGGATGGGGAGACAGGCATAAATTGAATAAAAACATCAATAATTTTTATCATTGTAAACCTGTGATAATTAACATAAAGAAAAAATAGAGCATCAGGAGAGACAAAAATGGGGAAATGACTTATCCAGGAGAGACGGAGTGGGGAAGAGAAGCAGGGAACACATCCCTAAGAAAGTGCCATTGAAACTGATTTCTGAAAGATGAGAAGTAATCTGAGAGAGTGGATGAGTATTCCCAGGAGAAGTAAGCACATAGATAAGCCTGGAAGTAGGAAAGACTTGGGCAAGTTCAAGGATCTGAAGGCTAATATATTCATCAAGAAAGAAGCTAAAAAGACAGGGGAGAGCCAGATCAAACTTTGCATGTGAAGGCTTAGGCTAAGATTATGTAAGGATTATGCAGCCACTTAAAGGTGGTCTGCCAGGGGGTGACATGATGGGAGGCAGGCAAGACAAGAAGCAGAAAGACAAACTAGAAGACTTTGACTATTGTCCAGATGGGAAGAGATAGTGGCTTAGAATGGAACGATGGCAGAGGTGAAGAACAGTGGACAAACATAAGCGATATTTTGGAGAAGAAGACTTGGTGATAACTGGACATGGGACGTGAGGGAGAGGAAGCTTCCAAGGACACTTCTGAATTTGTGGCTTCAGCAATTTAATGAATAAAGTCTAATAACTACCAATCTGCTAGCATAGCTCGTAAGAGTACCCAAAGCAATAGGAGAACTACGTCCCTCCCACAGGCTCCCATGTCTGCAGTGATGTTCTGCTCTTCTTGGATTGTGTACGAACAGATGCATTAATCAGATGGTGGCGATACAGAAATTTTCCACCTACAAGCACATCAAACTTTTCTTACCATAAGCAGGGGAATGTCTCTCAGATAGGAAAATCAGACTTCAACATAGACTTAAGATGTTTACTCTCAGCTCTACAGACACGGTCATAGATGTCTGGCTGTTGAACTAGGAGAACCTGAAAAAAAATTGCTCCTTTGAAAATAATTAAAAACCAAGCATGTTTCTTTATTCATTCAACAGATTTTCCTAAGCATCTTTAGTATGAGGGGTATGAGGTAAATACGATGTGCTCCCTGCCTTTGCAAAGAATATATTCTGTCAGGAGAGAAAGAGGGCAAAAAAATGTCTAATACAGTGCAGTACGTTATATAGATCAAACAATAGAGTTATATTTAACAGATGACAGGATAATTAATTTTACAGGGGTGTGGGGGACCGGCACATGGGCATGGCTATGAAGGACTTCGGAGAGGTTGCATTTAAGACAAGTCTTCAAGGACAAACAAGAGTTTGCTAAGCAAAGAAGAGGATAGGGGAGGTAGTCCAAGAGGAGGCAACAGAGCAAGCCAAGGCATGAGGGTCCCAAAGAACACGGGGTACTCACAACTAGAGCCCTCAGGGTGTCTGGTCCAAACTGGAGGTCATCCTTCCATTCTGAAGTCTGAAAAACACTACCAGCCTAGTCCAATTTATCTGCTATCACTTGACCCAGGCAAAGAATTCTAATTCGTACAGACCCAAATCAACAAAACCTCTTCATGTGACTACTGCCTAAATGTCGCCCGTGTTCATGTGAGTTTGAGGTGGACCTGTTGAGATGGGCAGTCCTCCCTCCCACAATCATAATCAGCCCCACAGCTTGGCCACGGCCACAGGACCCAGTTTTTATTGTACCTAGAAAGACACAGCCACGGCCCAAGGTAATGCCGATATGGCCTGGAGAATACAGATAATAGAATGTTTCTGACACTTTGTCCCACAAACCAGCACAGCTGCCTTTGGACAACAGTCAGGCATAGTAACGGCCACCAAAAGAATAAAAGTATGTGCGTGTATGTGTGTGCGTGTGTACGTGTGTGATCTTTACATTTTTTTAATAGCTATTCAGACAGTCCTTAGGGAGTTGGCAGCTTCAGCTGGAGGCTGCTCCCCCACCTGTCTCCAGGCGCTGCAAACACAGCTGCGTAAGGAGCCAGCCAACGCTTCCAAGGAAAGACATGGTACAATCCGGGGGGTTGAGGGGAGTGGCGGGGGAGCCCGGCAGTGGGAGCGCCTTTCTCACAACCCCACTGGGGACACGGCCTGTCTAGCAACTGCAAAAATACACAGTAAGTAAAACCATTCAAGACCCAAGTCAACGGCCACTTTAAAACTCTCTTAAAAGGATGAGACAGAGGACGCGACTCCACGTCCAGGTTTGCTCCCCGCGTCCAGACCACACGGACAGACGACTCAGGCACTATCCCGGAACTGGGGGTTCGTGCCACAAAACACGAACTTCCCGGCGAAGTACCTAGAAACTTCATTTGTATTTCTCCACGCTGAAAAGCGCAGGCATTTTAAAAGTTCAGCTCTTGAGGAAAGTCAGCAGGGGCAAGATTTCAGCAGACGCGCATCCAAATGTTAGCAATTCTCGGGTGGTCAGGGGTTTGCCGCTCCCCACACGGAGGGGAGATTCGAAGAGGGAAAGAGACAAGTCGTTTTAGCAGATGAAAACCAAAGCAAGGAGGTATTTTCGGTATCATTTTAATCACAAAATAGCACGAACGCGGTCTGTGCCTGCGTGCTACCCAAACGTCGATTTGAATACCACTGAACGCTAGTTTGAAAATTTCCATTTTTGTAATTTGCTTTCCTTTGTGAAGCCAAGACTGGAGAGAGAGCTGGCAGCCGTCTCCAAGTCTGGCACGACTTCACCTCAGACGCACTCGGTTGGTTTGGCTGTGGAGGGAGACCGCACAAGAGAGAAGGGGAGAGGGGGGAAGCGACGCCGGGAGCCCGCGAGCTCGGCCGGGGCGGCCCGGCAAGCAGGCCTCCGCGCGCAGCCAGGGCCTCTGGCTCCACCTGCAGGAATCGCGAGGCACGCCGCTTAGATGCCCCGCTCCCGCACAACCCGGGTGGGGGGTGGGGGGCGGGGGAACATTCCGGCGGGCGCGAGCGCGGCGGGAAGGAGTGGGGAAGTAGGGATGCGCATCACCGAGCAAGGGCGGCAGGCCAGATTCAGGACAGGGACTTGTATTTGGAGGAGGAAAGACATCAAACCCTTCCTCCAACCTATGCTCGGTAAATGTAAGCCCCATGTGAGGGCAAAGGCAGCATTTGGTTCTCCTGCAGACCCAGCACCTAGCATGCGCTCAACTATTGAATAAACGGATGAACAAATCCACTCTATCAAACAACAGAGACGGAATGTAATCCAAAAAAACCAAAACCTTCTTTTTTCAGGTGTATTTATGAGTTGTCACGCATTTTGTTAATGGTCAGTAATTGCTACAAAAATCCTGCACTATCTACACGAATGCAGGGTTCCGCCTCCAAGGTGGGCAGCACCAAGAACCACTCCTTTCATCTGAAGCCCTTGTTTTGCAGATGAGTAAGCGGAAGTATGAAGAGGATTCCCCCGCCCTGTCCGTCCGAGTTCAGCCGGTTTGTTGGTGATGGAAATGGTTTGGGGGAAAATTTTTCTAACCTCTCTTGTGTTCGGTTTCTAAGGCAAGAGAATTATTCCGCTCTACTGTAGATTGGCCTGCATGGATCCTCTCAGCTGATTGGCTATCTCGGGGGGAAACTGGCTTCCCCACCTACCTGTTGTCCTGTCCCTGAGCTTCTGTCCCAGCTTCTGCTCTGGGCCAAGGCAGCCGCTCGTGCTGCTTTACTCCAAATATCAAATGCTGCGTGGAGCTGATGCCAACCCGTTGCTACACTTACGAATTCATTTTTTCAAGCCTAAAGGACTGAATCTGAGCTTGTGGGTTTGTAACCTACAAACAGGCAGGTGCTTTGTTTTAGCAACACAGGTGTCTTATATCCAGTATCTAGCACATCTACTTATCCAAAGTGCTTAATAAGCAGGTACTGAGTAGCCCAGTGATAGTCACAGATGAAGATGGTGTTTACCAATTGAAAAGGAATTTTTGCTGTAGGCAGTTAGCGCTCAGTTTCCAAATAAAGTGAAGATCCTTCTTGTGAATGACTCCATTTGTGTTATGTCAAATGAATATGATCCAGGGTAAGTTGGAGTTCAAAAGATCCGGATTCCAACCACAACCCATTTATAAAATGGAAGTAATACCGTCATGACCTCTGAAAGGATTAGAAATGAATCATTTTTACAATAATAATCACAATATTAATAATAGCTTTGAACTATTATTAGTGCTTACTACATTCCAGGCTCTCTGCTAAGCCCTATAAGTACATTACCTAATTCGTCCTCATAACAGCTCCATGTGGGTTACAATTATCATCCCCATTTTACAGAAGGAGAAAACTGAAACTCAGATTTAAATACTCACCCGTGGGGGGCGCCTGCGTGGCTCAGTTGCTTAAGCGGCTGCCTTCCTCTCAGGTCATTATCCCGGGGTCCTGGGATCAGGTCCCACACCCGGCTCCCTGCTAAGTGGGAAGTCTGCTTCTCCCTCTGGGCTCCCCTTCCCCCTGGCTCGTGCTCTCACCTTACTTCTGTGTGAAATAAATGGATGAAATCTTTAAAAAATAAATACCCACAGTAACAGCTCACAGTGAGGAGGCCAGTATCGGAACACAAATCCTACCTGACTCCAGACTCCTAAGCCTTACGCTATATAATAAATACCTATTGGCTGCTTTTCCATGCTGGTGACATTCAAATCTTTATCTCTAGTTCTGAGTTCTCATGGGAACTCTATCCTTTTATTTCCAATTACTGAAAGAATATCATTAATTATATATTTCATGACTGTTTAAAATTAAAAGGGCCTAAGTTGAACTTCTTCCTTCTTTTCATAAGCATTTGCTGAGAACCACCCATGTTCAGACCTCTAAGCTCAGTCTCAGCCGGTGGTTCTCAACTGGGGGGTGGGGGGGGGTGGGGAGTGATTTTGCCCTCGGGGGGCCATTTGACAATGTCTGAAAACTCTTTTGGTGGTCACAGTTGGGGTGAGGGGATGCCACTGGCTTCTAGCGAATCAAGACCACACGTCCGTTCAGCAGCCTGCAACACACATGACATCTCCCACAACGAAGAATTACTCAGCCCAAAATGTCAATAGTGCTGAGGTTGAGAAACCCTGGTTGAGGAATATGAAGATGAATCAGACAGATGCCATCATCCGTCATCCGATGCAGGAGATGGGTGTGTAAATTTGAAGCACAAAGTTTGCGTAGATAACTGTGTGTTGACATGGAATAAAAGCCCCCCCTCCCCCCTCCCCCATCCATAGAGTCCCTAAAGAGCTGTGGGGTTTAGGGGCTGGGGAAGGCTTGGTGGAGGAGGTGGCCTTTGAGCCAGACGCAAAGAGCTAAGATGGGGATTCCAGCTAAAAGAACAAACAGTACGCAGGGCGTGGGTGGACTTCAGCAACGTTGGTTGATTCTCATTGGAGCGGAGGATGTGTGACGAGGGTTAGTGGACAAAAGGAGGTAATGTTGTGTTAGGGCCACATCAAAGCCCTGAGCAGAGAGAAAGACTTCGGACTTTGTGAGTAATAGGAAGCGTATCTCACATTTGCACATAGAGGAGTGATATCATCAAAACATTCTGGGGAGATGAATCCAGCCACTGAATGAAAAGGAATTGCAGAGAATCAGGAGCTGGAGAGGAAGCCATGTTGTAACACTACTGCCATCCACCTTACTGTAAAAAAAAACAACACCCAACACTTGAGTGATTATTGTAAGTCAAAGCTACAGTATATATAACATTACTTAGCGCTCCCCATTGTCACAGGGATTTCCCCCATCTTACAGATAAGGGGACAGTCTTAGCCTGGAGAGGAAGTAGCTGAGTCAGGCTCCGGCTTCCAAAAGCTCTGCTCCTAACTGCTTTGTGTGCTGGGTGCACAGTTGGGATTCTTAACCTGTTGACCAAAGCAGACTGTTCTCCTCTCTAAGGCAGGCAATGAAAGGAGGCAGCCCAGACCCCCACTGGGAATGGGAAGGTCTGGGACAAACAGCCTCAGGAAATCTGCTTCTCCTTGGCAGTCAGAGCTGACTGTAGGGAGAAAGGGATGTTTCTCTGAGCTAAATTTAGGAGTGTGGGGAGCACAGGCATGTGCCTTATTACAAACACACCTGACAATAGATTCTCCAAATCTATTTGGAATTGAATCGGTTCTTCCTGGGAGGATGATACATGAGAGCAGAAATGGGGCATGGCTTGCGGCGTCGGAAGCAAGGATTGAACGTCTAATGTCAGGCCTCTCCTGCCTGATGAGGTAGCAAGCAGAAAGATATCAAGTCGGGGATAGAAAGGCTGTGACTCAGAAATTCCTTGTTTACTTGGCTCCTGAACAGATTGCTAACGGGACCCAGGTGTGTGCTCTGGTTTTGTTTTAGAGCCTTTAGGCCAGAGGCAGGGAAGGAGAGGAAAGGTGTTGTCCGTATCTGTAGACAGAGTGGGTGGCAGCCCTAGAATTGGGGACGTGCCGAAAGAGGTGTAGCCATACATGCCGGCTGGCACCAGCAGCCCTGGGGGGCCTTTTGGTGGCTGAGGGCACCAGCTTTTGTCCTGAAAGAAGATTCATTACAAGGAGCTAGAGAAGTAAGAAACAAAATGGTGGCCATTGCCAAGTAACCGAGGACTGGTAGGTGGGTACCCGGGAAAGCCTTCTTGAAGACTTCTAGGTCTATGTGAAAGGAATCGAAATGGTGGAAATTCTCACACAGCAGGCAGGAAAAGAGAGAGACTTCAGCGGCATGCAGTGGACATCCCTGAGTCAGAGAGACTTCAGCGGCATGCAGTGGACATCCCTGAGTCAGAGAGACTTCAGCGGCATGCAGTGGACATCCCTGAGTCAGGAGACTTCAGCGGCATGCAGTGGACATCCCTGAGTCAGAGAGACTTCAGCGGCATGCAGTGGACATCCCCGAGTCAGAGAGACTTCAGCGGCATGCAGTGGACATCCCCGAGTCAGAGAGACTTCAGCGGCATGCAGTGGACATCCCCGAGTCAGAGAGACTTCAGCGGCATGCAGTGGACATCCCCGAGTCAGGAGACTTCAGCGGCATGCAGTGGACATCCCCGAGTCAGAGAGACTTCAGCGGCATGCAGTGGACATCCCTGAGTCAGGAGACTTCAACGGCATGCAGTGGACATCCCTGAGTCAGAGAGACTTCAACGGCATGCAGTGGACATCCCTGTGGTTCTGTATGACTCCATTGCAGGGTAACTGTAAACTACTTTGGAAAGCTTGTGATCTACAGTTTAAAGGTCGAAGGTGCCAGGGCTCCAGGGTTCCAACTGTTCTTTCTAAAATCCCACAGCTTTAAAGAAACACAAATTCTTGCCACAATCTCAGATTTTGACATTCTAATACGGAGACTTTAAAAAAACATCAGGATACAGGCTTCTCTAGACTTGATCTCCTCAAGGTCGGGATTAACTCTGTAGCACTAAACTCAGGAGCTGCTCAAGAAGTGTCTGCTGAGTTTAACTCAGTAAAACTTTCTCCCAAAATATCAAGAGTGTTCACTAAATGCATTAATACAATTTTTAAATCCAAATTTTATGATCACCTAGTAAAAAAAAAAAAAAAAAAGCCTAACCTCACACATCAATATGCCTGTTTTCACAAAGCCTTTGCCCACAGTCTGTAAGTTGTCCTAATACTAAGACCAAATGCCAAAAAGCAAATTTTTTTCCTTAAGAAAATCTGGAAGAGGCAATTACACTAAAACACACTACTCAGAAGGATCTGTTTCTCTGTTTTTGCTTGTGTCCATGGCATAATTAGGCCTCTTCCAACCAGTGTCCTGAGAAAAGAGTCAAAACCAGAAATCAACGTTCTCATTCCTATGGCCTCTCCATTTTGTTGCCATACATGGGCTATTCCTTATGAACCTGAGGACTGAGATTACGCATAGCACAGCTATCAGCTCTTGAAGGTCTCCACGCAACGGGAAATGTCCCTGGTCACCTCACACACACCCCACACTTCAAACTAGCGTGCTTGAATCCAATCTGGTGGGACTAGAAGTTTCATCAGGTGGTCAATGACCCTCACTAGGTTAGCACCCTCGGAGGGAACAGGTAGCCTATCGCAGGTAGGCCATGAACCCCCTTACTGATTACGAAACATGTGCCAAGGGAATCTCAACGCAGAAAACCTGAAGTCCGAGTGAGCTGGAATGGTTTCAGCCCCAACATTATATGACATTTTAGCACCTCCTTCCTGCAACTTACCGATTCAGATCTGTCCACATTGTCAGGGTATCCTAAGCAGCCGATGAAGATGCCTCCCTCCAAAGACTATTTATATGCACCAAAGTCTTTCCCTCTAATGAGTTTCCAGTGGGGACAGTGCCCTCTTGTTAGATTGTCAATTGTTTACATTTCTCTGATCTTTTCTTGTACTTTCCATTGAAGTAGCCGTTGCCGCAGCCCCCTGAGCATCGAACAGGCAAGTAATTGGAACGGATTTTATAAGTGTACTGGAGAGGGAAGCTGACTGTTTATGGACCACCGTACTTTCATGGTCATGCATAATGGACCAGGCACGTTTCCACCCACCCGCTTATGCCACCCCAGTGAACACGGAATTTACATACCTGGAAGAAAACAGTATTTTCTGAAACGTTAATAATAAATGCAGAAAATTTGTCTGAGTCAACATCTCCATGGCTTCGCTTTGCGCCATTCCATTTTGGTTAGATGTATCTACCATGTTGCCCCCATATCTTCCTTCTAAAATACACTGGTGGACATTGAACTGGCCCTTCTGCAATCAAGAGTCAGCGTTTTATAAAACAGCAATGAGAAATCCCTCCATTGAGGGGGTAGGCAATGTTGAAAGTTCTTAGAATAAAATAACTCTAGAGCAGAAAGCTTAGCAACCAGGTTGTACTAACAGAGGTATAATGTTCAGAACGAGGGGAGCAATCGTCCCTATCTCCTCGGGGCCTGACACACCCCATAAGAAACATTTTTCATGTCATACTATAGAGGGATAACAACAGGCATGTGAAGGTGGTAAGCATTCTTGAAAAGAAGGCAAATGGCAGTAGCTCATACTCATGGAGTCCTTACTAAAAGCTAGGCACTGCACTCAGCACTCTATTTTATCTTTATAACAACCCGATGAGGACATTACCATTATTCTGTCCATTTTACAAATAAAGAAACTCAGGGTCATGCAGACTGTAAGTGGGAGAACTAGAACAACACTGGCCCTGTCAGACTCCAATGGACCCTCAGAGTAGGCAGTGGGTGTATTTTCAGTGCATCTTGCTAGAGATGATTGGTGAGTATGACAATGAAGTCATGGCCACCGAGGGCATGCTCGTATGTGAGTGTGTACGTGCGCATGTGCGTGAGTCTTGTTTGACCAATTGGAACACACACACTGTGAGGGCAATGACTATATAATTACTCACATATTTACTTCTCGGGCCTAGCAGCACTGGGCGCATGGTAGGTCTTTCTTACGGCTTTTGCTGAATAAAATAACTAAATTCAAAATGCTTCGTAAACCAATTTACCCATCAGATTACTGAGAATGTGGGGAGAAAAGGACACTCTGGGGAAAGGAATTGTTACAGTCCTTTTAGAGGACATTTTGGCAATAATTATCAAAATGTGAAATGTGTGAACCCCTTGTCCAAAGTTATACATCTAGAAATTTATCCAATCAATTCTACAGAAAAACTGATATACACAAAGAATTTATACATGGGTGTGTATATACACACAAAGATATACATATATAAGAAGATACATATGAGCGTATATACACAAAGACATATGTAAACTTATATGCGGATATATATATACACATACAAAAATATGTGTAGTGTGTGTGTGTGTGTATTCATTACAATTCTGTTTATATTGGCAAAATAAAATGGGAACAGCCTTAATGTCCATCAATAGGGGAATAATTTCTTTTACATCATGGTATGACCATCTAATGCAATACTATGTAACCATTAAAATACTGGAATAGATATATTCGGCTAAAATTCTTTCCTGTTTAGATCTACAGAAATATTAATTTTATATGATTCAAATTAATGTATGTATAGACATGAAACATTTCTAACCGTATTGGTAATTAGAAAAAGCAAGTTACACTATAGTACATATCGATGTTATAAATGAAAATATAAAAAATAAATGAGAAAGATACTCACCAAAGAAGTAACATGGATATTTCTGGGCCTTTTACAATGGTGATTTTTAATTATTTCCTTTTAAAATTTGTTTATTACAACTGATTCCAAACTATTTCTATAACAGTTTTCCTCGTTTACAAATTCCAGACACCCGGGAGCTCACCATGTTTCTCCACTGGCACAGATGAAGAGAGAAATGAAGAATTAGCCTTAATTATTCAGGCTAAAGAACCTAGATTATTATGAGAACACGGTAAAAAGCAAAACTTTGTCTTGGATTATCTCAAGACAATTGTCTGAAAACTTCCTGCTTATTTTTCCTGTTTGAACCTGGCTTTTCAGATTAAAGTGAAGTGATCTGTTTCTCTGTGATTCAGAACCTCACAGAACTTGGCAGGCAAAGAAATACAAAGAAAGGAAGAAAAGGAAAGGGTAAAGTGGGGGATGAAAGAAGATGGGCGGAACTTGAGAAGGCTTAATAAAGTAATAGAACACACCCCAGACCCTCCGGGAACAAAGGAACAAGGCTGGTGGGAGACAACAGATGTTCTCCTTCCCAAACCATGAAACACCACACTCTACACCTGAACTCGTCCTCCCTCCAAGGAGTGGCTAATACCTCTTACTGGAATATCTGTGCAACAAAGGACTTTTTTTTCTGATGATGACTATTAAAGGAAAAATCACACTGCCAGGTACTGTGAAGAGCGAGTTATCCAAATTGTCAGTTTCTCTTGATTCTTATTTCTCTAACTCAACTTTAGGGAGGTAGAGTTTACATACAGTAAAAGGCCTTCATTTTAATTGTACATATCCATGACTTCTGACAAAGTCATAGACTTATACAACCACCACCAGAATCAATTTTACTGATCCCATCAACCAAAACCATTTATTTGCACCCTTCAGTCCTCGCTCTCACCCCTGGCTCCAGATGACCACTGACCTGCCTTCTAAAATGTAGATTATATTTGTCTCTTCTCACATTTCCTATTAACAGTGCCACACAGTAGAAACCCTTTTGTGTATGTCTTCTTTCACTCGGCATGTTTTTAAGATTTGCCATGTTGCTGTGTGCATCTATAGTCCATTCCTTTTTATGGCTGAGTAGTATTCCATTGTATGACTACTCTGAACCCACAGTTTATCCACTCACCTATTGGAGGACATTTTGGTTGCTTCTAATCTCTGGCTATTATAAATAGAACTGCTGTGAACATTAGTCTGACTCTCCTTTCTGAAGTGAAATTCAAATCTGTACATTTGGTTGGGACGTGGAGATAGGAAATAAAACTAGTATTGTGTAGACACCTACTAAGTGCTTATCAAATATTCGTAGGTAAGATATAAGGCAGATGGTATTATTTTGCCAATGAGAAAATAGAGGCACCAAGAAGTTAATTAAGGAACTTGCCCAAGGTCACGAAGGTAACAAATAGAAAACCATTTCAACACAGGCCCTTCTGACTCCTTTGGACTTTCTACTACACTGCTTGTCATTGCTGAATTTCTGGTAGACTTGGGAAAGAAAGAGACTCAAAGGCAGAAGGGTTTTGACTAGAGATATTGTGTTGACGTAGATGGGGGAAGCTGACAGGGGAAGCTGGCAGTGACTGGGCAAAGGAGAAAAGAGAAAGGAAATAGGAAAAGATAAAAGAAGAGAGAGGGGAGCATTTTCCCCATCTCCAAAGAAAGGACCATAAGAGGGATTCTAAAAATCCAGCATGGAGGTGGACTCCCTGGAAATGGTCTAAGGCCTGAAATATTTCTGCTCACAATTGAAGACAAAACTTCATCCACCCTTGGCAGCTCCTCCCCTTTCACCAGGTCCCCCTCCCTCAGCCACAAAGCTCACGGAAGGCTACAAGAGGAGTGGGAGCATTTCTCAGTTGGGCAATGTTGCTGGTTTGCATAGTGTGAATGCCACTCACATTTGTGTGAAGTCAAGAAAGAATCCTTGCTTGGAGTTAGGGGAACTGAAAATAAGTTGATTCATTGACATAGTTTGAAGACCATAGAAAATTGAATGATTTGACTCAAAATTAATTGAAAGCCTACTAAGAGAAAAAAGAGGCAAAAGTAAAAGAAGAAGATGAAAATGTATTGCCCTCAATATGTGTCAAGCAGTGAACTAAGAGCTTTGCCTATACTGAGTTACTCTTCATAACCTTATGAAGTATGTACTATTTTTATTCCCACTGCACATATGAGGAAATTGTGCCTCAAGGAGGTTAAATATCCTTCCCAGGGTTACCCAGTAAGTGGCAGAGTCAGGACTCCAACTAACTAACCACTACGCTCTCCTGTTCCCAGGGACTGTATTCCAGATACTCTGTGGGGCAAGAAAAATGTATAAGACATAGTCCTGCCCTTGGGAGAGCTCATAACTAAACGCTGGATGATACTTTCAGTTTGGGCAAGTGACCTACTATTTCTGATAAAAAAAGGGAATTAATAACCCCTCTTTTACCCTCATTGCAAGGTTCATTTATTTATTGCACAAATTCTTACTAAACATTTATTATGTGCCAGGCACAGTGCTGAAATTCCCTCATGGAGCTTATATTCTAGAAAGAAGAGAAGGCAATCATCATGTATAAAATAGATATATAAGTCAAGAGAGCAAAAGAGAGAGAAAGAGGCAGAGGGAGAGAGAGAGAGAAAAGGTATTAGGGTTCTCCAGAAAATAGAACCAATAAGAGATATGTATGGATTTAATTATTAAAAAGATCAGATTTATTATAAGGAATTGGTTCATGCAATTAGGGAGGCTAAGTCCCATGATCTGTTGTCTACAGGCTAAAGATGCAGGGAAGCCAGGGTGTAGTTCTGAGAATCAGAGGGCCAGTGGTGTAACTCTTGGTTGAGGGTAGGAGAAGACCAGGAGAAGACTGCTCAAGCAGTCAGGCAGAGAGCAAATTCCTTCCTTCTCTGTCTTTTTCTTCTATTCAGGCCCTCAGCAGATTAGATGAAGACCACCCACATTGGGGAGGGTAATCTGCTTTACTGAATCCACTGATTCAAATGCTAATCTCATCTGGAAATACCATCACAGACACACCCAGAAACAATGTTTAATCCGGGCACCCTGTATCCCAGTCAAGTTGATGCATAAAACTAACCATAAAAGGAAAGAAAGAAGGAAGGAAAAAGGAAGATATTTGGGGCAGTAATAAGTGATATGAGAAAAAGGAAATTAAGTAACGGGACAAAGGGAGGTAATTGTTACTTTGCAAAAGGTGGTCAGAGGTCTTCTCTGTAAAGTGATGACATTGAACTGAGACCTGAATAATGAAAAGGAGCCAGTCATGGGCAGATCCAAGGACAGAGAGTTCCAGGTGAAGGGAATAGCAAGTGCAAAGACTGTAAGGCAGGCAAGGTCATGGCACACTTGAGGAACAGAAGGAAGCCAGGGTGGCCAAAACATGATGACCAAGAAGGAGAGTGGTAGGATGTAAAATCAGAGACAAGCAGGGACCAGATCCTGGAGGACTGGAATTTGGATGTTATTGTTATCGTGGTGAGAAGTCATGGGAAGATTTTGAGTAAGGAAGAGACATGACCTTATTTCCATCTCTTACAGACACTCCGGCTACTCAGTGGAGAATGGGGTTTGGGAAGCACTTGGGGAAGAGCAGGAAGAGTCGTGAGAAGCCCATTGCAGCAGGCTGGGTGAGAGATGACAGTGGCTCAGACAATGGTGGGGACTATGAAATGGAAACTGGTGGTTGGATTCAGGAGTTATTTTGGAAGTGTAGCCCATAGGACTTGCCAGTGAACTGAGAAATCAAGGGTGACTTTCAGGATTTTGGTTAGGACAATTGTTTGAACGGTGGGATCTTTAGCTAAGAATAGGAAGAGAACGCATGCGGTTAATTTTAGAACGGAAAAGCATCTGCAAACTGCAAAGTGTTCTCCAAAAGCTGAAGACAAACCACTAGGAATCCCACAGCTGCAAGGAACTGAATTCCAGCAACAACTTCAATGAGGATGGAAGTAGATTTTTCTCTTGTTGAGTCTCCAGATGAGAATGCAGCCCAAGCTGACCTCTCGATTGCAGTCCTGTGAGATTCTGAGCAAGGGAACCAGCTACCCTATGCATGTACTCCATACCCATAGAAACTGTGAGATAACAAATGGGTACTGTTTCAAGTCACTAAGTTTGTTACATGGCAGTAGAAAAGTAATAGAGTTAAAGAGTAAGTTACTGAGTAGCGGACAGCCCTGATGTGCTTTCGATACAAACCTAGAAGATAGGGACCCATTTGGTCCCCACTGGCCCCAGTCACACCTGGCTCCCCACTCCTGGGTCATGAGAATCTTCTCCTTCAGGGAAAGGAGATTTTATGATAATATGACAATTAACCATTGTTATTCTCTCTTCCTTGCCTACCACAACAGTCCCAAATGCTAAGGCACGAATGCTAAAGTTCTTTGCTCAGTCACCACACTTGGTTTTGTTACCCTGGCAGAAATGTACTTAACTCAGGAAAAGCTCTGTCTGTGAGGCTGACATCTCTTCTGCTAAAGGGATAAGATGGAGCTCTCTCAAAACTGAGACCACAACTCCCACCTGCTCCTTGAAATCTTTCCACACCATAGGACCCCGGATGGGGAGAGATGGTGATGAGCACGCAGTTAGCTCTCCCAACAGGTGTCTGAACCCTCCGCAGCCTGTCTGCCATGGCTTCCCACCTGAACACCTCCAGGGAGGAAGTGTGGAGACAGGTAGAGGTGATTCTAAGTTCTGACTTTGTTTCCGATGACCTGCGGATCGGACATGTTCCTTAACCTCCCTGAGCCTCAGTTTCTTCATCTGTAAATTTAGGACAGGAATCCCTTTACAGAATAGTTTTGATGTGACCTAATATACGTGAAGCTGACCCTTGCTTCTCCCTCTGTCTCCCTCTAGTGATGAGAAATTCCAGCCCAGTTTATTTTCTCTCTTCTCTGATTTCTTTCATCTTGTACTCTCTTTAACAACCACATCAGACACCTATCATACGCTGTGTTTTATTGTTTCAACTGCTTTGTATGCATGACTCGTGACCTGCTAAGGAGGTTGAGGACAGGCAGCCATATTTTATACTTCTGGGGGTCCCCCAAAGGATTTAGGTCAATCCAGGGCATATAGCAAGCATACAGTAAACCAGTAAAACCTGCCAAATTAAATTAACGATCCATCATCATCAGAGTAACTTAAAACTGGCTACACTCAATGAACTGTCATTTAATTGGAGTTTCTCGTAAAAGGGCCCCCTTTCTACAATATCCATTTTGAAGTTTAAAAAAAAATACCGACTGCAAAGGCCGTTGCTTTTAAAAAGAAATCTTTTCATGCACCTCACGTTTGCATTTGAAACACAACTTCCTAACCAAGGGGGGAAAAAAGAAACTGAAAACAAAGCACCCTAAATTATACAATTCAGGTATTGTTCCCTATCTTTAAGACCCAGACATACGGAGCCCCGCAATTCGCCCCTTTCCTTTCTCACATGCCTATCCATTTTTGCATTCAAGAGTTAAGATTTTTAAAAGGTTGGTTCTTAAAAGAAATGAATCCCGAATCTACATATGAACTGTAAGGTTCTCATTTCAAGTGGATACAGGTTAGAATGTGTTTGACCATAAAAGCAGAAAGCCTGGAGTAAAGTGCCACGAAGAATCTATTGGAAGAAATGGGATCAGATAGATGTGGTGCACTTCTCTTAAGTGCATATCACTTAACTGCATAATCAACTTGTGCTCCCAAGAATTATGCAGTCTCTGTCTGGCCCCCATTAGATTGAATGTGTTGCTACTCCAGTTAATTGCATATTGGCAAATTGCATAATTCAGCTCTATGCACCCTGAACCGAGTTCCAAATGCCATCCGGTACAATGTAATCAAACTAGGGAAGTGAAGAGCTAGAATACTTATGAGATTCTGTCCATTTGTCACATTTGGTTTGGATCGCCGGGGCTGTAAGGAAAGCAGCCCATTGGCCATAGACCTGTGTGCTTGGGATTCCTGTCCACCCACTCCCCCTCAACAGCACAACCTCACACGGCCCTATCCAAAGATTAATTTAGAATGGGTCCAAAAGAAAACAGGATGTCAACATGTGAAAATATGATTAAAAAGTAAAAACATCTGACTCATAACTATGGCGCTCTCCTTCCTGGGACTGACATCACTTACAGAGCAGAAAAAGCTGGGACTAGTCTCGGTTCTGCCATTAATTAGCTGCGCAAGTCTCTTCATCTCTCTAGGCTTCAGTTTGCTCTGCTGTACAATGGAAAGCGGAGTAGTAGCCTTGTCTACCTCACTAAGCTGTTATGAGGGTTAAATGTAGCACGGCTTGGTAACCTACCAAGTAATGTAGAAATCTTATTACTGCATACCGCAAAGTGAGGATAATGGGCTCTGTATCAAATAGAACAGTCTGGGGGCACCTGGGTGGCTCAGTCGGTTAAGTGTCTGCCTTCGGCTCAGGTCATGACCCCAGGGTTCTGGGATCAAGCCCCACATGGGGTTCCCTGTGCAGCAGGGAGCCTGCTTCTCCCTCGGCCTCTGCTCCTGTGGTCTCCCTTGCTCACTCTCTCTCTCAAATAAATAAATAAAATCTTTTTAGAAAGAAAAAGAGTACAGTCTGTCAAGCTGATAGAAACACTTCAATAAGGATCTGGGATAACAGCAAGTGGTAAAATAGAAATGGAAAGACGGAAATGCTTCTGACATCGCGGAGGATTCTTAAAGTCACCCGTCGCCAAACTAGAGTAGTTAGCTGCTCATTTATAGGCAGTGGAGTGGTTAGGAAGAGTGGATTCCTAGCTCAGTCTCTTACTAGTTATAAAATCCGGAAAAGTTGCTTGATCTCGTTAAGTCTTGCTTTCCATTTCCACAACATGGGTCCAAAAATAGTATCTACCGTTAAGGCTTTAGTGAGCGTTATTGAGTGAGATCCTGTATGCCCAGCAAGAAGCCCAGTGCTCCATGGCGCTACACTTCGCTAGCACAGAGTTCTGAAACAACAGTGGTTTCAACAAAAATTGGGGGATTTAAGGCAAGTCAGCCTGTATGCTGTTTGTCTGACTTAAGCACCTAATAAAGTACCTTTGCTTTGGAAGAAAAACATCATGGCTTAAAATAAAATGTGAGCACAAATTGTTCTAGAAAATTGCCAGGAAAAGCAGTGACTCAGTATTTCTACTCTGACCAATACTATGAGGTGCAGCCATGTTTCATAGTTTGAGGACGTGATAGTGTCTTCGAGGAGCTTGCCCAGAGAAGGGGTTTAAATGTTGGTTGCATTGAGTTCAGTATTGGTGGAGTTGAATTAAGGGCAGAAATTCAATTAATCAGTTGTCCCAATTGGAAGTGTATATTATTTCTCAAGAGATGGATCAAAAACTGAACAAATATTTTAGTCTGACATTTAAATTCTTTCAAAATTTGGCTCTTCATTTATCACCATAGTGATAGCCTGGTACAGTGCCTGGTAGACAGCACTTAGTACAGTGCCTGGTGGAGAAAATATGCTCAATAAATAATGGCTGGCTAGGTTAATTAATTCATTAATTAATGCTTCCAATCTTTGTTTCTAACCTTATCTTCCACTATCTTCTAGCATAAGCCCTTCACTATAACCAGGCCCATCCACTCATGGTTTCCTAAACACTAACTTACTCATTCCCACCACCAAACCTTGCCCACAAGCCTTCCCACATGCTCTGCTCACTCCTTCTCTTATGCAGATTTGTGTCACTTCTTGAGGTGTGATGTTTTGAACTGTGTCAACTTGGCTAAGTTGGAAGGGCATTTCTCGTGATCTCTTTTCCTGTATGATTGCACATTAGAGTTGACCACAAGACAAATTTGCAAGAGTTCCAGAAGGTTGAAGTCTTGGTTAGATGTGATGAGAGACAAAAGCAGTGGCACTAGCTGGTTCAAATGTGTCCTAGCTTCCCCCTGCTCTGTGACCAGCTCTTGTTCCCAATTGCTGGCCCTGATGACCAGCCACTACTCCAGTCTACCACCAGATACAGAATCAACAACCTTCCACGAGCTTCTCCAGCACTTCCCCTGGTAGTCCCATCCCAGCAGCTAGACTCACCTGCCTCCCCAGATTTTCCTTGCAAGCTCCTACCTATCCATCAGTGCCAGGGTTTCAGGAGGGCTGGTAATTTTATTTCTGATCCTCCAGCAACCTTTTTTGGATCTTACTTCCCCAGACCCTCCCACAATGATGTCATGTCTCATTGCTATAATAAATCCCATATTCCATAACACTCACAGTGGTTCTACTTCTCTGATGAAACCTTGACTGATACACAAGGCTCCATTCATGGAAAAGCTATTCCTTGATGATTTCTGGGCCATTCCAGAGCAATTTCTCTACATTTCTGTGTAACTGTGTGTGTGTGTGTGGTCATCTATTGGCATTTGTCACGTATTGCCTTGTACCACATTTTTATCCACATACACCTTCACAGTGCTTAGTACATGGTTGGTGCTCCGTAAGAGTTTAATGAGCAAATGAAAGTCTACGTGCATCTATGTCACGAGTGTGTCCCTTCTCACACTTAGAGCAGACATAATTTTTTGATCTCGCCATGCTTCCCCTCCTGTGTGAGCCCAGCTCACAGTCCTTCGTGACATGAGGCCATAGACAGACAACGGGAGCTGGCACAGAAGAAACCGATCTGCCACACTGAAAAGCTCTGAGTTGACTAAGCGATGACTTATGCTTCCTAGGCACATTATCTAAGCCTAAACGGTCACAGAGCACGCACAACCTGAAGCTCAGTAGATGCCCGTCCCCTCCCTACTTCCTGCCCTCCTGCACCTAACTTTCACACGGTAGGTACCCAGGAAATATTTGTTGAATGAGAGAATGTCAGTGTCACCTTCACAAAGTGAGCTGTGTGGTCTCTACAAACCAAAGTGACTTACAAAAGTCTCACCTTTTAAAATAATGAATAAACGAAAGCAACCAGAGTGAACTTCCTGCACTTTAAGAAGGCCTCTCCAGTCACTGCTGGTCCTTTCGGAGCTAAAGAAGACAAAATACAACCAAGCCCAGACCCCAGCTGATGAAAACACGTGACCTGTTGCCAAGTCCTGGGAAAGACAGAAAACCTTTCTGGCTTCTGTCCTTCAATGTCATTAGCCCCCTTCTTGGCAGTCATGCAGGAGGAAGACCATGCAGGAGAAAAGAAGTTTGGAGGACAAGTCTGTGTTCAAAGAAGTCAGGAAGAATTATTCAATGGGAAATACAGGGTCTAGAGAGGGACATTTTTAATTCATTTCTGACAAGGGAATAGAAATAAAGACATGATTGACTTGTTACTTGAAAATATTATTTTTGGTTTGTTCTCTTTTCTAGCATGTTGCTTTGCCAACCACGGCCCATATCTCTAAGAATTCTGGCAGGTACTTCCCATTCCTGTGCTTACCCTCCCATTTTCTACTCCCATTATCACTCCAGGATGTGATAATGCCCCTGGGTCAACCTCACAATCAGTAATTGAAAGCATGACTGTGAAAAAAAAAAAAAAAAACAACGAAAAACGAACCAGTGTGTTTTTTCTAATGGGTGAGAAGGCAAATGAAATACGCCTACTCTATTGGGTAGGCGATGCCCTAGTAAAAAAACCTTTCTCCCTGATCCTTGCAATCCACACATACTACCTTGGTGATAAACAGAAAATAAAAGACAATATCGCCCTTCCCCATTCTCTTTCTCACTTTAAAATTGTGTGTGTGATTTCTTTTGGTTTCTCATCAGGAGAACAATTTCAAGAATACCTCAACCTAATTGACACGCATTCACACCCACAGGTCTAGGGTATGTTTAACCCATGGAGTGCTGTATTGGGTCCATTTTCTGCCTCTCCATTAATCAAAGTGGCACCAAGTTTTGGGTAACCGTTAAATGTGAGATATTCTCATTTCTCCCCCACGTTTCAAGAAGTACTATCATAAGATAGGTCCACTGCCAACAGTTTCTCCACTAAACTAGATACTATCTATCCACTAGATATTATTTGTATCTGTATTTGCAAACCCAGGGCCTAAAAGAAGGTCTGGCATATACTAGGTGATGAATAAATGGTTGAATGAATGAATGAGTTTTCCTTGTTCAGTAATAAAGGTCCCTCCCCTAGATGTTTACATCTTCATCCCCAGAACCTTTAACTATATTCTTTTACATGTCAAAAGGGCCTTTGAAGATGTGATTACCTGAAGAATCTTGGGGTGGAAGGATTATTATTTTTTTTTTAAAGATTTTATTTATTTATTCGACAGAGAGAGAGACAGCCAGCGAGAGAGGGAACACAAGCAGGGGGAGTGGGAGAAGAAGAAGCAGGCTCATAGTGAAGGAGCCTGATGTGGGGCTCGATCCCAGAACGCCGGGATCACGCCCTGAGCCGAAGGCAGACGCTTAACCGCTGTGCCACTCAGGCGCCCCTGGGGTGGAGGGATTATTATTACTCCCAACGGACACTAAGAAAACCGAGGTCCAGAAAACGGAAGTCGCTTGATCCAGATCGCAGTTAGCAAGCAGCAGAACAAGGGTTCGAACCCAGACAGCCTGACTCCTCGTCATCCTACCTCCCGTGTTAGGGCTGAGTGGCATGGAAAATAACAGAGAAATGTAAGACTCGGTCCAGGCCTTCGAGGAACTGACAGAGAGAATGGGAAAGAGCGCTCCACCGTAAATGCCACGTTCGAGAGAGTTCATCGCAGAGGCTAAGTGATCTATGACCCAGGTTTAAAGAAGAAAAGAGGACAAGAAAGCTGGACTACTCAGAACTGGGTGGCACGGGACCTTCAGGGAACGTGGGCTACAGACAGGCAGCACACAGGGGAGCTTTCTTCCTGCCTGAGGAAATGGAATGAGACAAGGAACAGAAGGGGAAATGGGGAGAAGAAAATAAAAAGCCTGCAAGGGGAAAAATCTGAGACAGAAAAAACAAAAAAGATAAAATACTTAATTGTTTTTACGGCAATGGCAACGTTTACTGAGCACCTATTCCACCCTAAAGGGAAGATTCACATTTGTTAACTTTATTTAATCCTCACAAAACCCCTGCTAAATGAGTATTATTAGCCTCATTTTTCCAAAAGAGGAAATTAAACGCCCAGAGAGATTCAGTAATTGCTCAAAGGCATATACCCTGTAAGTTTGATTCCAAAAGTCATGCTCTGTTCTCTGTTCCTTTTTGCTCCCATAATAATCATCTCAGACCCTCTCTGAGAAGGAGCAAATTCCCATTAGAATAAGACCAACAGGTGGAGCTGCCTAAATCTCTAGAAAGAGCTGCCTTGGACGGCAGTGGGTTCAGGGCGGCCACTGAAGCTAGCGTTACCAGCCAGTTGTTGGAGCGGCATTTGGGACAAGCCCTGTGCTAAGTGCTGGCAATGGAGAGACCACAGCAAAACGACACCTGTCTTCCCCACCTGCCCTATGGTGCCAACCGACTCTTTAGTGAGGGAGACAGAGCAGTAAAGACTTTCCTCACTGACTTCAGGTTAGTGCTTCCCTTCAGGGAGGACAGGTGGAGAAAGGTTTGGGAGGGGTGGGGCTTCAGTATGTCATAACCTCTTATTTCATTAGAGAAAAAAGAGAAATCTGAAACAAGTATGGCAAATCACTAACATATTTAACCTCGGTGCCAAATACACAGGTGTCTCTTACATTACTTTTCTTCATTTTAGTTTAGTCTGCCATGTATCACAATAAGGCCAAAATCAATGAACTTAAGGAGTATTGCTACTGTTTCCTAAAGAGACCATCACGATAATAAATCATCCGTACTGTGCTGGAGGGAAGCTTAGGGTAGTATGGAAAGACAGAAGAAGGCTTCGAACCTGACTCAAGGAGAAGCTGGAAACGGCATGGAAATGCATTCTGCCTGGTACCTCCAGTAGGACGTGCTCCTGCAGATACTTCCATCGTAGCCCGGAGACACGTGATTGGACTTCTGACCTCCTTCTTGTGTCTTCAAGCAACTAAGAGATTCTTCGAAGCGGGTGACCAGATGAGCAGCAGTCAGCACAAGTCTCAGGGTGAGGGAGAGCATCCTCCCCTCACCTCAAGGGGCCTGCTCACCCGTACTGGCAGTGAAGAGAGGTGAGTCATGCTGGCTGGGACTCGGTCGGGATAAGCCTGCTAATCCAGCAAAAGGGATTTGGACTTCATCTGATAAATGAAATAGGGACCTGCTGGGCAGTTGCAAGCAACAAAGAGATGATCAGATTTGGTTTTCAGAAAGATCACTGTGGTAGGAGCAGGAATGGTGGACAGAGAGGAAGCTGGGACTGACCAGGTAGACCAGACAGGAGTTCGTTGCAGGTTCCCAGATGCCAGGGAGTCAGGAGCCTGAACAACAGAGTTGCAGGGAGGATGAAGTTATGACTTCAGACAGGGTAGGACTGAAAAGGTTGGCGGTCCATCGGATGTACAGCAAGATGGCGTCAAAGACAGTGGCTGAGGGGCACCTGGCTGGCTCCGTCCACGGGGGATGCGACGCTCGATCTCGGCGTTGGGAGCTCAAGTCCCACGTTGGACATAGAGATTACTTAAAAAGATAAAATCTTAAAAAAAAGAGAGAGAGGGAGAATGGCTGAGTTTCTCTCTTGGTAGAGGCGCTGCTGTCTGCCACCACAATGACACAGGAGGAATACATTTAGAAATGAAGATGAGTTTTCTACAAATGGTGCTGGAACAACTGGATATCCACATGTAAATATATATATATATATATATATATATATATATTTGACTCTGGCCTACCTTACACCTTTCACAAAAATTAACTCAAAATGGATCATAGACCTAAATGTAAAATGTAAAACCATAAAACTCCTAGAAGATGACATAGGAGAGAATCTAGATGACCTTGGGTTTGGTGATGACTTTTTTGATACAACACCAGAGGCACGATTCATGAAAGAATTAAATGATAAGCTGGACTTCGATAAAATTAAAAATTTCTGCTCTATGAAAAACACTTTTAAGAGAACGAGATGAGAAGCCACAGACTGAGAGAAAATATTTGCACAAGACACACCTGATAAAAGACTGCTATCCAAAGTATATGAAGAACTCTAAAAACCCCACAATAAGGACACAAGTAACACAACTAGAAATGGGCCAAACACCTTAGCACACAGCTTACCAAAGATCTACTGATGACAAATAACCATAGGAAAAGCTGCTTTGCATCACGTGTCATAAGAACAATGCAAATTAAAACAACGAGCTACCACGACATACCTATTAGAATGACTAAAATTCGAAACACTAGACCAAATGCCGGTGAACGTGGGGGGGCTACAGGAACTCTCGTTCGTTGCTGCTGGAAAGGTAAAAGGATACAGCTACTTTGGAAGACAGTTTGAAGGTTCCTCACAAAACTGAACATCCTCTTAACACACATTCTAGCAATCATGCCCCTTGGTATTTACCCACAGGTGTTGAAAACATGTCCACATAAAAACCTTCACCCAGATGGTTATGGCAGCTTTACACATAATGGCCAGAACTTGGAAATGACATCCTTGGAAACGATGTCCTTCAGTGGATGAATGGATAAATTAACTGTCGTCCATCCAGACAATGGAATATTATTCAGCACTAAAAGAAATGAGCTATCAAGTCATGAAAAGGCAGGGAGGAATTGCAGATGGAAGTTACTAAGTGAAAGAAGCCAATCTGAAAAGGC
This sequence comes from Ursus maritimus, assembly GCF_017311325.1. Classification (NCBI taxonomy): domain Eukaryota; kingdom Metazoa; phylum Chordata; class Mammalia; order Carnivora; family Ursidae; genus Ursus; species Ursus maritimus. The sequence continues at coordinate 54,056,113 of NW_024423564.1, read as the reverse complement.
TACAGACTGCATGAGTCTAACAATATTCTGGAACAGGCAAAACTACGGAAACAGTAAAAAGATATTTGGTTGCCAGGGGTTGGGGGGCAGAGGAGGGAGGATGAATAGTCAGAGTACAGAGGATTTTTAGGCCTGTGAGAATACAGTAGCTGTGTGATACTATAATAGTGGATACAGGTTACAATACTTTCGTGCAAACCCATTAGAATGCACAACACCAAGAGCGAACCCTAATGTGAACCATGGACTTCGCGTGATTATGATGTGTGGGTGTAACTATGGTAACAAATCACTGCGCCACTCTCCCGGGGGATGTTGATAACGTGGCAGGCTGTGCATGTGTGGGGCCAGGATACGTACGGGAAATCTCTGTTCCTCCTGCTCGACTTTGCTGTGAACCTAAAACTGCTCTAAAAAAAAAGCCTATTGTAAAGAATCAAAAGGGCGCACCTTTGTGGCTCAGTTGGTTAAGTGCCTGCCTTCGTCTAGAGCCCTGATCCCAGGGTCCTGAGATCAAGCCCCACGTCACGCTCCCTGCTCAGGTTGGAGTCTGCTTCTCCCTCTCCCTCTGGCCCTCCCCTCGGCTTGTGCTCACGCTCTCTCTCTCTCTCTCAAATAAATAAATAAATCTTAAAAAAAATAAGAAGCTGAGAGCAGTTTTGAAAATGCTGCATATAGGCCCAGCAGAAATATAAATAGCAATGTTTAATGAAGGGGGAGTATGCTATTACCACTTCCTTCCTAATTATGGATGAGGGAAGTGAGACTCAGAGGGGTGAGTATCTTGCCTAAGGTCACACAGCACATTAACTGCAGAGGGTAGAATTTGAGCCTGAGAAGTTTAACTCCTAAGCCCACAGGGATAGCCATGTGTGAAAGAGGTTTTGAGGCTTGTCTTAGTTCCTTGCTGCTACTGTACTATTTTAAAAGTGAAAAAAGTAAGGGTGCCGGGCTGGCTCAGTCGATGGAGCATACAACGTCTGATCTCAGGGTTGTGAGTTTGAGTCCCACGTTAGGTGTAGAGATCACTTTAAAAAACCAAAACCAAAACCAAAACCAAACCAAACCAAACCAAACCAAACCAAACCAAAAACAAACAAACAAAAACTTTTTAAAAAAGTGAAAAAGGTAAAGGGACCTAAACTGAGGTAAGCTTCCAATCTTTCACTAACAGTGGTAAAATACTGATACCAGTACACTGTGACAAGCTATGTATGTATAGTGTAATGTTGAGAGCAACCACTAAAGAAAAGTATGAGGGTGATATGCTCCAAAGCATTGTAAATAAAGGAATATCAATTTAAAAAAATGTTCAGGTAATGCCCAAGATGCAAAAGAAAGAAACAGAATGAGGAACACAGAGAAAGACAAAAAACAAGTAATAAACAGCAGACTTTCGCCTTAACAGGTCAATAATTAATTTAAATGCAAATGGTCTAAACATATCCATTAAAGACTAAGACTAGCAGAATGGAGAAAGTGGTGATCCCGAAACATGCTGTCTTTAAGTAATTCACTTCGAACATAACAACTGTAGTAGTTTCCTAGTACGGCAGCAACAAATTATGCTAGACTTAGTGGCTTAAAACAACCCACATTTATAATCTTACAGTTCTGGAAGTTACTAGTCTGAAATGGGTCTTACTAGGCTAAAATCACAGTGTCGGTTGAGTTGTGTTCCTTTGGAGGCTCTAGGGGAGAACCCCTTTCCTTCTTTTTCTAGCTTCTAGAGCCCACGTACATTCCTTGGCCCATGGCCCCTCCCTCTACCTTCAAAGCCATGGGTGCGGAATCTCCAAATCTCTCTCCTCTCTGACCTCAGGTCAGTCGTCTTTTCTTTGGCTCTCCTTCCTCCCTCTTTCCCTTGTAAGGACTCTTGTGATTGTACTGAGCCCACCCAAATAATCCAGGATGATCTTCCCATTTTAAGACCTTAATTTAGGGGTGCCTGGGTGGATCAGACGTTAAGCGTCTGCCTTCAGCCCAGGGCATGATCCCAAGGTCCTGGGATCGAGCCCTGCATTGGGCTCCCTGCTCGGCGGGAAGCCTTCTTCTCCTTCTCACACTCCCCTTGCTTGTGTTCCCTCTCTCACTGTCTCTCTCTGTCAAATAAATAAATAAAATCTTTAAAAAAAAATAAGACCTTAATTTAATCACATGCAAAATCCTTGTTGTCACATAAAGTAACATATTCCCAGGTTCTCGGGATTAGGACATGGGTATCTCCAGAAGGCTATTAGTCTTCCTACCAACCAGATAAACAGGTCAGGAAAGTACATAATGACACCTAATATGACACATATTAGGGAATTTAGAAGCGCCCCTCCCTCCCCCCCCATCTACCTCCTTCCTATTGTTTCTGATAATCTACTTGCTGGTCTCTTTTTGAGAACCACCTCTAGCAATCATCCATCCCATGGAAGAATTTAATGTTGATAAAATTCTTATACTGTTCCAGGCACTGTCCCAAGCACTAGGACCATCAAGGACTTGAATAAATCAGTATAAGCCCATTTCCTTAACCCTCCCTTCCCTGTAGACAATAATGAGGGTTGGGATCATGTTTGGATGCCAACTCCTAAAGTAGATTACTCAAAGCAGAAGGTTATTTAATCTCGAATTAATTTATATTCCTATTAACCCATTCTAGTGTTCCCATTCCAGTGGGAATATTCTTTGAGCACCTATTATGTTCCAGGGACTGTTCTAAGAACTGAAGTTACAACGATATCCAAGAGAAAGTCCCTGCCCTCACCAAGCTTACATTCTAGTAGAGGAAACAAATAAATAAGGGGAGAATAAATAAACGCATGTCATTTCAGCCAGCATCAGTGCTGTGAAGAGAAATGAAGAGCGATCGAGACAGAGAGTGACCAGTGGAGGAGAAGGACAGTCAGAGGGATGATTTGAGCTGAGACCCAAACAAATGAGGAAGCCAGGCTTGCAAACACCTGGGGAAAAGCACTCCAGGCAAAGCAAAGAGCCAGCATGAAAATCTGGAGGTGGGAACCAATTGGGCATATTTGAAGCATGACAGGAAACCATTAAGAATCAGCAGAAAAGTGACATGTTTTCATTTACTTTTATTACTCTGGCTGCCGCGGGGAGAATATTTGTTATCCATACAAGGGCAAGAGCAGAAGGGGTACACAGTAGGTCAATATATAGTTGAGAATTAATAAACAATAAATTCATGCCTTTTGAATACCTTTTTAAAGACTTGCTGTAGTTACTTAGAGCAATTTGTGTCATGTCCCCAGCCACTTCACTCCAACACTTTGACTCAATCACAAATCACATAAAGAAGACACATCACTTCCCCCATGTTTCTAATGTCGCGATCGTAAAGGAATTTCATTCATTCACAGAAATAGTCAAATGTTGAGGTTTGTCCTAAACCAGAGACAGAACCTTGAGCCTTCATATCACACCCTCTTAAATATAAAATGAGCTCACATGATTAAAAGTTCCAAACGCCACACACTTTCTAAAGTGTTCTGGTAAGACAACGTTTTCCTTTGGCATATGCAGCCCAGAGAGCTCTAACCTTAATCATTTTTCAAGTTTTACTCTCCACATGCTTGGCATATTCTGATAACATCGACGGGGCAAGAGCGACCTTCTGTTGCATGTGGAGCGATTGCTTGCAATTAACCTTAATTTGGGCTGAAAGTAGCAACGTTTCTGCCTCACGGCAACATTTCTAAATGTATTACATAAATATCTCCAAAGAACTTCAAATGAAAAAGCAACAAAAGCAAAATCTGCCGCATCGCACCCTTCTCTTACGCGAGAAAGTCTCAAAGCATTGAAGGTGCCAATCAGACCACTCTCTTCAGGGGCGCCTGGGGGGCTCAGTCAGTTGAGCATCAGCTTTCAGCTCAGGTCATGATCTCAGGGTCCTGGGATCGAGCCCCGTGTTGGGCTCCCTGTTCAGTGGAGAGTCTCCTTCTTCCTCTCTCTCTCCGTCTCCCTCTGGCCATTCCCCACCCCTATTCATGTACCTTCTCTCTCAAATAAATAAATAAAATCTTTAAAAAAAGAGCACTTTCTTGAGAAAGGAGACATTTTTGGCCCTTATTACTCAGAGGGGTTACATGTAACAATACCGATAATAGAGATAAGAAAAATGTAGGTAAGTAATGTCCCAAGAACACATCTTACCTTCCTTCTGTAAAAGGAACTTTCAAGTCCACTGGCATTTCACGCAAGGTATAATTACACTATAGCCCAAGTATGAGGAAGCCCTTGCAAATTCCAGATGCTCCCCTCAAAGCCTAATGAATTCCATTCCTCTAAAGTATGTTCAATAAATAATGACTGTTATCTATGTCATTTTAATCTCTCAACATCCTCTAACTGGTATTATGATCCCTATTTATATGAAGACAGAGGGCCTCAGAACTGTTATGTGCTCAGTCACAAAACAAGTGACAAAGACAGGATACAGACGCGGGCCTGATTCCACAGTCCTGCTTTGATGCCTTTCCCATCCAACTGCACTGGTTGGATGTCAGACCTTTGGTATCATGTGTTAGATCTGCCTTTTTCTTTTGAACGTATTATCTAGTCCTTAAAGTCAGAGTCACATCAGAGATTAGGGTAAGTGTATCTTGAGGAGGAAGGAGAGGGGAGGAAGAGAACAAGATTTTCTTGGGTTCTTTGTTCTAATTTACCCATACTGTCACTTACTGCGTCAAATACGTGCATGCGAATAACGCTTGTTTATTGTGGAAAAGTTAGAAAATTCAGATAAGCCAAAAAAAAAAAAAATCCACCTTAAGTAAAAAACACCTGCAATCCCACCATCTACAGATTTCTGTCATCATCTGACCTCAGCAGGACTAAGCAGAGCATGACAGCATGGTCCTACCTAACATCTCTCTCCTTGTCATACAAGCATAAGCAGACTTTTGGTCCAGAAAGTGCTGCAAACGTCAGATAAGGTGGCAGCAGGAAAATCTTTGGGCTTTAGAAAATCATTCCTTTGTCATAGTCTCATTTAGATATTCATAAAGCATGTCGGCATCTGCACGATGCAAATTTGAGAAGTTTAAATAAATGAGTGTTTTAAAAAATCAGCAAACTATCGGTTAAGTAAAAAGGCTCGGCATAGGCTGATAATTTCCATACTGAAAACATTAAACAACATATTAAGAAAAACTCTTATTACAGTCATTAGCAGTGTCTCATAGAATTAGACAGTTGTAACTATCCCATGGTAGGCAGGATAGCAGGTACAGACCTGGGTCTCAATCCAGGCTTCAACATTTATTTCATGACCTTGAGCAAGTCCTTCAATTTTTGTGGGATTCAATTTGCTTATCTGGAAAGTGGGGATGATGATATTAACTCTTTAGAAAGACCCTACAGAAATGTTGTGAGGACTAAGTCATTTAAAATATAAAATGAGCTTAGCATAACATCCTGGACATGGAAAGTGGTAAAAGGACATTTTAACAAGTTAGAATCTTCTTGAAACTTTAAGAATTTAAGCCTTAATATTTTTATATCTTTCCTAAAAATATCTATTTTCTAAGAAGGTAGATAACATTGTCTCCATCAGACAAGGACTAGCTTTAAGAGCATTGCTACGTTTACTAAGTATTAAGATAGTAGGCTCTAGTTAAAAAGATAATAAGGGAGCACCTGACGGACTCAGTTGGTAGAGCATCTGGCTCTTGATCTCAGGGTAGTGAATTTGAGTCCACATTGGCTATAGAGATTACTTTAGAGAGAGAGAGCGAGCGAGCGGCACCTGGGGGCTCAGTTGGTTAAGTGTCCTACTCTTGATTTCAGCTCAGGTCATGATCTCAGGGTTGTGGGATCGAGCCCCACATCGAGCTCTGTGCTCAGCACAGAGTCAGCTTGGGATTCTCTCTCTCCTTCTGCCCCTCCCCCTGCTCACGCACTCTCTCTCAAATAATAAATCTTACCAAAAAAAGAGAGAGAGAGGTAATAGGAATAAGTAACAGCTACTATGCTCATCAACTCAGCTACATTTGGGTACTTGGTGCTGTTCAGAATTCTTTGATTCATTCTTAATTAGTAACTTTACTCATTTTCTGTATTTACCTATCTTCCCTTCCCTCTCAGTAGGGGAGAATAAAGACCATTGAGATTAGCTTCCTACTTTTTTTTTTTTTCAAAACAATGTCAAAAAGTGAGTGTATTTAACCATACTCAGCTTATAACAGAGCAAATGGATAAAGGGAGTAATAATTCATGCCACAGCCTATTATTATATGAATGGGCAATAGAAAAAGTTGGTAAAGGAAGGCAGACGAACTCCTATCTTTTGAGAATTAGGACTGAGGGGCTCCATAATCATCTGGCATCCACTCAATATTGTACCTCTGGTTAGAAATGCACATGGGCACTCCAGGGATCTTTCAGATCCTTCATTTAAGGTCCTGGTCAACTGTGGCCACAATGTAACACTTGTGAGTTATTCTCTGTACTAAGCGGTCATCTGCATAGGTTCCTTTGTGTGTGAATGGTAATCCTTCAAATCTTGGATCCCTGGCAATCTTTAGAGTCATACGATACTTCAGCCCCAATTTCTCAATTTCAGCCATTATGCAGTTATTCAAGGGATACACTTGGCAAACACATAGCCAATCATTGACTATACTAAGTCAAGTTTGGCTTTAATGGAAAAGTTGATAAAGTTGGTATCAACCAGGATGTGGCCTGGTGGGCCCAGCTACATGTTATAGTGGAAGAATAAGCAGGAAGGATGTTGGGAGACTTCTCTTTCCTTCAGTGCACTGGGATCTTTCTTCTTTCTTTCTTGGATAATCTATTCCTCTCTTTAAGTCTCTCATCTCTGAGACTAAGCATTCACTTCATGGTCACATACTTTGCCTTCTTTTGTTTCCCCATGTTCACACTACACCGGTTTCTTTTGGGATCACCTCCTACTTACTCCTTCATAAAAAGCTTCTATCTTGAAGCTTTCTGGAGGGCATTAGATAATGTAATTATTCAGCATCCTGTGCCAAACTAATCAATTTGCTATCATTCCCCAATACTTCTCCATTACCCTGGTTAACTAGGACTGTATATAGGTATCAAGAACTTTAATATATGATTATTTTTTGACTAAGAATGGCAATTCAAGGGGCGCCTGGGTGGCACAGCGGTTAAGCGTCTGCCTCCGGCTCAGGGTGTGATCCCGGCGTTGTGGGATCGAGCCCCACATCAGGCTCCTCCGCCATGAGCCTGCTTCTTCCTCTCCCACTCCCCCTGCTTGTGTTCCCTCTCTCGCTGGCTGTCTCTATCCTGTCGAATAAATAAATAAAATCTTAAAAAAAAAAAAAAAAGAATGGCAATTCTAGAGAAAAAAAGAATCATACATGTGTGTTGCTGATTTATTGGAATAACTTAAATACCAAAGAATACATAAAGGAATTACATAAATAAATAATGATACAGACATGGAATATTCCGCAGCCATTAAAAATAATGTTGTAAGCCATTAAAAATAATGTTGTAAAAGAATATTTATTGAAACAGAAAAATCTTTACAATATGAAGAAGCAGGATACAAAACAGTATGGATAATATACCATTTTTGTGAAGAAGCTAATGCATAAAAAAACTACCAGGAATACATAAAAATATGAACATCGTTATCTTTGAACTGTGAAATGAGTTTTTTTTCTTCGTACTCTTTTGGCGTTTTCCCATAATTTCTGCATTATACTTGTATTAATTTTGTAAATAGAAAAAAGCAAAATGGATGCTGACTTCATGAGAGAAAGGAAGAGAGAAGGTGCCAGAAGCCTGGGGAATATCTACATTTAAGGTGTCTGAATGAGGAATAGGAACTGACATCTTCGACGTACTTTTTAAGAACTAATTTTTCTTTTTGCTAGTTCTTGCTATTAGATCTATTTTAGCTTCCTAGCTGCCTAGCAGTATTAGATGCTTAACCTAGCCTTAAGCATCTAGGTTAAAATAAGGGGAAAAGACACTTTTTTTTTTTTTTGTAAAACAAAACATACCCACAAACCAATATTTCTTACAGTCCTAGGAATTCCATGAACAGATGCTGGCCATACACACAGCACAATCTTTGATGTCCTAAAGAGGTCTTTTATTTTAATACAGTGTAGGTAAGAAATCCTCCCGGGTAAAGAGGTACTTCTGGAAATTGTACTAATTCTTTCAGGCTAAAGTAGTATCATTTGAAAATATTTCTATAGAAACACTGTTTCTGTAGCATTGAAAGAACCCATTCCATCCCATCCTAGACGGTTTAGAAGTAACCCAAGGAACGACACGCTAATCCATCTCACAATTTTGGCCCTGCCCTAAAAGCAGAGTTATCATATGAACATTTCATACAGAGGCCTCAAAATAGGATCTGTACACACAGACACTACTAACAAACAGCCAAAATAAAATAGTGTTTCATGAAAGCAAAACAAGACAACAACTGCATTTGTATGCATCCGATGCATTTACATAAACAATAAATATAATAAGACACAGAAAAACCATTTGTTAAAGAATGACATATATTAGGCAACAGAGAATTAGGCAAACCGGAAAATCTGAACTGTTCTTGTCGTGTAAATTTAGGAAATTATAGAGAAAATAAAATCTATGGGTTTAAGAATATATTGTGAAGAGACTTTATTTCTAGATTTTATCTACAATCCTTTCAGAGTACAGCTTATATGAATAAATACTTTGAGAAGCACCTGCTTTGAAAAAGACTTCCCACTGGCCAAGTTAATAACTAACAATCATGCATCAAGAATCAAGATTACTTTTCAAGATTTGATTGCAGGTATTTCTTACATAATTGAACTTACATGGCTGTAGAAACATTAAGATTTTCAAATCTGGGCTTAGGGGACCCTGAGGTTAAACTCCAAAGCACTGTTTGCAACCAAAAGGACCTAGGAAATACTAGAAAATGGGCATCAACCAGCTAGCTTAACTGCAGCCGAAAACACTATCACTGTGAAAAGTCGGTCCCCAGGGAACATTAGCTCCTGAAGGGCAGGCATGTTTGTGTTTTGTTCACTACTGCACCCCTGCATCTAGAACAGTGCCTCCCACGTAGCAGACACTCGGTATTTTAACTAACGAATGAATCCAAGAGGCCATTCCTGGCGTACATGAGGAATGAATCCAAATTCATTTCACGTATCAATACCGCATCATCTCCCACCAACTGCAGAAGCCGTTACTGCATGACTAACGTGTTATGAAGCTAACTGTATTATAACTGTATACTTTTGAGTAAAATGAGGAATAAAATATCATGGTTCTTACTCTTGAGGAGCGGGTAATTGTGAGATCGTTATACCTGTTACTCAAGAAAGCATGACGATGACAGACAGTATTCTGAGGACATAACATTTCCTGTATTTCCATCCTCTTACAACCCTGCCAAACGTGGTGAGGGAGGCGGTGCAAAGGCACAGGGGTGGCCTCCCTCAGACGCCGGGGCATCCCGTAAGGCACTGTGCCCGCATCTGCCCGGCAGCGCTAGCAGATGGGAGACATTCATCATCTGTCTGGTGTTCCCACCTTGTCCATCCAGCTTCCAATACAACTACCACGCGAGATGAGTCAGCAGCTGGTCTTCCGAAAGCTAGTGCGTCACTCCCAAAGCAAAAAGGAAAAGGTTCACACTTCAGAGACCTGAATCGGTGCCAGAGTATCCACATCGCCTCAAGGTTTCAGACTCCCTGGTGATCTTTCGCTCCACGGATACCAAGGCAGAGACCGAGCTGAAAGCTGCAGAAAAACAGGTGGGTTCTCATTACACAACTGCGGCCCCAGGCAGTATAGTGCATGGTGTTTGTTCACACTGTGGGTTAACTGCTTTGAAGGATCAAAATGTGGAAGACAGCTATATTCAACATTGAAGGTTTTCCTGATAATAAAGCACTAAAAAAAAATGTGAATAAGTCATATTTTTATTTTTCAGAAGCGAAAATGACAAGTGGCAACTTGCCTTTGGAAAAAACATTAAAGAATATCGGGGTAATAAGCTATCTATCTCATAGAGACAGTAGCCTAAGACTCAGTCATCACATGGCTCTCAAAGAAAATCCAATTACATAAATCTCAGAATAATACGCTTTTAAGTAAAGCAACAAAACAAAAAATATCAACAACAAAAAGTTATATAGAATCCATAAAGTGGTATATGAAGAAGAAAGGAAAATCTGGAAATCCACATACTGAGAGTGCTCTATTGGAATCAAGGAAGCCCAAATCCTAAAACAGAAAAAAGAAATACGTTAAAACACCGGATTTTAAGACTCAAATGAGGTTACTGTAGATACACATTTTAACGCTTCATTTACTCAGGACATTTTTTTTCTTTGTCTTGGAATGCTTCTATATATTTCTGTAGGAGATCGTGTGAATGACAGTGCAGAGATCTGCCTTCTCAATGAGCCCCTCAAGTTTTAAATATCAAATCTGAGTCTGGAATCCCAATTAAAAGTTTATATAATAGACTACCAGAGAATGAAACTACTTTCTAAATTGCATTTGCTTAATTTTTCCACATTATGGTTTAAAAACAATCTGTATACTTTTGAAAGAGACACAACAATTTACAGTATGAAAATAGGGCTATGTGAAACTATACATGCTTTCTCACAAAGTTGGGCCGACAATTTCCAAAATGAAGATGCTTACTGCAAAATGACAGCGTTGGTGGAGGATGGGGTGGGGTGGGCGGGGCAGAAGCATGAAGGCAAGGCACCCAAACCCTGGATTCTACATTCAGCTTCGTACTGACTAGCCGTAGCTTAGTCTCGACTTACTCAGGCCTCAATGTATTCCCTGGTAAGAAGAGGCAGGTGGATCTCAAAGCTTCATTTAGATGTAAAGACTCTTATAGTTTATAAGAAAAGATTTGAAAAACTTTTTGGACAATCAGTTGAATAAATTCCTCAGATCCTAACAGGGTTCAACTCTCATGAAAATAATTATAGGGGCACCTGGGTGGCTCAGTCGTTAAGCATCTGCCTTCGGCTCAGGGCATGATCCCAGAGCCCTGGGATCGAGCCCCACGTCAGGCTCTATGCTCCGCTGGGAAGCCTGCTTCTTCCTCTCCAACTCCCCCTATTTGTGTTCCCTCTCTCACTGGCTGTCTCTCTCTGTCAAATAGATAAATAACATCTTAAAAAAAAAAAAGAAAAAGAAAAAAGAAAATAACTATAAAGTAGATCCCATGATTTTATGTGAAAAAAGAAAAGAAACCTGCCTTCGTGGCAGAATTATACTTCATACCCTATTTATACACTACAACATAGAAAATAAATGTCTGTTCCTCTCCTGGCCTCTAGAAGCATGCTCTGAGACAGAATCAACTGAAAACCCGAGGACTAGGACTATGGCCAAAACATCAGCCTGTCTTGGGGCGCCTGGGTGGCTCAATAGTTTGGGATTCCGGCTTTTGGTTTTGGCTCAGGTCATGATCTCCTGGGTGCTGGGACTGAGCCCATGGTGGTCTCCATGCTCAGTGGGGAGTCTGCTTGAGGATTCTGTCCCTCTGCCCCTCACACTGCTCGCATGGGTGCTCTTTCTTTCTCTCTCAAATAAATAAATCTTAAAAAAAAAACAACAACAGTCTAGCTTATCTTTCTCTCTGCCTTCTCCCTCTGAGAGCTGCTAGATGGTTCAAAGTGAACTATGACCTAAGAAGTACCCCGCTCCCTACATGTTATATAGGACTTCTCCACTGCAGAGGAGATTGTGCTAGGGAATCATTTTCCTGATAGTCTATCAAAATCCTGAGAAAAATCTAGCATTATTGGAAGATTATTTATTAGAATAGACTAATGTACAGCCCTGGAAATAAAAACCTTGTAGTAACAGAGCCTTAGAGAACCAGAGAGTTGAACCATGAAGACTGATGATATCTCTGACTGACCCAAGAGTACTACTTATGTAAAGCTACGGCCAGTTAATAATTCTCAAGGACACAGCCAAACTTTAGGTAGTAAGTACTTATAGTAGTTCTGGGTTAAGACTCAGTCAACCCTCAGGTTTAGGGAAGAAGAGAAGGAAGAGGTTTAAGGATCATATTGACCCCAGGAAAGCAGGAGAGCAGGAAAGATATGCTGTACTGAACTCTCTACAACACATACTTTCCTCATAACCACCATGTAATACTATGAAATATCTTTTTGCTTTGATGTTATCTTTTTGTTGTGAACTCTGTCTTCTACCGTAATCTCTGCAAAAGAGAGACTGAATCAGGAACTGTAGGAGCAATAAAAATGCTTTACAAAAGATCAGAGATGTTTCAGGCAAATGGAGACCTGTTTCTAGGTAAGCAAAACTAGAGGTTTGTAACATTAGATGACCTCCTTAAATTTCCTGTGGCGCTCACATTTTCATAATTTTATACAGATAATATACCATAATAAAGATTATAAATGCATGTGACTTACTGTTTCTTTTTAAAAATATTTATGGATATAGCTGTGTTTTTCTAAATGTCTCATTAGTAATACTCAGTCTTGTAAGTCTGGTTCCATAATAATCTATAATGTAACTACTTCCATCTGAAGGTCCAACGATCTAGAAGAGAAAATTTCCAAAATTACCATTTTACAAAAGACGTTTTCACAATACTTTGTGTTTACTTTGCTCAGTTGCTACTAAATTATTTCAGCAGCACCAAAATGCAACTTAAACTAACTTAAGCAAAAAAAAAAAAAAAAAAAAAAAAAAAAAAAAAAAAAAAAAGTAACTTAGTGGCTCCTGTAGCTGAAAAGGATATTGGGGAGGATCACAGGATCAAAAGAGCTGCAGGAACCCAGGCCTCAAGGGTTTTATTCCATGCCCCCTGAGGCCCTTGGTCTGGCCTCTGGGCCTTTTAGCTCTTCCTGCCTTCATTCTGCAGAGCCGCACTCCTGCTTGCTTGCCAACAGCTCCAGATTTACATCTTCAAAGCTCAGAAAGAAAGTATAATTTTCTTCCTCAGTGTTTGTATACCAATTCCAGGGAAGGACTGATTGGGGGTTTTATGCCCACTGCTGGACAAATTACTATAGCCAAGGGAATAGGATTAATGTGATTGGCTAGGCCAGTCCCTGTGGAAGGTGAGGTAGTATGACTGACAGTCCTTCCAGAACTATGTAAAATGGAAGAGATAGAAAAAAACAACACATGCTCATTAGTCATCTTGCCCACTTCATCACATTTCTGACAATCCAGTTAACACGATCTCTACAAATTATTCTTTAAGGTAGCAATCTTCAAACTGTAGTTTTAGGGGCACACAAAGATTTACCAAGGTGTATGTTCGCCCAGATGGTTTCAGGAAATCAATTTTGAGATCCTTAGTTCCCATAAATACTCTTTGTAAAAGTGATCCACCTGATACCAAGCTATGGTGGAGGCATCATGTTAGCTCCCCGTTCCACTTCCCTCTCTCTGTGATCCCTTCTCCAGCTTGAGGACATAAAGCACACCTGCCATCAGAGCAGGTCTTATGATATAGGACATTGCCTCTGATGTGCCAAACAAAGGGATAATTCAAAATGGTAGACTTCAGGAAATCTCCTTTAAATCACTTTTTAAAAAAGATTTTATTTATTATTTGAGAGTGAGAGAAAGAACAAGCAGGGGGCACAAGAGGGAGAGGGAGAAGAAGGCTCCCTGATCAGCGGATCCTAGGACCCTGGGATCATGACCTGAGCCAAAGGCAGATACTTAACCAACTTAGCTACCCAGGTTCCTGAGGAAATTTCCTTTAATCAAGAGTCCAAAAATATGCTCGCTCTGCCTCATCTTCTTCAAAAGATGCATTCCCAGTAACATTTTACTTTTTTGCTTAAAAATAATTTGCAAAATTATTTTTATAATATGTAATATGCTTATGCTGTTTTGATCAATTGTGTATCAACAATTATGACAATCCAGTAATTACAGAAAATTTTACAATCTTTTAATTTTAATGAATCATGAAAATGATGATAATGAAACTGATCAGTAGAAGATTTTTCAAGCATAAAAATATATTACATTAGGATAAAATTCTGTGGGAGAAAGGACTAGAAATACACATTCAAGGAGAAAATGAAACTATGTAAAAATCACAATGGTTAGTGAAGGGTTCATTCATGTCTTTTTTAAATGAATGATATTTAAAATTCTATGGTATTTATATTCTGTTGGATACATTTTTAAATTGATGTAACAGTTTTATTTAAATATGTCAATATTTGCAAACCAGAAATTATATCCTTTGCAACTATTTAAACTTATGATGGAAAACTTAAATGTCAACTTAAAAACGTGTGGAGGGTAGGGATTTTTAAAAAAATTCTTTCAGGGGTTATACAACCAGAGTTTGAAGAACACTGTTGTAGTGCATGCTTCATTTTAAAAATAAGTTTGGTTTTTAAAACTATTTGACAAATACTGAATTCCTACAACACTCCAGGCCCTGTCCTAGGCATTATACATATAACAGTGAATGAGATACAATCTCTGCCCACAAAGAGCTTATACTAGTGAACTATAAATATTAATATTCGAATAACACAAAGCATTTTTGTGCTAAATACCATGCTGGGTACTGTTATGCACTTTGACTTATTTTCCAAAGATTAAATTCATTTGGTTTGACATTTATGAATGTTATTTAAGATTTTAATAAAACTTTGGGGTGCCTGGGTGGCTCAGTGGGTTATACGTTTCGACTCTTGATTGTGGCTCTGGTTCTGATCTCAGGGTCGTGGGATGGAACCCTGTGTCAGGTTCCGCTCTCAGCTGGAGTCTGCTTGAAATTCTCTCCCTCTCTCTCCCTTTGCCCCTACCCCTGCTCTCTCTCTCTCTCTCTCTCTCAAATAAATAAATAAATAAATATTTTTTTGAAGTTAAAAAAAAAAAAAAAAGAAAACCTTTTTAGTGGCCAAGGTCCCAGAGGAAACTACTCTGAGCATTAAGCCGAGAAAGAGAACAATGAGTGACTACGAGTCACAACATGTTGTGAGATTATATGAGGGGAACAAAGAAAAAGTAAAGCCCAGCCTGTAGAAATAAACCAAATCATATGGCAAAAAAACTGCCTAATTAGGAATATGTGTATAGCTAGGAACCAGGACTTTTGTCCCATTCTCTTTTTCTTCCTTTGTCATCTCCCCTAACAATCACACTTATTCCTGTTGAAAAAAAGTATTCAAGGTTGGAAATAAGGAAAATATAGGATTAGGTGATCTTTTCATATCATGCATTTCTAATAAGCCTACCTCAGGCTTACCTGCCTCTCTCGGGAAATGTAAAACCAACCAAAAACCAATTAGGACCCACATGTTTTACAATCCTGTAAAGTTAGTAGTTAACATGTAGAAAAATAGTAAGGGGTTGTTTCTGTGTTTTTGTTTTGTTTCCTCTGTTCTGTAGAGAAGAGAGCCCCAAAGGATACAGTTTTATCACCTGGTAATGCGTGATCCAACTCGGTATCTAACTTAGCCATTTTAGTACCATTTCTCTCCACTCAAACTATGTAACTGTGGCACCTCGACAACCAGTTCTATCACGGGAATTCCACACCTCCTTCCAGAGACTAGGTCTGCTGGGCACGGAATCCAATTCTGACCAACCACCCAGGATGCAAGTTCATTGTTGGCATATCTGCCTTCAAGAAGAAATGGGGGGGTGGATTTTTTTCTGAAAGTCACTATATAATGAAGTGATACTAATCAAAGAATCTGAAGATGGCAAAGCGAAAGAACAAAGGATAGAGGGAGAAATGGAAGGGAGGGAGGGAGGTAGGGAGGGAGGGAGGAAGGAAGGAAGGAAGGAAGGGGAATGGGAGGGAGGGTCCTCCATTATGTCCTTTAGCTCTAAATGAACAAATCTTAAAACTACCTTATCTCTAGATTCTTGGTATGATATAGTAAACAACCATATTATTAAAGAAAATTTAAATTGAGGTTTCTGTTACTTGTAGCCGAAAACACGGGATAACTCACTAGTTTTCAGTGCCCCCTGCCAGATCACCAAAGCACGGCTCTCGTTGCTAGTCTCTGCTAAAACAATCTGAAGAGCTGCCCCAAAGACTAAGAAATTCAGTCACCGTGGGAAAGCACCAGAGGAAAGGAGAACTGGAAGAGAAGGCTGTCCATAACTAGCTGTAGGAGGAATCCTCTCTGGATCTCAGGTTTTTGTGTCCATATAAAGAGGAATAGAACAAGCTGATCCATAGGGTACTTTTTAAGTTCTACATCTTGTATGACCATGACATTAAATGACATCTAAAAGGTATTGTCAATATACTTTTCTATGAACTATCTCATCAAAGAAGAAATTGTTCATCCTACTTAATATTTAAGAAAACTATCTGTTGTAAAATTTTCAATTATTCATATCCATATTCCCTCACCAAAATAAAAAAATTAAATGTTTTTAAGCATCGTATATATACTTATGTACAATACATGTGCCAATTATAAATTCCTTTGAGTATATTATTAAATTGCTAATTATAAAATTACAAGTCTTTAAAATATCCCATGCTGGGGAATTGTTTACTCAGTTAAATATGCCTATGTCCATTTGTTCATTGACAAGAGTATGAAACCTAAAATTATAAGTTTGGTTCTCTGCTAAGAAATAGCCTGAAACCAAATTCTACAGCATGAAGCATTTCCATTCGATAAGCTGGGGCAGATTTCCAAAATCTGTGGGTCCAGTTCATGGACCAAGAGGTTGCTACAGGTCTTGATCTTCCAAAAGGGGAAACAGGAGGGCCACGACACTGTGGGAAGCTGTTTTGTATAATGGGTATCAAGGTCTCTTGTGTAAGAAGCCTTAAAACCACAAGAAAGCAACGTCATATCCCTCTCTGTTAGTTTCCTGTGGCTACTGTACCAAGTTACCACAAACCTTAGTGGATTAAAACAGGAGAAATTTACTCTCACTGATCTACGGCCAGACGTCTAAAATCAAGGTTATCTGCAACAGCCCCATGCCCTACAGAGACTCTAAGGGGGAGAATCTGTTCTAAACCTCTTCTAGTCTTTGACAGCAATCAGTACTCCTTGGCATTCCATGGCTTATGGCCATGTCACTCCAATCTGTCTTGGTCTTCACAACGCCTTCTTTGCTGTGTCTATCTTTTCCTCTTCTGTCTCCTATAAGGACACTGGTCATTGGATTTAAGGCCCACCCAGATAATCCAGGATGATCTCTTCATATCTAGATCCCTAACTTAATCACATCTGCAAAGACCCTGTTTTCAAATAAGGTAATATTCCCAGGTTCCCGGGATTTGACATGGGTATCTTTTGTCCTACCACACTCTCCTATGGAAATGGTGGTGGTTTGGAGGCACTGGCTGGAATTTAAATTCTTCTTTAATTTGTTTCTGATTCTCATTACCATGAAATTTTATTTGCAGCTTAAATGCAAAAAAATCTTGAATTGTTTACTTAAAGAGGTAGGTTTTTCTATAAGTGCAAAGTCTATAGCAAAAAGAGTAACCAGGAAAAAGGAATATACATTAAAGTTACGAATGTTAAGAAGTGGTCACCAAATTCCTTTTTTTGTTCTTTATCTCTGATCTCCACTCTAATGCTCTACAACCCCTACTCACCATCTGCCCACATAAATAATGAGCATACACTTAATTTAGTATATGAGCTGGATACATATTTATTTTTTAAAAACATGTTCTTTGAATATGTATTTTTAATCTGCCCAAATAATATTGTTGTGGACCTTGCTCAGTTTTAAACTATTGTCACAGTATGCTGTAATTTTAAGACATTTCCATGTGGCGTATGTACATCTAGGTAAGTGCCCGTAATTGCAGCCTAGTGTTAGAGGATGTGTCCATTCTCCTATTCGTGCACACATCTGGGTTGATTCCAAATTCCTGCTACCACAAACAGGCTACAACAGACAAAAATCTTTGCACATGACCCCTTGTGGAGAGCACTACAATTTTTTTAGAGTAAATGCCCTGAAGTATTTATTTATATATTAGTTATTTGGGTGATTCTGTGAATCACCTATTAGTTTACTATACTCATTTAACTACTAGGATCTATCTTTTCTTGTTGATTTGCAGAAATGATTTGTATATGCTACATATCAATTCCTGTTGCTAATATCCTTTTATTCAGTCTATTAAGTGTTAAGTTGGTCCACACCTATGGTATCTTTTTTAAAACACAATTTCTTAATTTTAAGGTATTCAAATTCACTAATTTTTTTTCTTTATGATTTACAATTTAGGGATCTTGTTTGAAAAGACTTAACCAATCTAAGGTCACGAAGATATTCTCTTCGATTAGCTTTATATAAAAGCTTATCTTGGGGCACCTGGGTGGCTCAGTTGGTTAAGCGTCTGCCTTCGGCTCGGGTCATGATCCCAGGGTCCTGGGATCGAGCCCCACGTGGGTCTCCCTGCTCAGTGGAGGGAGCTTCTCCCTCAGCAGAGCCTGCTTCTCCCCCTCCCTCTGCCACTCTCTCCCTCTCTCTCTCTCAAATAAATAAAATCTTAAAAAAAAAAAAAAGTTTATCTTCTCCTAAGCATATACCCAAAAGAACTGTACAGGGTCTTAATTAGATACTTATACACAAATATTCATAGCAAAGTGATTCATAATACCCCAAACATGGAAACAATCCGAGTGTCCATCAGTGGATGAAGAACTAAACAAAATGTGGTATATATATACAATGGAATATTCTTCAGCCATAAAAGGGAATGAAGTTCTAATACATGCCACAATATCAATAAACCTTGAACACATTATTTAAAATGAAATAAACCATACATAAAAGGACAAATATATGATTCCACTTATATGAAATACCAAGAATAGGCAAATTCATAGAGACAGAAAGTAGATCGGAGGTTACCAGGGACTGGGAGGTGTGAGAAATGGGGAGCTATTGCTTAATGGGTACACAGTTTCTGTTTGGGGTGATGAAAAAGTTTTGGAAATAGATCATGGTGACAGTTGTACAACATTTTGAATGTCAATGCCACTGAACTGTATACTTAAAAAAGGTTAAAATAAAAAATTTTATATTATATATATATATTTTTTACCATACCAGAAGAGAGCTTACTTTATGTGAACTTTATTAATACTGTAGTTTTGTTCGTAATTTATAAATTTTTGATTTTGTTAGTGGAATATGTATTTTTGCTTGAATATATTTAGGTGACATTTAATAAATTAATTAAAGAAAAAAATGTGGTTACTAGTAAGTACTTTAATACCTAACCTTTAACAATAGCTATCTACCTATGCTCCCACATTAATGTCTTTGCATTGTCATTGAAGTCATATCAGCTTAGGTAACTCAAATTATCTTACAACTTTCAAATGTTATGAATGAATTAAGGAGAAAAAGGAAAACTAAGAACACTTTATACGACTCTATCAATGCACCTTTTATGTGATCTAACCCACTTAAGAGTTTCTCCATATGAAGAATGCAAATACTAACACTGGCAAGATTAAATCATCTCCTAAAGACCTATTAACATGGTGAAAAAAGTAAAATGACTCAACTACCTGCAATTAGAGGACAATGATGCCACCTGTGTCCATCCCAGTTCTTTTCCCCAAAAATATATTCTTTTAAAAGTCAAATTACATTTTTGTGTTCATAGCTGACTTCTGTGTGTGGTTAATTTTAACATGAGGCCATTAAAACCATCTGATTAGTTACATTTAAATTAAACACCAAGATTCCTACAAAGTGCCAGAAGTTATGCATGCAGACCCCCTGACTCCATTTGATGTAAAGACTGGTTAGTATTAATCCTAAATAACCAATATAAACATCATTCCTCAAGAAATGAATAAGATTCATACATTATATCTCCTGAAGAAAACACAGCTTTGGGATTAGTCTCAAAACCAGTTTAAGATACTCTTTGTTTTTGGGGTACCTGGGTGGCTCAGTCATTAAGCATCTGCCTTCAGCTCAGGGTTTAATCCCGGCATTTTGGGATCGAGCCCCACATCAGGCTCTTCCACTGGAAGCCTGCTTCTTCCTCTCCCACTCCCCTTGCTTGTGTTCCCTCTCTCACTGGCTGTCTCTCTCTGTGTCAAATAAATAAATAGAATCTTTAAAAGAACAAAACAGGGCGCCTGAGTAGCGCAGTCGTTAAAGCGTCTGCCTTCGGCTCAGGGCATGATCCCGGCGTACCAGGATCGAGTCCCACATCGGGCTCCTCTGCTATGAGCCTGCTTCTTCCTCTCCCACTCCCCCTGCTTGTGTTCCCTCTCTTGCTGGCTGTCTCTCTGTCACATAAATAAATAAAATCTTTAAAAATAAATAAATAAAAGAACAAAACAAAGATACTCTTCGTTTTTGAACATTTCCTTTAATTCACTAAATAAATATCTGTCCACAGGAAAAGTGAACTAAGTGAAATCTACCTAATTAAGGTCACATGACAGAGCAGAGGCTACACAAATTATCAGTCTCCTCAGTTTTCCAGTTTATTTCCCCAACAAATCACATCAGGATTAAATAAATAATACAGAGGGCTATTTGAAAGACTTGATATCTATAAAATGTCTACTGGTTTTTATATACTGCTGTCCTACATCTACTGAACTATCAAGGACTTTGATCAACTTTTGTAGTACTGGTAACAGATATTGGGTGATTACAGGTTTATTCCTTCCTTTGATCAACGGTATGTGTATGTTACAGGGCAAGGGAGTAGGCTATGTCTTGGACAAAACAAACTGGCTTACACACAAGTGAACCTACAACTTGAGCCCTGCTCATGCTCTAGACTGAAAAGCCTAGGCTTTTAAAATTTTTACTAAATTCAAACAATTTAAAAAATTCAAACAATTTAAACAAGATAAAATCAAGATAACTCACTTTTATTTTACATCTGCAGTTCCCAAGGAAACATTTTATTTCTGATAATAAATGGAATCTTGCTACAGAACACTTTTGGGATAGATTTAACTTCCTCTAGAGCAGGATCTCAACTTATTATACCTGACTGGTGCTCACTAAACCCATTTTCATCGATGGCATGAAACCTACTTTCTATAGCTTATCATATCAACTTTTATTTTATTCATTACTTCTCAAGTGATAACTATGAAATTTAGAACTTCAAGGTCCTAAAGAAAAAGCAAGCACTTTTAAAAACTACCTTTTTTTAGCTTCTCAACTTGCCTCTAATTGGTACAAAGCTACACTTTTCACAAGGTATATTGCATTCAGTTCAAATCAGCCAAAATTTTCGATAGTATATGCTATGCTTAGTGTACTCCAGTGCTATAGTAAAAAACTTTTTTCTAAAGAAATTTATGTGTGAAAAGTCAAACCTGGTGTCTAAAAGTTAAAAAATAACACAGAAGCACTATATAATTCAGTGCTAAAATGAATTATCTATATTAAATATCAAACTAATGAGATATTTTATAAATTTTAAAATTCATTAATGTCTTGAAATTATGCTGTTTCTGTGAATTTCTAGTTATTAGTCCCTTAAGGAGATCTACTCTGTAATGTTAATAGGAATAAAAATGAAAGCAATTTCTTCCATGATGCAGAGAATTTTTTTAAATTGTCACAAAGTACACTGACATACTTCCTTCCAACAACTTTCTACACTCCAACTCATATTTCCATTTTCCCTCTACCCATCTTCATCTTTCTGATTTGTGGCTATCTTATCTCCACTTAACCGAGGAAACTTTCTTTTCTTTTTGTTTGGCAGACTCCACATCAGTGGGTTTCGTATAGTTAAAAACATCCAGATTGCGTGAGTGAGGAAAGAAGCTGAAATGAAATCAAAATAGTCTCATATTTTTTCTAATAAAAAATTAAATGTCTAATCAATCCATCATAACATATATATAAAATACATAAGCACAAAGAATGAATGTTTGTTTTAAAATCTTCAGAACTGCCTTACAGTAATTATACACAACAGTTACCTATAATTGAAAGACTATATGCTACACATATATCACTGATTTAGATTTTTGTTGAATGCACAAAAGGGCTGAATTAATTCTATGTATTATTTTATACTACTAATTCACACTGCCATTTCCATATTTTTTAAGAAAAAAAGAAACTTCAAAAGTTTATTAATAAATAGATACTCATTAAAGTATTTTCAGTAAATATAGTGACACGTAAAGATTACTTTAGTAATATGTGCATTATGCTTTATATACTTTGGTTCAAAGATGAAATAACTAGACCTATTTTTTTTAAAGAGGATTTTCCTGGATTTTTGTTATAAACACTGTGAAGCAAAGTATGTTTTTATAGGTCTTGAGTTCATGCACAATATGTTTCTGGGATCATAGCCCAAAAGAAAAACATTGCTATTCACTGGGGAACAATATTTAATGGCAAAAAGAAAAAAAAAAAACAGGATGGAGAGAATGAGAAAGAAGAATAAACAAAAAGATGATGGACAAATGTAAAAGGTCTATGAGAAATTGGAAAAAATATATTTGGGACAAAAACATTAATATCATTTATGATATTTATATTAAAAACATTTTATTTGCTGAAAAAATAATTCTTAAAAACTAAAGTAGTCAACGTCACATGTTAAGTATATTAAATGACGTGTAGAATAAGGCTATCCCTCATTTGGCTACATTTGAAAACTTATTGTTTCCCCATTCTGAAAGCGGTCTAAAGCTAACGTGGCCATACCTGTTAAAATGTCTTACTTAGGGAAATTTACTGCAGAAATTCAAACACTCTAATTCTGCCTCAGTATTCTTTTTTTTTTTTTTTTTAAGATTTTATTTATTTATTTGACAGAGATGGAGACAGCCAGCGAGAGAGGGAACACAAGCAGGGGGAGTGGGAGAGGAAGAAGCAGGCTCACAATGGAGGAGCCCGATGTGGGGCTCGATCCCATAACGCTGGGATCACGCCCTGAGCCGAAGGCAGACGCCCAACCGCTGTGCCACCCAGGCGCCCCCTGCCTCAGTATTCTTAATGCAATAGGTTCAGCTAGAGATCTTTAAGAAAAGAACAATTTGTTCTCAAAAGTTCAGGCATTTGTGTACCAGAAAGCAGCTGCTGAATCAAATAAGCTCTATAATTTGATATAAGTAAAGCTTTATATAAAGCAATGACATCACCAAAGAAAGAACCTAGTGTGAAAATATTAAGTAAATGGGTTTCAAAGACATTGAATTCTGGATATCTTAAAGAATCCCAATAATACATGAAATTCCTTGGATCCTCGTTTAAAGTGAGAAATCCATTTCCAAGCATATGTGCACCAGTACCTTAGCCTCTTCATGCCTGCTTGCCTGTCCCCCAGTCGGAGAAGGCAGGATATTTGGTTAGGCATATGTTTATGAATAAAGACAGGAAAATTCCAACTTTAAAACCAAATATTTTCCTTGTTTAATTCTGGTATCTTATTGGTCCATATGCTGCCTCCTCCTCACAGTATGGTACCCTCCTCACAGTATGCTACCAAAATCTCCTGGATTTTGACTTTCTTTTAAAACATAAGGATTAACATCAAGCAGACAGAATTGAGGAGTGGAAATATTGTATGGGAAAGAAGACCAAAACTGATGATCTACATGCATACTGACACTCCTGCTGAAGACACTGGGTGCTCCATAAATGCTCACTGAAATGCTGTTCTGTGACATTTGTTGTGATAAACTCATCTCCTTCTCTAATTTAAGAATCCTCACAAGTTAACCACAATCGGTTCAGTGTAATTTAATGTAAAACATCTGGTGGCACTTTTAAATGCTAAAGGATAGCATTTCACACTCTGTCTGCCTCCACACCACTGCAGTGGGAAAAGATGAGGTTAACACAGAGAAGCAGAGAGGGGAATCAGAAGAGTTCCTGAACACATTGTTTGGTTGTATGAATTTGGTCTTGCCCGAGGCCAGCCCCACTCCCAGATTTTCTACAGAACGCCCAGACCGTCCTTTTTTCTTTATGGCTTAACCTAGCTGGATTTCAGTTTCTAACATTTACAACCAAGAGAACATTAATATACAGTACCTGTCCATTAAAAAAAAAAAAAGGAAACACTGTTTCTGCCTCCATATGTTCATATGTGAATATCAGATCCCCATCAATATCCTTTTATAGTAATTGACAAATGTGGCTGTGACTATCAGGAAAAGAAATAATAAATCTGAGAAATAATCTTAATCCTTATTAGAGATCCATAATACAGATTATAAAGATTCTCAGAAGTTATTCAGTAAAAAAAATCTCATTTGAATTCACATTTACAAATCATATTTGAGCACGGAATCCTTTTTTTTTTAATGAAAAGATAGCAGTCTTTTAGAACTACTAACTGGTAGAACACAGGCTGGGAAATGTTACTTGGAAACATGGCTATAATCCGTTACACGTAGCATCTGAAGAAAAACTGAAAAAGTATTCCTAACTACTTTCTAATATATTTATTATTTTTTTACTTTCATTTTAATTTTTTTTTGAAACAAGAAAGGAATTTATTTCAGTGAGGTCAACACTGGGAAGACAGTGGACTAACGTCTCAAAGACTGTCTCCAAAGTGCTGAAAACACTTCTAAGTTTTTATCAGGAAAATGTGGGACAAAGGTCGGTGGGTACATGCAGCAGGGGCAGCAAAGTCAGGTTGATCACTCTCTTAGGGGTCAGTCACGTGAGGTCTTGCTGGTTTGGGGCAGTCCTTATTGCCTGAGGGGGTAGTTTCAGTTCCCATCAGGGGATAATCTGCCCGTGGGGTCTTTTGCCTCAGTTAAGAGATATAAGTGTGCTTTCTAATATACTTAAAATATACCAGGAAAGATCACAGAACTCAAATTTGAATGGAAAAGTAAATCATCTTTTAGACTGAAACTAACTTACCTGCATTGAAATAAGAATGAAATCAATTAGGCTCCCAATTCCACAAAACCCTACAGTGCAAAACTTTAACAAACCTGGAAAAAAAAGATAGAGTCACTTAAAATCCGGGAAGTCTTATGAATATTAACTTTTCTATTTCCCAATAAACCATTATGTATACTATACCACAAACTCTTTATATCAAGAATATAAAATCAATGCTTTAAAAACTCAAATCTTCACCTGAAAATATGAGAAAGGTTTAAAAGACCCTCTATATAGAAAAGGCACACAAAAATTAATTCACTTAAGTATTATGAACTGAAATAAAAACTCACTGTAATCTCACAAAACTTCTTAAAAGTCCTAAAGAAATAAATCTTTAAATTGCATTATGACAGAGCTACAGAACATCTCTTAGCCCTTATTTATTTAGACTTAATACATTATGTGAGTGAAATTTTAATACACATTTACATTAGAAAGTTCAAACAAATAAAGACTGTCAAGTCACAGAAAAAATTACCAAGATAAAACTTTGATCTTAAACTGAAAAATTTTATTAGCAACCCAATTATCTTTATCCTGTACTTAATTATCTTAAATTTATCCTATACTTCTTTCCTAAGCATCTCATGTTCATCAATTCTATACTCAAAATCAACAATTCGATGCACTATATACATCTCCACCTTCAGTCACAACCTTGGAACTAAGGTACTGAACAGATCATTACAGAGCATAGAATCTAGGACATACACAACGCTATAACACAAAACCATGATGATGGAATAAAGAGACAGGCTGGGGGTGGGGGTGGGATGAGTAATCTCTCCTCTATATTTAAACTTAAATTGCTTTCCAGACATATAAAAATGGTAGGAAACAAGACTCTTCGTGAAAGGGTAGTTCTAAGTATCAACTACAAACAGATGCCAGCTAAAATCACAAGAGTGGATGAGATCACCTCCTGCATACGATTTGGAAATACACAAATAAGACTGAAATTGTAAGTACATTAGATGATTATTTTTCCCTTTTTAGTATTAGACATATCGCAGAATAATGCTGTAAGTAGTAAGAGAACACATGTTGGAAATCACTTTAAAACTACTAAAATATAGAGATTATATAAAATTCTGCTTTCGATTTTCTTCAAAACACTTGTTACGTTACCTAATATTTTATATTTGTTCTATCTGTCTCATGAAGTCCCATTAGGGAAGGTCTTTCATCTGGTTTATTTACTCCTGTGTCCTCAGTGCTTACAACATCATCTACCACATAGCAGATGCTCGATATCTGTAAAATGAATGGATAAGCTGTCTCAGCTTTTCTGTTTCCTAAAGACCTCTAACTTTTTAGTCATTATCTTATATAAAAATTCCTTTAATTATTTTCTTCATTAGTTGCATGTTATTATAGTTGCCCAGGGAACTTGATCCACTCGATTTGGTATATTCTATCAATTCACTCATTCATTCTATTTGTGAAATGTATCCCTCTTCACACAGCATTTTAGTGTAAATTTGGAAATATCACAGAGGTCCCCTTTCTTCAATTTGCTTTTAAAAAGATTAATTTTAAGAATGGTTCTGGGGTGTGTGGGTGGCTCAGTCAGTTAAGTTCAGGTCATGATCTCAGGGTCATGAGATCGAGCCCCCGCCCAGCTCAGCACTGGGCATTAAGCCTGTTTAAGATTCTCTCTCTCTCCCTCTGCTCCCTCCCCAATGCTCTTCTCCCTCTCTATTAAAAAAAGTTTCAAAAAAAGTTTGTCTTTAATTACTTGCTACTCTATTAAGAAAAAATAACCATGTCAGAGCCTTTGCTCTTGTCATGACCTCTTCCAACAATATTCTGTACATCTTCTCATTTCTCTAGAGTTCTTCAGAGAAGTCTAACCTGCCTATCTAAAGCAGCACGCTGCTTCCCCCAAAGCCCCTTGCCCTATCACATCTCCCCTATTTATTGCCTTTTTGGTGCCAATTAAAAATCTGTAACACCCTCGTTTGTTGGTTTGTTCATTCATCCTCTGTCTTCTTCTGCTACGTAAATTCCTCAAGACAGGGTCCTTATCTTACTCAAGTCAATTCTTTGAACAGTATCTGACAGACAGTAAGATTTGATAAATATTTCTCGTATGACTATCAAAAAACTAGTACAATGTAAATGTTCAACAGGAGGAATTATCTCAGAAAACCCATATGCCTAATAAGAGGAGAGAATACTATGCAGCTATTTAAAACAATGACATAAAAGTATATTTATTGGCAAAGTAATGTGGTAACACTCAAAAAGAGAATGATAATAAGTCATTAAAATCTTGATATTCTGCGGATGAACTCCTTCTTAAGGGTGCTTCAGAAAAATGAACATGAGAGGTTCCTGTTCAGATGAAACATTAGATAAGGGCATGATACGTGTGTTTGGAACTTGGTGAGTGTCACCTACTCCTGAAGTCACACGTTTAAAGAAACCACAGAACAGATCCAAGATGATACTTAAGCATTTGAGGAATTTGCAAACTGACCTACAGTGACAGACAGCAGATGAGTGTTTGCTTGGGAAAGAGCAGTATAAGGAGGGCCAAGAGGCAGGGATTACAAAGGGCAGGAGGAAGTTTTGGGGAGTGACATATATCGTCATTATCTTGATTATGGGGACTGTTTCATAGGTGTCCACATATGTCTAACTTATCACACGGTACATTTAAAATATGTGCATCTTAATGTATGTCATTTGTACCTCAATAAAGCACTTTAAAAATTAAGGAACTAAGTTGACTATTAAAAAAATTTGAAAGTTCAGTACAGTGATTTACATCCTGTTTCACTCCAAACCTGTATTAACTGTGGTCCATCTATTTCTGCAAATGTAACACAAAGGATGAGTTTACTAATGTAAGTTGCTTATACTGCTATCTTAAACTTGTTTTAGCTTTCCAAATATAAAAATATTTTATGAAAATAAGATAGGAATGGGGTGCCTGGGTGGCTCAGTCATTAAGCGTCTGCCTTCGGCTCAGGGCATGATCCCGGCGTTCTGGGATCGAGCCCCGCATCAGGCTCCTCCGCTGGGAGCCTGCTTCTTCCTCTCCCACTCCCCCTGCTTGTGTTCCCTCTCTCGCTGGCTATCTCTCTCTCTGTCAAATAAATAAATAAAATCTTAAAAAAAAAAAAAAAAAGAAAGAAAGAAGATAGGAAGGACACTAAGACTTAAAGGAGATAATGAGAAAAAGTAAAAACTTAGAATAGTACATGACACATGGCAAAATCTGAAATGTTAGCCCAGCCATTATGTCTCCTACCACTGTTTCTACTATTCCTACAATTATTGTTCACTGAGAAATGTAGACAGCATAAATTCACATTCTTTATAGTAGGATCATTTAACCGAGTCTCATATCTTGCAAATTCCTTCTGCCTGGGTTACTCCTAACTACCCGAAGATCCCTTCCAATGTGCTGTGCTCTCGGATTCTCCTCAGCCATCTCTAGGTTTATATGAGCTATGCTACTGTCTGCCTGGACTCCTCCTCTGCCCCTCCATTCCCAGTCACCTAGCTAACCCCTAAGAGTTGTTTAAAACTCCTAGGAAGTCTTCTCTAATGTCCCCAGGATGAGTTTAATAATATTCCTAGATGCTCCCCAGCCCTGCCCTTAACGTTCAGCATCGCACATATCCCATCGTGTGATTTACTATATATTTTTATTGATCTGTCTTCCCCTTCCCTTCCGTGAACAACTGGAAGTCAGTGCTGTGTCATTCCAATGCCTAGTCAGTGTGACTACTGAAGGAAAAACTATATCAAGTGTAAATTACCTTATTTGCAAACAATGATCAACTTGACCCACACAAAGTTGCATATATTGACTTTATTTTTCCAAATAAAAAAGTGTCTCTTTGTACAGACATGATTTACTAACTTCTTATTGTGAAAAGGAGTATCAGTTTCAGATTTTAAAAACTGTTTTAAAATTCCAAATAAAAGTGCTTCTAATAAAGAAGGATCCATTTTTATCCTGAACCATTAGAGATACATTCTTTCAAAAAGATTATGCTGCCAGATGACATTAATAAAGCTCATGTTTTGAGTGTACTTTATACTTTAGCAACCTAAACTTTACATTTTAAAACATGAATTCAATCAAAGGATTTATTTGGGTATAAAATAAAAAGAACAGAGATTAATTTGGGATATTTAAAAAAATTCTGGTATTTTTTCTTTTATTACAGGTTGAGTCTTGCAAATTCTGCTGTCTGCATAACTGTTTTGGAGAATGCAGATTATTGCATATTAAAGTTGCTATTTGCCAAGCCACAGGTGTTCTATAATGACTTGGTAATTAGCTATCACTATTCTTTTTGTCTGTACTTATAAAAGGAGAGTTTTCAAATCTTAGAACAGTTTAACCTATAAATCCCTTTATTTGTCCCATGATCTATGGATATGATATACCAGTCCAAACTGGTAACTTTAAACTAAAAAAAAAAGAAGAAGAAGAAGAATATAACCAAAGATTTTTAAGATTTGGGCTTAAAAATATTTTGTTATTCTCATAAGAAATTATTTACATTTTAAAAGGAATACCACTATGGAAAGAGTATCTCTCTCTCCTGTTAACTGCTCCAAAAGAGCTATTATCTTCAGGAATCCATAATCTTTTAATGCTACAGATGGGCAAAGCAAAATATGCTAGCTACCGCATACCTAAAAAAATCACAGATGTTAACACAGTTAAGAATACAAAGATAGAATATTATTAGAAAAATAAGGTTTCATTGTAAAAAAAAAAAAAACCTTTCTAGTTAATGTAGCACTTGCATACTGAGGGATAAATCAATTAAAGGAAATAAAGCTATATATAAAGTTATAGTCATGGGCTAAAAAGGAATTTGAAATATCTGAAAAGAAAATTTTGGGGGTGCCTGGGTGGCTCAGTTGGTAAGTATCTGACTCTTGATTTCAGCTCAGGTCTTCATCTCAGGGTCATGAATTCAAGCCCTTAATTAAAAATTTAAAAATTTTTTTTAATTAAAAAAAAAAAACTTTCTTAAAGGAATTTTTAGATCTTATCAAATTTTATTCAGCCTCACCCCCCCAACACATTTCCCTTATTTAATCCTGAAGTAAAATTTATATAATGAAATATCATATTCAGGGGCGCCTGGGTGGCGCAGTCGTTAAGCGTCTGCCTTTGGCTCAGGGCGTGATCCTGGCGTTCGGGGATCGAGCCCCACATCAGGCTGCTCTGGTAGGAGCCTGCTTCTTCCTCTCCTACTCCCCCTGCTTGTGTTCCCTCTCTCGCTGGCTGTCTCTCTCTGTCAAATAAATAAATAAAATCTTAAAAAAAGAAAAGAAAAGAAATATCATATTCAACCATAAACAACTTAGAAAAAGCAAGTTTCAAATTGCATGATTTATATTATTTATTCTGTTCTTATAAAATTCCAAAGATCATAAATAGTTTTAAGGAAGTATTTTAACAAGCTACCACTGCTTTTCATAACCATGAAGATTAAATAAGATTGTAAGAAAAATAGGGGCGCCTGGGTGGCTCAGTCGGTTAAGCATCTGCCTTCAGCTCGGGTCATGATCCCAGGGTCCTGGGATCAAGCCCCACAATGGGCTCCCACTCGGCGGGGAGTCTGTTTCTCTCTTTGCCTCCACCCTCTGCTCATGTTCTCTCTCACTTCCTCTCAAATAAATAAATAAAATCTTCAAAAAAAAAAATAGAATGTTAGGGTCCATATGTAACTATTTTCATACCACTCAACATTGTAGTAAGGGTAGTACTACAATGTTAGTAATCATTTTAATGAAAAATACCAAAATTCTTTAAGCCTGACTTCTCGGTAAAAATTAAAATTTAATTTAAAAACATTTAATATTTTAAAATTTAAAAACATTGTAACTTTACATATTAGATTAGTTAATAAAACATATCAAAATCCTTAACATTACGACAACTTAAATGTAAATAAGATACAATCGAAATATTTGAATGCTTAAAAGAAATAAGAGGGTTCTCGGTTAAATATCATGACTTTGACATGCCTACTTAGCTCCTCTCACTCTAAGACCCCACTAAAGGACGGTAAGGAATTTTTAAAGTCCACAAACCCAACAGAACAAAGAGAATAAAAGATAAGACAGTAGCAACAAAAATTCAGAAGCTGGAAAGCAGACAAATGAGAAGTGACAGACTTAATCTTGAGAAAGTTGTAACGTAGACCAACAGTCAAAATATGTGTTGAACTAATGAACACCCAAAGGTTGTTGTGATACACAGTAAGTTATTGGGATGCCTGGGTGGCTCAGTCTGTTAAGCATCTGCCTTCGGTTCAGGTCATGGGATCGAGTCTGGCATTGGGCTCCCTGCTCAACGGAGAGCCTGCTTCTCTCTCTGCCCCTCCCCCTGCCTGTGCTCTCTCTCTCTCTCTCTGACAAATAAAATTAAAAAAAAAAAATACAGTAAGTTATTTAATGATTAAAAAAACAAACAAAAAACTTTTATACTGTAGCATAATGTTGAATGTTAAAAACTGCACTTGCAAGTTTATGGAATCTCAGCGTCCCAGGGAAAGGTTCTCTCTAACTAAAGCTCGTAATAGATCAGAGTAGCAGTGGCCAGAGAAAAGCAGCTCCTGGCAGGAAACTAATATTCACTAACCGGAGCCACTATACAGAGCTTTATTACCCAAAATTTCACTTTGCAGGAAGAAAAATTTACAACGTACACGCCGACATATTATTATGTGCTACAGTAAGACAAAAACATTAACTTACACATATGACAGGACAGCTCATCTGACACACATCACAAGAAGCCAAAAAGTCACTCATTATGCCAAATACATAAAATAGATTCACTATTCAAAATCATCACCGAATAAACTGTTCTAAAGAATAGTGTTTCTCCTTCCTTCCCAACCTTTTAAAAACTTTCTAAAAGTTAGAAATCTTTCCAATATATATACATGAGTCTGTCTTCTTAAAGAGAACACGGAAGAAAATATGAGGATAAAGGCAGAAGGCTTCAAGTGTATTCTTACCATCACCATATCATTTTACTTTCTCACTATGAATCTGGTTTTTCTGTCTAACCAGCCAGCCAGCCATCATCTAAAGGATTGCTACTTTATTTTATTTTTTATTATGTTCAATTAGTCACTGTATAGTACATCATTAGTCAACTCCGAGGCTTCTGTGCACATCACACGGCTTTCTGCTGTAGGGAAAGGTACAGCTGCTCTAACACACAGCAGGAAGGTGAGTCACGCCATCACTCAGGCCAGGACTATGACATCAATCTCCTTCCACCTTTCTCTGTCACCAGTCCTTCTCTGTTCTAAGCCATTTCCCTCAATTCCTCCAGTAGCATCTTCCTGAAATATGAGTCTGACCATGATTCTTCTCTGCTTAAAAACTTTTATGGCTTCTGATGTTCAAATGGTAAAGTTCAAACTCTATAACAAGACACACAAAGCCCTTTATAATCTGACCACAGACTACCTCTGCAGTCACTTTTCATCTCCAGCCATTATTCTTTCTATGCCAAAAGCTATCCACCATTCTCTCAGCATGCACACATGTTGTCACACCCAGTGCCTTTGCACATGCTGTTCTGTGTAATGCCCTCAACCTGTGTAATCTGTTCATCCTTCAAAACCTAGTTCAAATGTCACCTCATCTAAGAAGTCCTCCCTCATACCCCAAGGCTAACTAAATCAGCCCCTCTTCTGTACTCTCATAGCACTTTGCCATGGTTCTGTAATAGCTGTATCATAAATGGACCCAACATATTTATTTCATATTTATTTCCTTTTTAACCAATATGAACTATGATCTTCATCATTATTTCCAGGGCACTTAGTTACTTACATAACAGGTAGTAAGTAATAATGTAGAATAAATGTAGAATAAATGTCTATTAACTGAAGAAATTTGTGAGTTCCAGGTAAGGCTGTCAGAAACATACTTCCCACTAACAACACAGTAAAGATTCCTCTTTGATCTCTGGTAGTTAGCAACATGGAAAGAATTAAGATTAGTCTTGCTAGCTGGAAAACAGAGCATTCAGAAACTTTAAATTTTGCTCAGTAAAGGGCTAATATAGAAGCAGAGTACTATAGTAAATAAAGCACGATCTCTTGAGCCAGAAAATTTGGGTTCAAATTCAGGTCACTAGCAGAGTGTCCTTGGGTAAATCTTTAAATCTCATTGACGATTTCCCTATCCATAAAACAAGGATGATAACAACAAATATGTCACCGAATAAAACAAGGCCTCTAGAGTGAGTAAATCCCTTAACCTCTCTGGTGACAATTTCCCTACCTGGTAAAGAAGATTTAAAGAGGATGATAAAGTCAGAGAGCTGTAAGGCTTAACTAAGGGCAGGCATATAAAAGTATTGTTTAAACAAACGCTATCATCAAATATAAACAGTTTTCACAAGCATTAGTAACTATAGTAAATGGGAAGATTACAGCTGGAAGGAACGTGTCTGTGTGGGGGGGGGAGGCTAAGGTTAATAGAAGTCTGGCTCCACACCAGCCCATGCCGGTTGCCGTAGTTCCAACGCAAGCTTCTCCTGAAAGAAAGTTTCTGTTCCCAAGGGAACACTGACAGAGGTTCAGGTAGAAGGCAAACATTTTTAGAAAGATAGAAGAGATACGCATTTATTCATAAAATAGTTATTAAATGTCCACCATGTTGCCCAGTACTAACAACGACAACTCAAGCCTACTGTCCTAAGGAAGTTCCTTTACTATTTTGTGTTTTCATAAAGATGAAAATACAGGAAAAGTCAGTATTTCTTACCCAAGCTGAACTGTAAAGCTAACAGCTAGCTCTATATTCACAGAAGAACATTAACTATTCAAGTCCAGTTACGTGGAACCTGTCACTATTAATAGTATGCAAAGATTTAATCTATAAGAATCGATATATCTGGGGCATCTGGGTGGCTCAGTCGGTTAAGCGTCCAACTCTTGATTTCGGCTCAGGTCATGATGTCAGGATCCTGCAATGGAGCCCCAAGTAGGGCCCTGTGCTCAGCATGGAGTCTACTTGTCCCTCTTCCTCTGCTCCTCCCCCTGCTCGTGCTCTCTCTCCTTCTCTCTCAGATAAATAAAATCCTTAAAAAAATAATAAAATGGAAAGAACAGGCATATTTACCTGAAATACAAGTTTCACAAGGATTTTTTCTTGATGAAACATACTCACCCAAGGCAGGATATCCAAGGTAAAATCGATCTGCTCCCAACCATCCAAGGAAAAGAGAGAGCGCAACTGCCACTTTGTATGAATAACCGTTTCTGCA
Source organism: Ursus maritimus (assembly GCF_017311325.1). NCBI lineage: Eukaryota > Metazoa > Chordata > Mammalia > Carnivora > Ursidae > Ursus > Ursus maritimus. The sequence continues at coordinate 54,021,960 of NW_024423564.1, read as the reverse complement.
CAAAATTAGAACCTGAGTGTTATATACATGTATTTCCAACATGTAAACATTTTAGGAAACAAAGCTGTTAATTATCACTTATTGGTTAATGTGTTCATTCATCCCTTCGTTCATTTAATTAATGCCTTCTGGGTAGTTAATGCATGCCAGGCACTATTCTATTCTATTGGGATTTATTAATGAACAAAAGAAACAAAGATCCCTGCCCCAAAGAGCTTTCAATCCATAGGCAACAAGCAAAAAAAAATAAACATTTTAAAAGTAAATCATATATTATGTTAGAAAGTCCTAAATGGGGGCACATGGGTGACTCAGTCAGTTAAACAGCTGCCTTTCACTCAGGTCATGATCTCGGGGTCCTGGAATCAAGTCCCTGGGATCAAGTCCGCATTGGCTCTCTGCTCAGCAAAGAGTCTGCTTCTCCCTCTCCCTTTGCCCTTCTGCGCCCCGCCCCCCCCCCCGCTTGTGCTCTCTCTCTTCTTCAAATAAATAAAGTCTTAAAAAAAAAAGTCATTAATGCTATTTAAAAAAGAAGTGCAGCAGGTCATTTAGGGAATTCAGTATGCCAGGGGTACAGACGAGGGTGATGTAAGATATAAATAGGGTTAATAAGAGTAGGCATCATTGAGGTGATACATAAGCAAAGACCTGAGGGAGGTTAAGTGAGTTAGCATGCCACACCTCTAAGGGAGGACCATCTCAGGCAAAAGTAACTGCTGTGGCGAGCACAGTATACCTGACATGTTTGAGGTCTATAAGGGAGGCCAGTATAGCAGGAGTGGAATTAGAGAATAGGAGAATAGTAGGAGCTGAGGTCAGAGAGATGACAAGGGGCAAAGAGGCTGAATCATGTATGGCCTTGAATACCACTGTGAAGACTTTGGTTTGTACTCTTAAGGATATGGGAAACAACTGCAGGATTTTAAGTAGATGTGTGATATGATCTGATTTAGATTTTAAAATAACTCTAGCTGCTGTGCTGAAAACAGACTGTAGGGGAGTACTTGTAAGCTACTGTCACAATAACACTGTATAACAAACCACCCTGAACTTTGGTGGCTTACAACGATAAGCAATTATCCTCACACTTGTAGACTGCAGTTGGCTGTGGTTCAGCTGATCTAGGGTAGGTTCACCCAGGAGATGCTGCTTCGGGCTAAAGTTTGGGTCAGTTTAATCCAGGCTACTTACTTAGTTCGTTCCTCTTAAGTTTTTCTTAAAGGTGTAGCTAAAGGTGTAGCATTTACGTGGGACAAGTTCATTTCAGAACATATCACCAAGATTCAAGAATAAAGCTAAACCGGGGCGCCTGGGTGGTACAGCGGTTAAGCGTCTGCCTTCGGCTCAGGGCGTGATCCCGGCATTATGGGATCGAGCCCCACATCAGGCTCCTCCGCTATGAGCCTGCTTCTTCCTCTCCCACTCCCCCTGCTTGTGTTCCCTCTCTCGCTGGCTGTCTCTCTTTGTCTAATAAATAAATAAATCTTTAAAAAAAAAAAAAAGAATAAAGCTAAACCTACAAGCACATTTAAGCCCCTGCTTGTTTCATACCTGCTAGCATTACATAGGCCAAATACAACCACATGGTCAAGCCCCAAATCAAAAGAGTGGAAAGTATACACCACCCAGTTAATAGTGATTGAGAGGGATGAATTTGTTGAACAAATGCAAGCTACCACAAGGACAAAGGAGGAGTCTGAAGGCTCTTGCCATAACCCAGATGAAAATTAATAGTGGCTCGACCTGGAGTCATAGCAAAAGAAACAGTGAGAAGTGATGAGATTCCGGTTATATTCTGAAGTATAACAACTGGATTTCCTGATGTATTCAATTTAGGGAATGAAAAAAGAAAGGAATAAAAATAAAGCTAAAGATTCTGTCCTATGTAACTAGAGGGATGAAGCTAGCATTAACTGAGTTGGGGAAGGCTGAGGGTAGACTAGACCTCGGAAGGATGTTCAGGATTTCATTGTTGGACATGTGAGTTTGAGATATTTATCAGATATCCAAGTGGAGTTGTTCAAAGGACAGAAGGGTTTATAAGTCTAGAGTTAGGGAGAGAAGTCTGGGCTGGAGATATAAATTAGGGAGTTACAAGCATATAGGAAATATTTTAAACCAGGACATTTCCATATGGAAATGACAGACAGAGAGAGAGAGAGAGAGATTCACAGACCGAGCCTTGAGATACTCCAATATTAAGAGATCAAGAAGAGAAAAAACTAGAAAGGAGACCGAGAAAGAGCTAACAGTGAGGAAGAAATAAAACTAGGAGAGTGTGGTATACTGGAAGTCAAGTGAAAACAGTACAGTATATTAAGGAGAACAGAGTGATCAATTGTGCCAAATGTGACTGACAGATCACATAAGTAATGGCTGAGAATTTACCACTAAATTTAATCAAAAGGAGTTCATTAGTGACCTCAGCGAGGGCAATTTTGGTGATGTGGTACAGGAAAAAGACCAAACAGAGCAGGCTTAAGAAAGCCTGGAATGAAAAAAATTGAGGAACAGGAGTATTAGACAACTCTTTGAAGGAGTTTTGCTGCAAAAGGGAAGTAAAGAAACAGAGAGGTAGCCGGAGTTATCACTTTAAAGTCAAATCTGATTATGTCAGTCTTACAATCCTGTTTTTTTTTGCATTTCATTCACAATTAGGACAGTTGGGGGGAGTTGGGGAGATGGCAGATGGACCAGAGATCCTGCTTATGCATCTAATATTGCAAGGATGTCAGATTTTATGCTGAGGGCAGTGGTGTCCCATCTACCCTGGAATGGGGCACCAGACTACAAATAGAGAAATAAATTAGTAGGCTTTGTAGAAACTCAAGCTATGACCTACTGGGCAGTAGCAGTGGGAGAGAAATGTAAACAAAATTGGGAAATACTAAGAAGGCAGAAGTAACCACACTAAATGTGGGGAATGATGAAAAAGGAGAAGTCAAGAATAACTTCAAAGTTTCAGCTTAAGAAACTGAGTAGACCAGCCGCCACTCACTAAGACAAAGGAGGAGATGATTTGAAGGAGAAGATGATAGATTGAGTTTAGGACCTTAATATACATAAAGATGGTGAGAAAAGTCAAAGGGGTGAATGAATGAAAAAGGGAATAGGACAAGGATATAATCTTGGGGATGTCAAGATTTAAGAAAAAAAACAAAAGAAGAATCACAGAAAATAGAAGAGTGTTTTATACTAGAAGTCAAGGAAAGAATTTTAAGAGAAGGAAATGCCAAATGCTGTAGAAAGATTAAGATATGGACTATAAAGATCCATTTGATATAGAACAAAGATTGCTGGTGAATTTCAGCATGGCCAGAAGCTGGACTCCATTAAACAGAAAAATTCATAAAAGGTACATATTATAGGAACAAGCCTTTCAAAAAGCTTGAAATTAGAAACATAATTATCTATATATTATATCACCCTAAAGAATAACCTGAAAACGGGTGGCGTAGCAGAGACTAATTGTTCACTGAACCACTGTTCTTTTTCTCACGGACATAGAGCAAAGTTACATATTCTAGCCCATCTTGCAGCTAAGTGTAGCCATAACAGAGTTTTGCCCAGTGTAATGAGGACAGAAGTGATGTATGCCATTTCTAGATCTGGTCCATAAAACACTCCTACACGGGGTTCCTTTTCCTCTTCCCCATCTGCTGGCTGAATGGAAAGGACTCTGAGGACAAGAGGAAGCAAAGCCACAAGATGAAAGGAGCAAGGCTCCTGCATGACTGCATGGAGCAACAATCACTCCCCTTACCTCATCCAGCCCTCCCACGCCAACACCAACTGGACTATGATGTGGGTAGGAAATAACTTTTATTGCGTTAAGCCACTGAAATTCTAAAGGCATCTGTTACAGCAGTTAGTGTGCTCCAACTAAAATAGTTGGCCAGTATAAACAGGTGTGTGGTTTGGTGATCAATCAGACATGGTTACCAGACTTCAGGTGCTGGAGAATACATTATACAATGACTGTATCTGCAATATTAAGATGGGAGTTTAAATCAAGTATTAATATTATATACAGTTTGAAAAAGAATATGCTAAAAGGAGAAGGAAAATATGCGAACTGGGAAAGGAACATTCAATGAATAAGAATTTGTCATGAGTATTCAGTAGCTGACCAGCAGCTGGCTCTTTGGTAGACATATACTGAATATTCTGATACAAGAAAATGATTTATGGGGTGATCTTAATTTTGTGACTTATCATTAAAATTACCCATCAATTTAGCTCCACTAGTTCTGATTCAATGCTCATTAAGCAAATTCTACTTTGGAATTGTAGATTTTACTATAGGAGGGGAATAAATTGGCCAGTACACTTGCAAGTATCTGGTTTCCCTGATAGTTACATTTCTTCTCATAACTGACATCAGTGTCTTGTGAGCATGATTAGTACAGCTCAGTCACACTGAGCCTAATCTGCCCGGAGACACTGAAAGAAAAATCAGACTTAACTTGGAAATTGAATAACAGACCATTATGGTATTATCATTACAGGTAATATAAACCTGTGAGTCCAACCTGCGTGGTTAGCTGTTCTCAGCAGATGATTGATTTTCTAAGTTGTTGTATTATAACCTATGATGTCTTAGATCAGCACAATCCAGGTACGCCTGGGTGGCTCAGTCAGTTAAACGTCTGCCTTCAGCCCAGGTCATGATCCCAGGGTCCTGAGACCGAGGTCCACGTTGGGTTCCTTGCTCAGTGGGGAGCCTGCTTCTCCCTCTGCCTGCTGCTCCCCTGGCCTGTTCTCTCTCTCTCTCTCTGACAAATAAATAAATAAAATCTTAAAAAAATATATCAATCCATAAATTCAAAACTCGACTAAACCATATATAAGTACTTAGAAGTAATTCCTTCTAGCAATTTTTACTTTACTAATGAGAAATCTTAGAACCCAAAAAGCTTAAGTGATTGGGTTAGGATTACACAGCAAGATAGAATCTAAAGCTCCTCATTAACTCAGTGAAGGAGGGTCAAAAGAAAAATAAGACTTCACTAGTAATTTCTAGGAATTCTAGTAGAGCTGGTAGAAACAGCAAAACAGAAAGAAAGAAAGAAAGAAAGAAAGAAAGAAAGAAAGAAAGAAAGAAAGAAAGAAAGAAAGAAAGAAAATTTCTTGATACAGCTGCAAATAGGTGCCATCAAATAAAATGTAACAATGTACAGTTAAAAGATTATAGTGCCACCAATTACTAAGAATGGATAAAACTAAATCATGTTTTTAGTACAAGGCAGAAATATAAGAATAAGATTGCTAGCTTTACTACAGCAAAAATAAAAAGCAAACTTAAAAGGCCTTTAAACAAAGAACACTCCTAACAAAATAAAGCCACTTGTCTTAACATCCCAAACGAATTTTTTATTGTTTAACCATTCATCAACCATATCTATTACAAAGAATGAAACCAAATTTCAAAATGCCCTTAATATGCAAATGATTAATAATTAACATTCTTTTATTTTTTTTAAAGATGTATTTATTTATTTGAGAGAGAGAGAGACAAAGAGAGACAGGGAGACAGAGAATTTCAAGCAGGCTCTACACTGAGTGCAGAGCCCGACCTCACCACCCTGAGATCATGACTTGAGCCCAAACCAAGAGTCAGATGCTTAACCAACTGAGCCACCAAGGCACCCAACATTCTTTTAATACTAGAAGTACATGATTCCTTTTTTGTATTCTAGAAATTCCCCGAATTTTAAAAACAGAATTTTTCAGAACTCATTTAGTGGCTAAACTGACTGAATTAACATGGCATGAGGCTATTCAGTCTCTAGTTATCCCACATAGTGAACTACTATGCTTTACTTGGTGGTAAATTGCATTTATATTAACAATATGCACACTTAAAATAGAGGTTTTCTGAGAAAGGCAAAAAAGATAAATTATATTACTGCAGGATTTTCCCCATAAAGTAACTTTTTATCTCTTTACTCCATGCAGTCAAGATACAACATAGGCAAGTAACCTGAAAATTTAGCTTCAGTAATGGACTTACACATTTCGGCAAGATACAGGCTTGAGAAAACCAACTTCATTTCCAGTAAAATGTGTTTCATTGCCACCAAAATCCTTACAAGTTATGTTGGGTGCTGGAAAACAAGGAACTAAAGGCAGGAAAAAAAAAAAAAAAGCAAGAAACCACTGTGGTTTTTTCTGCAGGAAAGGTATGTAATCATGTTTAAGATTAGCAAAAAGCACAAGAAAATATAAAATTATAACACACTACCTCCCAATATAACATCTGACATGAGACTTTAGATAGGAATATCTAAATAAAGGATAATATGATATAGTGGTCTCAACACAAAAATATAAGAATTGTCACACTGAGTTTGATGCATGACACTTCTAGTTGAATCTTCTGCCTCTGACAAAGGTGATAAGGGAAGAATTGCAAAGTATTACTGCCCTTTACCTCATCTCTAGGGTAAAGAATACTGCTCACGTTTTTGTTGGTAACTCATTGGGTAATTCATTAAATTTAACATGATCTGATTTTGTATTTTCAGTTTATATTAACTCTTGCAGAAGACAGTTACTATAAACTAAGATTTTTTTCATCTACTCTAAATAGATTATTTTCTTTTGATTGTTCATTTTATTTATTAAGTAATCTCTATGCCCAATGTGGGGCTTGAACTCACCACCCCGAGATCAAGAGTCACATGCTCTACTGACTGAGCCAGCCAAGCCCCCCCCCCCCCCCCCCCCCTCCGCCATTACTTGCTCTGAATGTATTTCTCTATTCCCTCCAGGAATTGATGTAGTATACCATTTTAGTATTTAGCATTTTTTATCTTTACTCCTACCCCAGATGACATAATAAGAGGAAGTAATACTTACAGAGCTTACTATGTGCTAGGCAAGGGCTGTCCTGAAGCCTTTATAGCCTCACTGTGTAAAGAGCAAGAACTTTGGAATGAGCATGACCTATGTGCATTGCCTCTTTGAGAACCTTGGATTCCTCGTAGGTAAAAAGAGCACTAAGATCATCTACTTCATAGGACCATCGTGGGGATTTAATATGATATAAAGTACCTAGTATAAAGCACAGCATACAGTAGCTATTCAATAAATGTTATTGTCTTTTCTTCCTTTACCATTTCTGATTAAAAGGTACTAATGCTTTTAGGCTAGTTTCAGACTGCTTATCTCTATGTTTAGGATCAATAATTACAGGATTGTGTTTTTTTTTATTTCAGAAAATGAAAATAGAACCTTGTATAATAGTCTAAAAAAGCCACAGAAGCCCTAGAGTTTTATCATGAAAGGAAAATGGTATTCATTTATGTGTACTTTATAATTATCTTAGGATTTCCTTTTATAGGCCAGAGTAGTACACTGAGAAAATGATGTCGGAAAAACACATAAAATTACTTTACACACTTCTGTTGGGTTATTGAAAGTTCATACTACGTAACCTATAAACTTATCTAATGTATTTTTTTTTAAAGATTTTATTTATTTATTTGACAGAGAGAGACAGCCAGCGAGAGAGGGAACACAAGCAGGGGGAGTGGGAGAGGAAGAAACAGGCTCCCAGCGGAGGAGCTTGATGTGGGCCAGGCGCCCCTAAACTTATCTAATGTATTTGCATGTCCAAAACCAGGTGCTTACACTGTAAGACACAGATTCAGTATAACTGAGAACCAATTAAACAAGCAAAAAGTAATAAGATGAAGGGAAGACAAAGAGTGAAGAAATAGGGGCGCCTGGGCGGCTCAGTTGTTAAGCGTCTGCCTTCGGCTCAGGGCGTGATCCCAGCATTCTGGGATCGAGACCCGCATCAGGCTCCTCCGCTGGGAGTCTGCTTCTTCCTCTCCCACTCCCCCTGCTTGTGTTCCCTCTCTCGCTGGCTGTCTCTCTCTCTGTCAAATAAATAAATAGCGAGGAAATAATATACAGTTGACTCTTGAATAACACTGGTTTGAACTGCATACATATACTTACATGTGGATTTTCCTCAATGAATACAACATAGTACTGTAAATATATTTTCCTTATAATTTTCTTAATAACATTCTTTGCTCTAGCTTACTTTATGTAAGAGTACAGTATATAATACATATACAAAATATGTATTAAGCTTCTGGCCAACAGTAGGCTATCAGCAGTTAAGTTTTGGGGAAATTGGAAGTTATACACAGACCTTCTATTGCACAGGGGTCAGCGCCCTAACCCTTTGATTGTTGAAGGGTCAACTGTACTAGGAAACAAGTAAGAGAACACACTAATTGAGCCACAAACATAGATCAGAGCTTCCTGATAGTTAAGACAAAAATCTTTGCAGCGCTTTTGTGATACAACTGAGAGACAGCATTTCATTTCACCTCTGAGCGACTGCAGGAACTTGGATTTGGTTCATGACCCAAGGGAAACACAGAGAAAGTCCTCAATAAGAACGTTTACAAAACATAGAGGTTTTCCACACAGCCATTTCTTGACTCGAGATACAAGCAAGCATTTATAATCTACAGAGATAGGGCAAAAGTTAACAGACAATTTATACGTAGCTGTTTGGACACCTGCCTTGATACTGGGATAAAATGTATTGACTTTTGTGAATAAATTATCATGACGACCCTTAGGTGATATCTCTTGAAAATCTGCCATCTTGGGTCATGTCTAGCACTATATAGTAGATAACTCAAAACTGAGATTAGCAAACGCCTGAAATGCTTATATTCCATGCTACCAACTGAAAGAAGATCAATACGCTCTATTTCAATGACCAAGGGCAATTTCGCTCCCCAGGGGACACTTGGCAATATCTGGAGACATTTTTGGTTGTTACCTCTGGGGAGTTGCTACTGCCACCTTGGAGGTAGAGGCCAGGGATGCTCCTAAAGATCCTACAATGTATAAAACAGCCTCCTCGTAACAAAGAATTACCTAATCCAAAACATCAGTAATCCCAAGGTTGAGAAACCCTGCTCTAGACTAGTGGTCTTCAAAAAATTTTGCTTGCACACTCCCTAAAGTAACTTTTTACAACTTTGTACTTCCTTACACACTTAAGGTGATATCTAAAGTTTCTCATCATGGACTTAAATGGTTGGAAAAAAGATAATTTCCAGCATATTATAAATATTGCCATTAAATTTAAATGTTATAGCACACTTTACAATGGAATCTGAACACCACAGCAATCAGATAGCCATCATTATCCAACAGAGACTAGATATGAAAGAGCTCCTCTTAAAAATTCAGAAATTTGGGGGCACCTGGGTGGCGCAGTCGTTAAGCGTCTACCTTCGGCTCAGGGCGTGATCCCGGCGTTATGGGATCAAGCCCCACATCAGGCTCCTCCACTGGGAGCCTGCTTCTTCCTCTCCCACTCCCCCTGCTTGTGTTCCCTCTCTCGCTGGCTGTCTCTGTCAACTAAATAAATAAAATCTTAAAAAAAAAAAATTCAGAAATTTGGGGGCACTTGGGTGGCTTGGTCAGTTAAGCACTGAACTCTTGATTTCACCTCAGGTCATGGTTTCAGGATCTTGAGATCAAACCCTGCATTGGGCTCAGTGGGGAGTTTGCTTCACTCCCCCTCCGTCTGTCCCCCCACCCCCTGAGCTCCCTCCCTCTCTCTATCTAATAAATAAATCTTAAAAAAAAAAAAAAATTCAGAAAATTTACATCAATTTTAGGAAAAGCAAACACATACTATCTGAGGATCTGGAAATCAATTCCTTTAAAGACACCTGTCATGGGCTGAATTATGTCCCCCTAAAAGATATGTTTAAGGGCTAACCTTCAGTACCTCAGAGTATGACCATATTTGGAAGGAAAGTCTTTGCAGATTTAACCAAGTTAAAATGAGGTCATTAGGGTGGGTCCTAATCCAGTAAAGCTGTTGTCCTTATAAACAGGGGAAATTACACGCACACATAACAGGGAGAAGATGATATGAAGACATACAGAGAGAATGCTATGTGAGGACAGAAGCAGAGACCAGACTGATGCAATTACAAGCCAGGGAATGCCAAGGCTGGCTGGCCACCACCAGCAGGTCAGAAGAGCGGAGGATATATTCCACCCAGAGTTTGAGAGGGAGCATGGCCCTGCCAACACCGTGATTTCAGATTTCTAGCCTCCAGAACTGAGACCGTCAATGTCTGTTGTAACACTCTTATAATAGCCCTAGGAAACTACTTCAACAATGATACCTGTTTACCTCTTGGAAAGCTCTGTCTACCTCCAGGAGTACATGTACAAGAGCTTAGGCATCAGGCATATAAGTCAAAGAGATGTCTGGTTTAAAAAGTTAGTTTTTTGCCTTGATGAGGACCATTCCACCTCCACAAAGAAGTGATCTGCAAGAAATCTATAAACACACGTTTTTCCTCAAAATGGATTTTTAATTTTTTTTAAATCCTCACGGTAGTAAGTTCTGGATTGGCAAACTGTGCCATAAGATAGAATTCTATTGCTAAATTTTAGATAATCTTCCTCTAAATGTATTACCTTGCACTTACTTGCTCAATTTGAAGTGCTACTTTCTCGTCTTACAGCGTTGTGAGATCTTCCTGCAGACTAGCTAAAATCAGATCTTAAAGAGAGAGTTACAATGCAAAACGCTATAATTATGATTCCAGTTGGGGTTATTGTCCAATACACCTTGCCTAATAAAAATGCATTGTTTTTTGAGATGAGTTTCCTGCACAACATTCTAAAAAATCGAACACTAATAGGTGAGTTGTAAAAAGGCCTTATAAAAATATTAAATACTAAGAAATCATACCTATTTTCAATTAGATATTATTAATTGGTCAAATAACAAATTTTGACAATTACAGTTTTCAATGATATTTTTTCATTTCTATCATAGGAAATGATTTATATTTGACATGAGACATGAGAGAAAAATGCTCAATGCTCCAGGCTCAGAACCTCAGGAAAACTACAAACAGTGGAAAGAGGTACCAGAATGAAGAGGAAACCACATTCCTACAAGGATTCTAAAGTTTGAGAGAAGTATGAGCTAATTATTTCAAGGGATGAAAATGATGTACTTTAGGGGCGCCTGGGTGGCTCAGTCGTTAAGCATCTGCCTTCGGCTCAGGGCATGATCCCAGAGTCCTGGGATCGAGCCCCACATAGGGCTCCCTGCTTTGCTGGGAGACTATTTCTTCCTCTCCCACTCCCCCTGCTTGTGTTCCCTCTCTCGCTGGCTATCTCTCTCTCTCTCTGTCAAATAAATAAATAAAATCCTAAAAAAAAGAAAAAAAAGAAAATGATGTAATTTATTAAGGATAATCTGCTGCTCCAAATATATATAGAGATTACATGAGAAAATAGTAAGAGAAACATCAATACTGATTTAATCAGATTTCATTGAATTGACAGTGAACTCCAAAGAGCAGGACTTTAGAATTGGACAAATCTGGGTTTAAGTCCAAACTCTGCCAACTTAACTAGTTTGTTCCTTTGAGCAAGTTGTAAAACCTCACTGAATCTTGTTTTTGTCATCTGTGAAATGTGGATAATACTCTTGTAATGGTGTTGGGTATGTAGTAAAAGCATATGGCATGTAAAGCATGATACGTGGTTAAAGAAAGTGTTCAACAAGTATTAGGTTCTCCACTCTAGTAAATTAGAGAACTTCAATATTAAGAAAACTGACATGAGAAATGAATATAACACTCGGAGTGGCTGTAACACTAAGGGAAGATTTTGTGTAAATGAAATTAACCAATCAAAAGAAGCCCGCAACCCTAGAGTTTCTTTTTTTTTTTTTTTAAGATTTTATTTATTTATTTGACAGAGATAGAGACAGCCAGCGAGAGAGGGAACACAAGCAGGGGAAGTGGGAGAGGAAGAAGCAGGCTCATAGCGGAGGAGCCTGATGTGGGGCTCGATCCCAGAATGCTGGGATCACACCCTGAGCCAAAGGCAGACGCTTAACTGCTGTGCCACCCAGGCGCCCCTAGAGTTTCTTTTTATATACTTTATGATAATTTCTTTCGACCCTTATTTTTTTTTTTTTTAAAGATTTTTTTTATTTATTCGACAGAGACAGAGACAGCCAGCGAGAGAGGGAACACAAGCAGGGGGAGTGGGAGAGGAAGAAGCAGGCTCATAGCGGAGGAGCCTGATGTGGGGCTCGATCCCAGAACGCTGGGATCACGCCCTGAGCCGAAGGCAGACGCTTAACGACTGCGCCACCCAGGCGCCCCACGACCCTTATTTTTTTTTTTAAGTAGTCTCTATGCCCAACGTGGGGCTTGAACTCATGATCCCAAGATTAAGAGCTGCATGTTCTACTGACTGGGCCAGCCTGGTGTCTCACTGACCCTTATTTTTTTTAAAATCCTAATAAGTAGACAAAACTAGTAATAGCTCCTTTTCTTTCACAAACATGAAAACTGAGATCCTAAGAAATTAAATGACTTGACAAAAGCCTTATAAGTAGGTAAGACTCTGGAAATCCTAGGCTGACACTCATTATTTCTTAATCAATACTCCTTCCATTATACCATAATTCCATGCTTACACTGATTTCAGGAACAAGCAAAAATAAACAAATCAATATGATAAGACTAAGAAAGCCAGTTACCAATAAATGTTACCTAGTAGACAAAATCAAGCAACATGCTACAACCTGAAAACTACTCAATTCACGGATTTCCTGTAAAAGTTTTGCTCTGGCCAATGTCTGTGATTTAGATAGCATCAGTTTAAACCAGTAAGTACACAGAATTTTCAATTATAAAAAGTAGCATTTTTTAAATGGAAAAAAACTATCAGAAATAAACAAAGATCATTTCATAACGATCAGAAGGACTGACCTAGGGAGTAAGTGGTTTGGGATCCTACTCCAGTTAACATCTTGGCTCTGGACTAGTCTTGATTTGTCAGATTTAAGGGTCAAAACCTGATCTTAGTACCCTGCACTGCAAAAAAAATGCTATAAAAACATTACTTAGGGTCACTGATAAAATTAGAATATGGATGGTAAAGTACAAATATTAATATTAAATTTACTAAAGTTTACATCAAGTAGACTATCTCTATTCTTAGGAAAAACAAACACGGGGCAAAATACATACAAATTGAAAGATAGAATGCATGAGCACACAATGATAAAGCAAGAAGAATATGTGTTTACAACTGGTGAATCTGGGCACAAGATGTATGGGTGTTCTTTGTACTTTTTTTTTTTTTTAAAGATTTTATTTATTTACTTGTCAGAAAGAGAGACAGACAGAGACAGAGAACAATTAGGGGGAGCAGCAGGCAGAGGGAGAAGCAGGCTCCCTGCTGAGCAAAAAGCCTGATACGGGATTCAATCTCAGGACCCTGAGATCATGACCTGAGCCGAAGGCAGGCGCTTAACTGACTAAGCCACCCAGGCGTCCCTCTTTGTACTACTCTTATTCTTGCAACTTTTCTGTAAGCTTGAAAATATCTCCAAGTAGGGATGCCTGGGTGGCTCAGTCAGTTAAGCATCCGATTCTTGATTTCAGCTCAGGTTATGATCTCAGGGTCCTAAGATTGAGCCCCAGCATCAGGCTGCATGCCGGGCATGGAGTCTGCTGGAGATTCTCTCTCTCCCTCTGCGTCCCACCCCCCCAACCCTGGGCTTGTGCATGTGTTCACACTCTCTCTCTCTCTCAAAATAAATAAAAATAGGGGCGCCTGGGTGGCACAGCAGTTGGGCATCTGCCTTCGGCTCAGGGCGTGATCCTAGCGTTATGGAATCGAGCCCCACATCAGGCTCTTCCGCTATGAGCCTGCTTCTTTCTCTCCCACTTCCCCTGCTTTTCCCTCTCTCGCTGGCTGTCTCTATCTCTGTCGAATGAGTAAATAAAATCTTAAAAAATAAATAAATAAATAAATAAATAAAAATATTTAATAAAGAAAAAAACATTATCCCCAAATAAAAAGTCTAAAAATAACATACTCTTTACATAACTAATGTATGTTGTTAGAAGTTAGGGTAATGGCTATCCATTAGGGCAGAACAGTGACTATAAGAGAGCACGAAGGGACTTTTGGTGTGTTAATCATGTTAGTTCTTGATTTGGAAGCATTCACAAATGTGTTCAGTTTGAGAAAAATCATTTGAGTTACACTTATGTGTACTTTCCTATAAATGCATTTCAATAAAAACTTAAAAAAATAAAAAAGATCTGCCAAAGGACCAGAGCAAAATTTTCTAGAGATGGAGTCTAAATACTTTTGTTTCACTGATCAGAAAATTGAAAACACTTGCCTATGTATGTCTGTACAATCTAGACAGAACATTCTTTGAGGGCAGAGATTTTGTCTTCTTTCATATATCATCTCTACCACTTAGTAGAAGCCTGCATGTAATCTCTCAATAAATACAGTAAATAAATAATTTCTCAATAAATAATAGATATCTTATAAATTAATTTTCATTAGGGTAATTGTCTTGATCCATTTATTTTAATCAATTTAATTATCAAATTGTCTATTACAAATCATTTCTCAGTAAGTAAATATGCTTCTTAGTTGGCATTGGGCTAAACGGAAGCTATTTTTCTTTTTAATTGTAAGAGTTTATTTGAGCAAAAATCAATTTGAATTGGGCTGTGCCAAAGTGGAAGTGGTTAGAGTGCTCTCCCCCACCTGTCGGAGTTAGCAGACTTCTATACAGAAGTGTAAGCAAAGCAAGAAAGTTATTTGATTGGTTACACCTTAAGAATTTGCCTTATTTGGAAAGTTCTCACTGACTTTTTGTGATTGGTTGTCCTTAGGGTTTTTTTTTTTTTTATTTTACAAATTGAAGTATATAGTTGACATACAATGTTACATTAGTTTCAGGTGTACAACATAGTGATTGGACAAGTCTATACACTATGCTACGCTCACAAGTGTAGCTACCATCTGTTCTGGACAACGCTATTGCAATACCAGTGACTTCCCTATGCTGTACCTGACATCCCTGTGACTTAATTCATTCCATAACTGGAAGCCTGTATCTCTAATTGGGAGCTATTTTAAGATCACATTAATCTAATGTTACAGTTGAATTACTTTGCCTTTGGTCCCAATTCTTCTACCTTGAAATCCCCTCTTTGTAAAACATTGTTCTTATTCATCCCTACCCAAAAAGTACTGTTGAAGAAAATTAAACTTAGTTTGAGGATTCTGTAATAGTCTTCGTATACATAGTGAAAAAACTGAGGAAGAACAATCTTGGCTGGGAGGCTGAGAAAGATCATTTAACTCACCATTTTCACAACCTTAATACTTTTCTCCTGTTAATCAGTTCCATGTTAGACCCAAAATCATGTTTCGGGGGTCATTTTGATGTCCTTCCTATCAGGACTTAGAAGTGATTCACCATAACTACTCCACTAGCCCTTGTATGTTTTAAAAAGGTAATGAAAAGAAAAACTTCCCATGGACAGACACAGCCTCATGAGCATTGGGCTGGGATGGCAGAAATCTATCCCGGCTCACAGCTAGATGCCGGTGTCATGTACCAATTGTGTATCTATATGCAGCCACCCTGTGACTCATCTTTGTCTCAGAAACTTTATTTTCTTCTTAAAATCATGATAATGATTTAAAGTCATTTATTAATTAATCTACATTTTATACGTGTTCCCACATTCAATACGGCACTTGGTTTCTTCTCTCCAAATGAATAATCATATCATTCCCTTTTATAGAAAACCTTCCTTTTATTGTCCTGTAGCTCTCCCCTTACATCAACTATGAGTACTTACCTGATAAGCCATGATAGTACCATAATACCTCCAAGTCCTTTTACTTCCTACTAGTCTGATCATTTGATTTTGTACGTTTATAAACTTATTTATCAGTAATTGTACAAGTGGATTCAAACTTATCTTACACAAGAGACTCCTAAATGAAGGGCAAAGGTCTTTTGGGCAGAAACTATTCTTTTTAGTTGCATAATTTCCTTCAAAATCCTTGTATCTGCAAAGAACACTACAGGCTAGAAAATGCTTTTTTGAGATAGGTGGCTGCCTGCTTCCTAATTTAGTTAGATACCTGAGTCACAAAAGTATTCACAGATTTCTAATATCTTGCATATAAATGGTTGAGTATCTGAAAGCTGAGTCTTTGTTATATATGTTAACTCTATTCTGTGTTCAGAAAGCACAATATAAAACACTGAACTGTAAAACCAACAAATCAGAGTATACTTATAAATTAACTAAAAAAACAAAGTTCCTTTAAGTTTAACACATCTAAATTAAATAAATGTATACATACTAAGCAATATCTGCTATACAAATCATATATATAGATATATGTAAAACCTAATACTGTTTATACTTCTTCAGAATAGTAGCTAAATGCCAATTATAAAAGTTTAACACAACTTATTTTCAAGTATCTTTGTTGACTATAATTGGGCTCGTGTGCCAAAATATAAAGATAAAAAGATAAAAGAAGATTTGCTTTTTAAAATATATACGAATTCATAATCAAGAGTTCAATTATTTGAATAGGTTGAAAAACGAAAGTTTTTTGCTGTAAGAAAAACAATTCCTTTAATCTCATTTACATAATGAACCTGTTAAAGAGATTTTAAAAAGAAAACACCAATTACTGTCTTATTTCTTGCCTAATACATAAAACAATCAGTATATACTGAATAGGTGCTCGTTTCTCAAATTAATACCATGTAACTGCCATCATTACGTACCATGCCAAATAAGAAGGCTAAATAGTTCCAACATACATCTGTCTGCCTCCCTTCCAACACATTCCCCCATAGAAGAAAAGATCAGAACAATTCATTAGTTTTTATCTGGCATTCTACACATTTTAGAATAACAGAAGCTCCCCAAAATCATTAGGCTGAGGGTGGTATCTATTATCAAAACATCTCTATAATACTAAAAAGAAAAAAAAAAAGAAAATACGGATGCATATTTAAAGTCCTAACAGTACGGTTTTCATGCTTAGGATGTACCTAAGTTTATTACAACTGTATAGTATGGGTGATGTAACTTCTCATTGGAACTGACGGGGCTAACAGTCCCATTTTAAGTTCCTTTTAAGTAATTAAAAATCTAAGCTAAGACATCTCTGCATAAGCTACATAAACTGATTCCAAAGGTTTAAAAAAAATGAATGAAAATATAAAAGTTCCCAGGTCACAAAACTAAGAATAATATTTTTCCTAAATTAAATATTAACAACTCTTAGCCAGTTCTCCAATTTAAGTTGTTCTAGAAACTGAATAATGTTTTAACTCAAGAAAAAGCACACATTTATTACTTTTAGTGATCATACATGGGATTTATGAAGTCATGTTTCAAAAATTGTTTTTAAAAACATGTTTCCAGGGGCGCCTGGGTGGCTTAGTTGTTAAGCATCCGCCTTCGGCTCAGGGCGTGATCCCAGAGTCCTGGGATCGAGCCCCACATCAGGCTCCTCCGCTGGGAGCCTGCTTCTTCCTCTCCCACTCCCCCTGCTTGTGTTCCCTCTCTCGCTGGCTGTCTCTCTCTGTCAAATAAATAAATAAAATCTTTAAAAAAATAAAAATAAATAAAAATAAAAACATGTTTCTGGGAGTCTTACCATGAGCTGTGTAGTTTGTACAGTTAACTGGTTCTTGTGTGGCATCATTTATTTTTGGATCTTTACAAATATATGTGAGAAAAGTTAAGGAAATATGAATAACATTTCAACACAAAACATTATCACCTTGTCTTTAATGTCTTGTATTATAAACTCATGTTTACATCTACATGTAAGAAAAAGCTGTTAGCTGGTCCAAAGCAACAAGCATAACCACAAATATACTTTTAGCATCGCTAAATACTACTTGATCATTAATTTAGTACAGGAAAAAATATATTAACTTAATACGTATTAAAAGCTCTAGCAAGGATGCCATCCTTAAAGAACATTAGTCAGGGTTAAGCATAAAGAATAAAGGAAAAATGGAAATTAAAATCTTTACTAAATTATTGTAAGAAAGCTTCAGGTTAAAAAAAAATCAGTTTCTGGAGATTTGATTGAACTAATTTATGGGGCCCTATAACTTAGTAGCACCAAGGGCCCCCTTACATAACTTCATGTAGCACAAATAACCCTGTGAAGTAGATACTATTATTCCCATATTACAGAAGCACAAACTGAGGCTCGAAGTTTGAGAGACTTATCCAAAGTCATGTAACAAGTGATAGGGAGTAAAATCAGGTTTCCTGATTCCAAGCTAGAGCACTTTCCATTAGACTGCAGAGAAGATAGTTCTTTTAGGTGAGTCTACATGGTCTCCCCAACAGGATCTTAAGCTTTTGAAAACAGGTATAATAACTGTCCTCTAATAGACGTTCAATACACTTGCAGGCAGCTTTTGTATCCTAAATATTTTATTGACTCTAAAATGGGATAAATTCACAAGATGTCTCCGGAAACAGAGAACACGACATGCTTTTAAGGTTTTTTTCAGTACTACCTAATCTTCATACCAGGAGTAACAGCCATTTTCCATTTTTCATCACCAAATGCTCAGCCACATCTCTCTAGGGTTCAAATCTTAGAACTCTTCATACCATCCAATTATTTCTTAGAATCGCTCTGACATTTTTGCCAAAAAAGACTCAACTTACTAGGTCAGTGATTCTCAAACTCCAAGCACAATGGTATTCAGCAAATTAGAGCTGTTGTGTAAGCATCTACTAATGGCTGCCTCTCCCCAATTCACATAAAAATACTATAGGATAGAATTTTCTTAAATTTAAAAATTTGTCTCCTAGAGTCTTTCTTATATCTCTGGCTTCTGTTATTAATTTTTCTGCTCTACAATTTGTATAAAATGATCCAATTTTGTACAAAAGTAGCTATTTTGACTGTAACTCCCATTTCATATTGTTCCTCCCTTCATCAGAGCTATTACAATGAGCAGATTCACTTACCCCTTCAGCCTCAGTTTCCTCATCCGTAAATAACACAGATAGTTCTTACTATGTGCCAGGCATTGTTGTATGTGATTCGCTTGCACTAATTTCTCACAACAAGCCTTTTTAAGTTGGTACCATTGTTATCTACATTTTTACTCAAGAGAAAACAGAGTTCAGATAATTGGCCTACAGTTACAACACGGAGGAGTTTGCCCCCTGACAGTCTGGCATCTTGCGGAGTTTGACGATGATGTAAGGAGATACGCACAGAGTTAATGATAACTGGGCAACATACAAGGGTTATATCGTTATTAAATACTTATTTGTCTCCGCCCCCAAGTCAGCAAACTTCTAGGGTGGAGACTATCAATCTTTTTATTACTAGTGCCTAGAACAGGGCCTGACATACTTCAGGATCTCGGCGTTTGTTGAAAAATAAACCCACCGGTAATTAATAATAAGAACAGGTGAATCAGAAGGGGAAGCGCTAATAATCGATCTTTTTATTACTAGTGCCTAGAACAAGGCCTGGCATACTTCAGGATCTCGTAATTAACTAATTAATAATAAAAATAGGTGGATCAGACGAGGAAGTGCTAACAATCAGTAAAATCCCAAGGAAATCACACAGGGTGACCGCTGTCCTTCCCACCAGCACAGCTCTTTTCACCTCCCAGAGTTCCGCGGTCATTAAAAACCACAAGTCACCGATTCCTTAAGCACAACCCTGGCCCCTGTTGAGGGCCGCGACCCACTCGCGACCCCTAATCTACCTCGCCCCCAAGGCGGAGGGGGGGGCTCCTCACAGAGGATATTGTCCCAGTTTGAGGTCCTCGCACTTAATCGTCTCCTCGCTGCTGGCGGCGGCGATAGCAGCAGCTCCCCAAGGTCCCGTGGTGACTGACACGAACCACAGGACACCCAGGAGCTGGGCGGCCACGGCCTCCGTAGCAACCAGCCCGGAGTGCCAGGTGGCCGCCATGCTGGGGACCGGCGCGTCCCCCACCACTTCCGGTTCCGCCTTTGCCTAGGCTGGGGCGGGAGAAGGGCGGAGGGAGCGAGGCTCTTAAAGGGACCATGCCTCGGTGGAAGGCTGTTTTTTTTCCGCTACAGGGCCTTCGGATTTACCTGGGAGAGCTGTGATTTGTCTTTGAGATCCCCAAGTAGGCTCGCTTTGAAAATCAGCGGCCTCGCATCCACTGCTTCCTCCCGTGCTAACGCTGCTGTGACTTTTCCACCCGCAAATGTGCCAGCGGCACTCGGCGATTTGTTAAACGCTTTACAAACACTATCTCGGTTAGTCCTGGTAGGATTTGGGTTTACAGATAATGAGCCAGGCTCAACGACGCTAAAAAGCATGTCAACCTTAGTTACTGAATTGGAATCAGACTGGTCTTTGCCGGATTTCAGAATCTGTGCTCTTACTATTATGATATAATGACCTATCTGTTCGCTTAGAGAAGAACTTATGGAAGGCTCTTAAACAGAACTTAAGGACTCCATCACAAAAATAGGCATTACACTTTTATTTTTAGTAGAGGACATTTATGCGAGCGAGAGGGCCTATAACAAAAGATTAAAGAATTTACGACTACATTAAGTGAAAAGTTGGAGTTTTTTCCCTCCATCTCTTCTTTCTAAATTTCTTTATGTTCTAAAAGTTCTGTAGTGGGGATATCTTTTACCTTGGGCAACACGTTTACTTTCTTTAGTCAAAGTTTAAGCCATTTTCTCTAACATAAAAATATTTGAATTCGGTGCCTCCTCATTCACAGTAGTACTAATTTTGAAGAATTGCATTACGCAGTGGTTCTCAAATTTTAGGGAGCATCAGAATTATCTGGAAGCTTTGTTAAAACACCAAGAATGGGACCCACCCTCAGTTTCTGATTATGAAAATTTAGGGCGGGGCAGGATAATTTGCATATGTATGGGGTTTCCAAGTGATGTGAGTTTGCTAGTCCAGATACCACACTTGGAGAAGCATGGGATAATGTATTATGCAAAGTATCATTTTGGGAATAGGAGGACATGAAATGATTTGTAGTAATATTTTAGTATTGTAACTACAGTTAAAATTTTTCTTAAACCAATTTTTCAGCATTACTATGCTATTTTTATTTTTATTTTTTTGAAGATTTTATTTAAAGTAATCCCTACAGCCACAGTGGGGTTTGAAACTACAACACGGAGATCAAGAGTCACAGGCGCCCCTATGGTATTTTTAAATTAAAATATTTATGCTTAATTAAAGATTTAAATGATAGGAAATTTGAAATTTACTAGTTCTATTTTAAACCTCCTGTTTTAAGTTGACTTCTCTCTTTTCTTTCTTTCCTCCCTTTATCCTTTCCTTCTTTGCTCTCTCTTCCCCTCCATAGAAATATTTATCAAGCATTTACTATGTGCACAACCTGAGGCAAGACCCTACAGACTCAAAAACTGAAGAGACAAGAATCTAATAATTAAAAACGTTATGTTTACTAGGAGAAAAGATAAACAGTTAAAGTACTATTTGATAATTGTTTAAATAGAAGCCTGTACTAGATACTGTAGTAGTACAAGGGTTTTGATTAAGATATTCCCCCCAAAATAGTACGTAGTACCCAATGTTTTGTCACTAATATAAGAATAATTAAAAATCCAGGCCAAACTGGAGGAACAGAGTTGTATCTTCATACGATACATGATGATCTAAAAACATACAACCTAGAGGGGCGCCTGGGTGGCGCAGTCGTTACGTGTTGCCTTCACGTTCAGGGCGTGATCCCAGCGTTCTGGAATCAAGCCCCACATCAGGCTCCTCCGCTGGGAGCCTGCTTCTTCCTCTCCCACTCCCCTTGCTTGTGTTACCTTTCTCGCTGTGTCTCTCTCTGTCAAATAAATAAATAAAATCTTAAAAAAAAAAAAAACCTTTTAAGTCCTAACAGATGCTTTCAACAAGCGTAGTCTCTGTTTTCTGCAAGTTCTGGGTTCATTGTCTTTGGTAATCTAAGTTATTGTATAAATTGATTTCCCTTAATAGTTTGTTAGCTCCTAACAAGCAGGACCAGGCTGCAATTGTGTATCTTTTAAGCAGACCTAGCAAGTAATATTTCCTTTAAAACAAGCAAACTAACGACACTGTAAAGTGCCAAGTGCTTTATCTTACAACAAATATTCTTATGTTGCAGCTGTTTTGTATATATGCCTCATCTTCCTTGAGGACAGGTATCCCCCCTTTTTAAAAAACATTTTACAGAGTCAATCACAGTGCCTAACAAATACTGCATCTGTTCAATGAATACAGACTTGAAGATTGATTTTCTTTATGGTTAATGCATGGACCTTATTATACAAAGTAAATCATCAAAATTCTTTAAAGAGAGTGGAATAATTAAAGAGAGTGGAATTGTAGGTTTTACACAGAACTTTCTCAATGTCAAGTTATGATATCAAGAATAAAAATGTTAAAATGTATAGTGAAGTAAAATACGACTTAAGAGTCAGAAGATCCCATGTAGTCCCAAACGTTGGGGAAATCACTTAACCTATTAGGAGTGCAGTTTCTTCACAGAGAAAATGAGGTATGGAAAATGAGGTAGGAAAGACGTTAGGGTTCCAAGTCCGCAGCCAAGAAAGAATTCTTGAGACATCTTTGGTGCAAAAAGGTGGTTTTATTAAAGCTCGGGGACAGGACCCGTGGGCAGAAAGAGCTGCACTAGGGTCATGAGAAGTGGCCCATTATATACTTTCAAGTTGGGAGGGGGCTTAGGAATAGCGTAAGCCTCCCAGGTATCTTGGAAACAGGGTTTGCAGGATCAGGAGGGGGCTAGCTGTTGTTGGGAAAGGTCATTTATTACTGTTTAGTAAACCCTCAGTCATGAGACCCTTCAGATGTATATCGGTGGGTCATATGCTTGGAGGATGATTGCCTACATGTATCCTGGGGGGTAGAGATAAAGGAAGTTTCCAAAGGAATTTTTATATGTTAAAAGTAGACTTACAGGATCCTGGGGGCTGGGCTAAGATTGCCTCTTGCCCTTAGCAAAGTATTAACATTGATGCAGCGGAGTTCCTGAAGGACGGGCACTCTATCTCAAGGACTTGTTAATGGGCTATAGGTAGTAAGGAAATTTAATAATTTTTCTTCTGCCCTTATTTCCCACATCAGTATGTATAAGTTAGTGTCCTGCATATTACAGACAAATATTGTTGGATTCCTTTATTTCCCCAACTAAATTTCCCCAGGTAGACGTCTTAGAATTTAATTTTGGGTCATCCGATATAGAAAACACAAGGGACAAATGACCAAACTGAAAGGAAAGGGACAATGGGGGACTAATTAGATCTGACCAAGTTTTCATCAATATACTTTCATTTGCCTGACTTTGGGTCTCGCTCTCCGCCAGCCCTCCTACAACACCTGCCCAGCAGGATCTCCCCACCCCATTAGCACGGGCTGCCCCCACCACTTGGCCCCCAGACCCTACCTTTTTCAGGCTCTTTAACCCTCCCTCGCCCAGACAAATTTCACCTGCAGAGACTGGGAAAGCCCACCGCCCCCGCACTCCCCTCCCCAGAGTCGGCCTCCCTCGGCCCAGGCTCCTCCGCCCGCGCCACCCCGGCGCCCCGCCCCGGGCGGGGAGGGTCGGTGCTAGGGAAGGGCCTGCCAGGTGAGGCGCGGTCACCCTGGGCCGCTCACTTCCGCCCAGGTGAGGGAGGGCCGACGCCGTGCCCGCCCGCTCGCCCGCTCCCGAGCCTCGGCCGGACCAGGTAAAGCGGGGGTCCGGGCTGTGCGGGCGCATGCGGTGCGGGGTGGTAGTCCCTGAGTCCCGAGGCCGGCGGGGGGCAGCTCTTCTTCCTGCTTGGGAGCCCGCCTCCCCTGCCCCCGGCGCGCTCTCCGCCCCCCCTCCGGGAGGAGCTGGACACCGGAGACCCAGGGCGCCGGTGGGCGCCCCGCCAGGCCCACGGAGGGTGCGGGGCGCGGTCCTCCGGCGTCCGGCCTGGGTGACCCCACCGTGGCCCCCCACTTCCCCCCCCACTTCCCCCCCCACCCCCCGGCTCGGTGCAGAGCTAGCCGGAGGCCGCCGGCCGCGGAGCCGCCCAGCCTCGGCAGGCCCTGCCGGCCCTCAAATCTCGGCCCACTTCTGTTCCGGGATTGGCAGGGATCAAATTTTGCACCCAGATCGGTGCCTGCGCTTGGCCCCAGAGCTGGGCGGAGTCTTTTCCTCCACTGGTGACGGTGAGAGGAGTGAACAGGTGGTGGCCTGACACAGGGGCCCGGAGAAGGAGGGGGTTCCCAGATCTTATGAGAGGACGACTTGGCCCCAGCCCCACCTGGGTGCCGGGTGGTCACGTAGCCGAGTTCCCAGGCCGGCGGTCAGGCTTGGGCTCTGCTAACCTCACTTTTTAGGTGGGGAGGATCAGATGGAAAGTACTGTGGCCTCCAGGTTCTGGGGATATTGCTGGATTCCTGCTTTAAGTCAAGCTCAGGAAAACATTTTCAAATCCTGCCCCTCCCCCCACCCCAAGAGCCCCAACCCTCCCGGCACAACTAGGAGGTGTGCCAAATTTATCTCCCCCAGGAGTGTTCATTTGGCACTTTGTCATATCTCCAGATGGCTCTTATCACTTTGGATTCGAATTAGTTGTTCACTGGTTTGTCTCTGCAATTCGGAGCGTTCGCCTTTCAGGGCCCTATTTCTCTGAGTTGATTCTCAGGTGTATTTAGAGTCTGGCCATTGATAGGTGAGCATCAAACAAGTGTTTCTTCATGAAGAAACCTCCTGGAGACCCAGAAGAAAGAGAAATCTCAGTTACACTGAGCATGGTTGATACCACATTCTAGTCTGTCTAAGCTCCTATTGCCTGCCAATTCATTTGTACACATCTTTTTTAGAAAAAAGCTAGTGGGCGTAAAAACTCAAATTGCTTCATT
Organism: Ursus maritimus; assembly: GCF_017311325.1. NCBI lineage: Eukaryota > Metazoa > Chordata > Mammalia > Carnivora > Ursidae > Ursus > Ursus maritimus. The sequence continues at coordinate 53,997,165 of NW_024423564.1, read as the reverse complement.
GTGCAGTATCAGGAAAAAGTTAGGGGGGATTGTGACTTTTAACTAAAATGGACTTGATGTTTCTAGACCCCTGTGGCCTATATAAGGGTTATTAAAAATTTAAAATAACTAAAAAGTTAATATCAGAGCTGGAAGGTACTTTAGGAGATAGAATTTGTAAACTCCGTTCTGAGGAGGTTTGCTAGTTGAGATCCTGTTAAGAGTTACATAAGATGACCTTGGCATTAGAATAATAGTTGTGTTTAAAATGGAAGAGAAATTGTATTAAGCTCTTACCTGTGTTTAGAGGCCTTAGTACGTTTATTATTTTTAAAGTAAACTCTACTCCCAAGATTGGGACTTAGACTTACCACCCGGAGAGATCAAGTGTTACATGCTCTATGGGCTGAGCGAAACAGGCACCTCTGAAGGCCTTAGTAAGTTTAAGTCATGTATTGATATTAAACCATAAAGGTAATCTATATTCATTGTAGAAAATTGGAGAAAATAAACCCACCTATCGCTGAAAGTAACCACTAATAAAATTATGGTATATTATCTTTCAGTCAGTTTTCTTAAAAAATGGAAACCTGTGTATTTTTCCATAGTAGTGAGACCACTACTAGAATCTTGTGATTATTAGAGGTTCAGCATTCCATAATCCTTATAATTGCATTTTTACTTAAAAACGTTTAGTAATGGGGCGCCTGGGTGGCACAGCGGTTAAGCGTCTGCCTTCGGCTCAGGGCGTGATCCCGGCGTTATGGGATCGAGCCCCATATCAGGCTCCTCCGCTGGGAGCCTGCTTCTTCCTCTCCCACTCCCCCTGCCTGTGTTCCCTCTCTCACTGGCTGTCTCTCTGTCAAATAAATAAATAAAATCTTAAAAAAAAAAACAAACACGTTTAGTAATGGTCCTTAAGCTAAACAACCAAGTAGTTTGAGTTTACATGCTTTGTAATAGCATTATGTAATGTACATTATGGGGAAGCCAAAATGGTGTTTAATTTGTAAAGATTTTGCTCACCTTGGTAGTAAATTTTCAGAGACAGAACTATCCCACCTTTATATTCGAGATTGCTTGACCATTGCTACGGTTTTTTCATACTCAGATATTTTTGTGTAGGTTTGGATGCCTTTTTAAAGCCCTCATTTTAAGTTCCGGTGCAAATAGAAATTTAGACCCTTACTTGAGTCACCGGGATAGATCTCTGCTGAGCCCACTTAGGTTTTGCGTTTGTACACCTGTGCAACCTGTGGAGTTTGGAGACGTGGTATTGGGCCCACTTACTGTCAGACTTGGCAAGTCACTTAACCCTGGTCCTCTGTTTTCCAGTCTGTAAATGATCTACCTCACTGAGTTTCGGGGAGGTTGAAATTAAATCCTTTTAAAGAATGTGTTGTAAACTGTGAGCCATTATTCTCCCCTTCTTTGCTCCTCCACGGTAATAACTTCTGATAACATTATGGAATTGTGCTATTTTTATTGGGAAGAACTGAAGTTTGTGAGTTACTTTAATAAAAGGCATCAAGACTTTTGTTTACCAGCTAAAAACACGGTACAGGGATCTTCCTGAAAAGCCATGGGTGAAACTGTGCTGTCAACTTGGTGAGCTCCTTGCACATGTGACGGGACTATTGGGCACTTTGAGTAGGGCCAGTCGAGATGGACATGTGCTGCAAATGTAAAGGACATGTCAGATTTTGAAGATTTAGCGTAAAACAAAAAGTAAAATACCTCATTATTTTTAATATTATTTGCATCTTGAAATGATTGTATATATTGGGTGAAGTAAAATATATTATTAAAATTAACTTTCCCTGTTGCTTTTAACCTTTTTCATGCAGCTCCTAGAAAAATTGAGGTTACTTACATGGCTCACATTTTTCTGTTGAACAGCACTGGGTTAGGATTCAGTATGAGTATGTTTATCCTTGAGAGGGTTTAGTGGACTGAAGCGCTTACATTCCTACTTATAAACAGGTTTTTTTTAAATTCCCAAGTTATCTGCCTTCCCACTCCGCCCTCCCTTATATTTATTGCATTACTGAATTTCAGTCTTCTGAGCAATAACCATTATGGAGTACATAGCAAAATCTCAGCTAAAAAAATTTATTAGTTTTTTTGAAGGCCCTAAAATACCTTAAGTAATTTTGATTGAAAGGAGATGTTGTTGATAACAATAGTAGCTACTCGGTATTGAAGGTACACTGTGGGCCAGGATGCATGTTTTCTAATACCTTAGTTAGTCCTTTCAATGGTGAATATGTGGTAATTTTCATTAACTCTATTTTACAAATGAGAAATCTGAGATATAGGGAAATTTAAACAATTGGTGCAAGAACACAGAGCGGGTCCCAGCAGTAGATCCCAGGTCTCCAGGATTTCAAAGCTCCTGGGCTATCGACTTGGTGACTGAGTCAGCTAGAAAACAGTAGATTAGTGAGGTAGGTATTTAGTTCTAATCCTGTTTTTGTGTTTGTGACCAATAGGAAACAATTAAGTGCTCATTCGCAGGAGACTGGGGGAATAAATCATGGATTCCTACAGTGGAATACTATTTAGTAGTTACAGTGAATGAAGAGAAGCTGCATATAGCCTCATGACTAAATCTCAAAACTTTAGAGATAAGGTAAAACAAATTGCTGAAGGATGAATATACAGTATGATGACCATTTATATAGTTTAAAGACCTATCGAACAACAATATTGTAAACAAAGGTAGAGTGTGTTTTAAGAATTTCAGATTTGAGTTCTCTGTATATTGATTATGTGTGTTTATGAAGCTGCCTTCACGTTAAAGAAGTTTGTAAGGGGCACCTGGCTGCCTAGTTGGAGGAGCGTGTGACTCGGTCTTGGAGTTGTGAGTTCGAGCCCCACGTTAGGTGTAGAGATTACTTAAACTTAAAAAGAAAAAAAGCTTCTGTGAGATGAGCATTCTCTCATGTTGGTCTTACTCTTAAAAACAAAACCAAAGTCCTGCCCTTTGTTTTGGGGCTCTGCACATCCTGCCTAGTTAGTAGATAGCTTTGAGGGGCAGACCAGTTTTCATTTAGCTTTGACCCCTAATTGATGGGCGTGACTTGGACAGTAGGGGCTGAGTAAGGCTTCTGCCTTGAAAAGGGCTGTCAATCCCCTTGGAGTTATTTTCTGGAGATTTTAATGAAGCTCCAGGACAAGAGTCTGGTAGGGGAGGGAGGGCAGTTAAGTGGATGTTGAGGGTTAGGTTGGCAAACATTCTCTCGCTGTTGAAAATGTGAAATATCCAACTCTCCTTTTTAAAGTCATTAGTGGTTGACTTTCCCTCCTCCCAAGGTGAAGTTTCCCCCTTGTTTTTTTGAAATCGTAGCAAGTTCTCTGCATCTGCAAAATGGGGGTGATAATACTACATTGTTAAGAAAATGAGATGTTGGGGCGCCTGGGTGGCACAGCAGTTAAGCGTGATCCTTCAGCTCAGGGCGTGATCCCGGCGTTATGGGATCGAGCCCCACATCAGGCTCCTCTGCTAGGAGCCTGCTTCTTCCTCTCCCACTCCCCCTGCTTGTGTTCCCTCTCTCGCTGGCTGTCTCTATCTCTGTCAAATAAATAAATAAAATCTTTAAAAAAAAAAAAAAAAGAAAAAGAAAATGAGATGTTTTACAGAATGTCCTTGCATTTGGTGCATAGTAGACACCAAAAGGTGAATTATGTGGCTTAATGACAGATTAAATGGTCTGGTGAAAAGGTCAGGAGGAAGAAGGAGAGGAGGGTGAACATTGGTGGGAAGCCTAGTTTGGTCTGTTTCAAAATTTGCTAGGATTGTTTTGAATATCACAAGCATGCCAAAAATGCCATGACCGTATTTCCGGAGAGAAGGGCATACAGCCTGCAGTGTGGGGAGAATTGAACAGAATATTTGAGGTGGAAGCTAATCATTTATGAATGCTTGGGTCTTCTGCACAGAGATCCATAAGTGTGAAAATTGCCCAGATTTGGGGGTTTTTTTGTTTTTGTTTTTCGTCAATCGTTAGAGAAAACTGCCACCAACAGAAATACAAAAGCATACCATGAAACAGTTTAACTTTGTTCTCATTCAGTGGCCAAGTCACAGGCAGAATATTGATATACATTTATTAACTTTGAATAGTTCAGTAAGAAAATTAGTATTTAGCCAAGTGAATTATTCTGAAGAACTGACTCAATTTTCAGTTCTGATTCTGAGTTTAACATGGTATCTTTCATCTTCAATTTCAACATGTCCCGAATACCTACCATTAAGTGCAGTTAATTAAGCATTGGTTATAGCTTAAGCATACGGCCCCCAAAATATCAGGATTGTTCTGAAATTTATATATCTGTTTCCAGAATTCCAGGAATGTAGTGTTTTGGCAGCAGCCAAAAATGTATTATCTTTTATATCTTAGGGGTTTACAAAAGGCCTTGTCATTTGATAGGGACACAAGGCTATGACAACTGTCTTGAATCCGCATTAGCATGGTGGCAGATGTGTTTACTTTGGCTTGGAGAGTTTGTTTCCCACTTAATTGGTACCTCACAAATGCTGAGCTTTGGGGACAAAGCCGTGATAATTAGATACAACCTGAGCTTTGCACTTCAAAGGAAGCAATAGAAACTTTAAGTTGTTGGGAGCCTCGGTGGCTCAGTCGGTTACCCCAGAGTGCTGGGATTGAGTCTTACATTGGGCTCCCTGCTCAGGAGGGAGTCTGCTTCTCCGTCTTCCCCCACCCCACCCCCATGGTTGCACTTGCTCTCTCTCACAAAAATAACATCTTTTTTTTTTTTTTTTAAGAAAAGAAACTTTAAGTTGTTTGCGGACTTCTATTTTTGAATAACTTCTGAAATCCTGACTTCGCTTATAGTTAATAGCTTTTAGATTGTTCAAACTCCCTGGTCCCTTGCGCTCTGGGGAATTCCCAGTGAGGAGTTTGTGATCTCCCAATTCATATCTGCAGTGAGATGCTGGATACTTTGCCAAACTGATTGCCAGTGATCTTTTTCTCTTAGATGTTCAAGATACAAGTATAAGATGTCCTGGGGGTTCTATTCTGTGTGCTATTGGGAATCTGAAAAGTATGTTTCTCAGGGTCCTTAGTTCACTTAAATTCTTGAACTGAGGAGGTTAATAAACCTATTCAATAAGTTTCCTCCACCTAGAAATTTAAATCAAATTAAATTTCTATCTCTGCATCAGCTTTTTTCAACTATTCCATTAATTGGTAATGGCTAAAGGCATGGGTATAAAAAAAAAGCCACAATATTATAATAATTTCCTTCAGTCAAATCCTACAGTGAACCAGACATGAAAAATTCATGGCTCAGACTCTCTTGATCAATGATGGAGTGGAAGCCGCTGAGCATAATAACTATGCCTTCTCTGGAGGCTGTGCAACTGTGAGGACAGCGGCACACTGTGGCATTTTAATATCTAGGCGAGGGCCGATTCTAGGTGGCCTGTCTCTGACAAGTTAGACTCCGCTTTACCATGTTTACACAAACTTGAGATTCCTTGCTGTAAGCCCTGTTTCTCAGCCTCGTGGAATAGTTGAAGGTTGTTTGTTTGAATACTTCTTATGACCATAAACTGAGAGACCATTTAGCCTGTACACTGCTTACTGGACGTTGAGCTGTAGAGTTATTGCATTTCTCCCTTCTGTCCTCATAGATTCTTAAGGCTTTAGTCCCCTTCCCTAGATATTACCTAACACCATGGACTGTAGTAATTTTCCAGGCCTGCTTGGTGGACAAAGTTTAGCCTTTATTAAATATGAGTCAGAAGGTTGGCTCGCCAACCAGTTTCTAATCTTAACCCTTACTGAGGGATACGCTACCATCATGGTTTCCAGAATGTACAGGATGGTCCATGGGGATGGTAGGAAGATGACAATAACACTTTGCTTTTTAGTGTTTTTATCTTCCTGTTATGGCATTTTTTATTTTATGTATATTTTAAAACATGACATGTAAATAATAGTATTATGTGTATATAATTATAAAAAATAAGGTGAATGGTCAACATGTCTCACTGATGGGAATGTGTGTTTAAAAATGTTTGAAGACCACTAATCTATCCTATTACCAGAATTACCTTTTTAAATAGAAATCTGGACTCAATACTTCCCTACTTAAAAGCCTTTAATTACTTCCTGTTGCTTACAGGATAAAGACCAGTCTACTTAGCATTATTTACAAGGACCCTCTCAAAGTCTATTTAAGTCTGTTTTTTTTCAGCTGCCAGTGGTAAGAGATCAGGGTTCCCCTGCACCCCCAGTCTTTCAAGGACTGATATTTTTGTAACATAATTTATCAGAAAAAAGGATTGTTAGAAAAATGAAATTAAAAAAAAAAGAAATAAAAGGTTAAGTCAAGGTTTTATAAATTGAATAGGTCAACATTACTCTGCAACATTGCATGGTTTCTAAATGCTTATTCCCAAGTTTGGTACTTACCTCTTTGTGAACCAAGCACCAATTTGCAGTCCACACTTGCAGAAAACTAAACAAACCAGCAAAATGAAATAAAAAAACCCACACACAAACACAAAACAACACTATTTTCTTTGTCCTATTGTCAGAGACCTTTATACAGTTATTTAAAGCTAGTTAATATTCTCACAGAAATTCGTGAGCTTTTGCACCTGTGTATGGTAGTTCTTAAGTGGTGGTCTCTGGGCTTGCAGCGTCAGATCACATGGGAACTTTGTTGGAAATGCAGATTCTCTGGCTCACCTCAGACCTACAGGATCAGAAGGTGGGCCCTGGCAACTTGTGTTTGCACAAGCCTTCCTGGCGATTCTGATGCATGCTAAAATTTGAGAACCACTGACCCAGGGTAGTCCTACATGTCATTCGAACTGTGACACTTAAAATTTTTAGAAATTTTATAACTGGAAGTTTGTACCTTTTTTTTTTTTTTTAAGATTTTATTTATTTGTCAGAGAGAGAGGGAGAGCTAGGGACAGAGAGTGAGAGCACACAAGCAGCAGGAGTGGCAGGCAGAGGGAGAAGCAGGCTCCCCGCTGAACAAGAAGCAAGAAGCTGATGTGGGAATTGATCCCAGGACTCTGGGATCATGACCTAAGCCAAAGGCAGATGCTTAACCCACTGAGCCACCCAGGCATCCCTGAAAGTTTGTACCTCTTAATCAGCTTTATCTATTTCACCCATCTCTCCACCCACCTCCCCTCTGGCAACCGTTATCAGTTTGTTCTTTGTATTTAAGAGGGTTTTTTTGGGTTACTCATTGTTTCCTTTTTTAGATTCCACATCTAAGTGAAATCATATGGTATTCGTCTGTGACTTATTTCACTTAGCATAATACCCTGTAGGTCCATCCATGTTGTTGCAAATGGCAAGGTCTCCTCCTTTTTTTATGGCTGAGTAGTACCTGTTGCATGTATTTGCCACTTCTTTTCTATCCATTCATAATGGCAGCACTTTTGCGAGTGAAATGGAACACCATGCGTAGGTTGTTGTAGGCAAATGAGGGCAAATGACCACTCTCCTTTTATGCCACATTCTTTTTCTTTTGGGAGAGAAGTTTCTAATGTGTTCTCTTTCCAGCATTCCAAACATCCCCACACAGGTTTAGTCCACCTCCCTTTGTGATTTCACTTAGCATATGGCACACCCCTCTGCAACTGTCGGTTATGCCTTACAATATAATTATCCTATCATGTTGTCATTATCTTTGTATCTGCTTGCTCTCTCATTAGGCCATCTCAGCCATTATCTTTTTGTCTTTTTAGTTTTTTTTTTTTTTTAAAGATTTTATTTATTTATTCGACAGAGATAGAGACAGCCAGCGAGAGAGGGAACACAAGCAGGGGGAGTGGGAGAGGAAGAAGCAGGCTCATAGCAGAAGAGCCTGATGTGGGGCTCGATCCCAGATCGCCGGGATCACGCCCTGAGCCAAAGGCAGACGCTTAACCGCTGTGCCACCCAGGCGCCCCTGTCTTTTTAGTTTTTAAGTTATAAAATAGGGGTGCCTGGGTGGCGCAGTCATTAAACATCTGCCTTCGGCTCAGGGCGCGATCCAGGCATTCTGGGATCGAGCCCCACATCAGGCTCCTCCTCCACTAGGAGCCTGCTTCTTCCTCTCCCACTCCCCCTGCTTGTGTTCCCTCTCTCGCTGGCTGTCTCTGTCAAATAAATAAATAAAATCTTTAAAAATAAAATAAAATAAAATAAGACATGCTTTTAAGATAAAATTCAAACCGCTAAAATCTATAAAGTAAAAGTCTATTTTTTTATCTCCCATCTGCATTTCTACTTTCTAGAAGTTATCACTATGAAATTATCTTTCTAAATCTAAAAACCCACACACAAATACATTTTTTTTCTTACAAAAAGAAAATATTGCACATACCCTGAAACTTGCTGTTTTCCCTATTCAGTTGTGTGTTAGATAATGTCCTTGGGTTAACATAGAGGATTGAATTGTCACAGCATGCTCATGTGAATGAGGTCAAACTTTGTTCCCAAACCCAAACTTCATCCCAAACCTTACTCATGATTCAGCGGTTACAGGCAGGAGGTAGGCACAGACATTCCTTGGTGGAGGAATACCCAGCCAGTAGGCATTCCAAAGAATGTCACTTTTTTTCTTAGGACATATTATTAACACACTTAAAATACCTAGTTACATATAGATTGATATTAAATCATTTATAAATATATTTTTGACAGACCTTAACCACAATTTTTAATTTGCTTATGGGAGTAAAATTCAACCTCAGGACACATTTTTGTTTGGGTTACTAGACAAGTTCTCACAATATATATAGAAATGTTTTTCTCAAAGGAAGCCTTTTGTGTTTGGGAAATCCTCAGTTTTATACTCCATTAGTTACACAAATAGAAAATGTCTGTGTGATTATCTCCTATCTTCTAGTTGGCCATGACCCATAAATCCATACATTTTCAGATTATTTACAAAAAGCAATTAAGACAGCTCAGGTATTTCCTGACATTTAAAAATGAGGGGCTGTTATCTATCAAAAACCTTTAGGATGTTTGCAAGGGGTTCTGGTTATCAAACTAGGAATCCTTCCCTGAGGGAGGGAGCCACAGGCTTACTGTTAACTGTTTCCCTCCCATTCTCATTTCAATAGGGATTCAGACCTACTTTATTATTGCAATGACTGATTGCTTGTGATACTTTAATTTTTCCTGGACTTTTGTTCTTAACAATGAAGTAAATATCCTTGTACAACACATCTGTATGCCCTTTTGCAAGTATATCTTTAGGAGAGACCCACAGAAGTAGCTCTTCTGGGTAAAAGAGAATGCAAATTTAATATATTGATAGCTATTGCTAAAGTTGCTCTCCTAAAAGATTGTGCAAATTTATATTCCCACCTGCTTTTCCATGACATCTAGAGTATGTGCTATTATTAATTTAAAAAAATTGCCAATCTGACAGTAAAAAATTACATCTCCTAGTTTTAGCTTGCATTCTTTCTTTCAGAGAGGTTGATGTATTAATGACCACAGAGCTGCTCTTGTCAATCCTCTTAGGCCTTAGGCTGCTTTAGAAAAGGACATTGCCATTGTAACGGTCTTTTGTTACTCAGTTACCTGTCAATGGGTAGTTGTAAAGGTTGCACAACTGAGATGCTGAGCTCATCAGTGGCGGTTCTGTGATGCTCTATTCAGCAGTTCTTTGGTAGTTCTCACTGAATCCAGTGAACATTTGGATGGAATACCTGGACCTTTTATCAAAATGCAGATGGCATCCCTTACTGGCTTTTAATACACTTTCCTACTTAGTGACCTTGAATTAGAAAAGAAAGACCTTGTTCAGCAACTGTATCTAGAGTTGGTTTAAGAGAATTTTGGCTATATAGTACTCCTATTTCTTTGATGGTTCACTAGTGTACTATTAGTATGACCACCGTGGAAGTGCCGGTTTGGTCATAGCAGAGGGTTTGTGCTAGCATTTTGAGTTGTGATTATATTACATTTTAGGCTAGTTTGAACAAATCACTGGAATTAAAAACATAGAAAATGCCAATATGTTGGGTGGTTACCTTTTGGAGACTCAGATGATTAGTAGGAATCTGGGATTGTCTGTGCATCTTGGGGATTTTCCCCCCAATCTCTCTAAAATCTTCATCTCTTAATGGAGATGTTCTTTTCCAGCCCAGGATTTTTTTTTTTTTTTAACACAAAATCAACTTAAGTAATTTGTGTACAATAAAATACTGATTTAAAATATGTAGGTCAGTGAATTCGGACAAATGTATACATCTGTGTAAACAGTAAGTACCCCATTCAAAACTTAGAACATTTCCATCACCCCAAAAAACTCCTTCAAGTCCTTTGCCAGTCAGCTCCTTTCCACCCTGTCAAGGTAAACTAATCTATAACTACAGATTGAACTTCATGTGAATGGAATCATACAGTCTGTAACCTTTTTGGTTTGGTTTCTTTCCCTCAACATACTATTTTTGAGATCAATCCATGTTTTTGTATATTTGTAATTTTTAAATTTTCATTCCTGAGCATTCCGTTTACATTCTATAATTTGCTTATATATTCATCTGTTATTAGACATTTGGATTTTTTTTAGTTCAAGGCTTTTATAAATAAAAATGCTATGAACATTCATATGTAGGTTTTTTGTGAGTTTTCTTAGTAAGTATTTAGGAGCGGAAGTGCTGAGTCATCTGCCAAGTGTATTTTTAACTCTGTAAGAAACTACCAAACAACTTTTCAAAGCGCACGTGCCATTTTGCGTTCCTCCTAGAGATGTTGAGAATTCCAGTTGCTTCATGTCTTTGTCAACACCCAACAGATTGCTTATCTTTCTAGTTTGGAGCCATCCTAGTGGGTATATAATGGTACCTTATTATAGTTTGAATTTGAGTGAAGCCTTTTGATGAAGAATGTTCTTGAGGTTTTCTATAATTTTTTTTTTTTACAGAACTGTAGACAAGTATATGCTAATGGAAAATCATCTTTTGTATTTTAAATTTTTTCTTTAGGTTTCTTTAAAAGGGATTGAAGACTATCATTCAAAATGCCTGAAAATCCTGCTCCAGGTATACTAGATACATACTTCTATCAGTAGATTAATTAATGATTCAAAAATGGAATGTACGATGGGATTAACTTGTGCTCTGATTATCCTTCAAACAAGATAAACTGCAGGTCCTACAAGTTCTTGATCGCCTAAAAATGAAACTGCAGGAGAAGGGAGACACATCGCAGAATGAGAAGCTCTCTCTGTTTTATGAGACACTAAAGAGCCCTCTCTTCAATCAGATACTCACACTTCAGCAGTCCATCAAACAACTGAAAGGGCAGGTAAGTTACTCATCAGGGTTTTACATGTTGGTTTGTTCAAACCAGCAAAGAAACATAGAAGGAGATGGAGACAGAGAAGCTGTCTCTAAATACACTTAATTCAGCAAGAAGACTGTACTGGGACTTGGACCTGTAGGTAGCATTGGCGTGGAGAGTTTAAAAATGTTTATGAGGGGTGCTTGGCTGGCTCACTGTCTGTAGAGCATGCGACTGTTTATGTTGGGGTCTTGAGTTCAAGCCCCACGTTGGGTATGAAGCCTACTTAAAATGTTTATGATAAATTTTGTGTTTGGTTTTGGAATATAAGTTGTACTTATTTAAATATGTAAAGGTCAGATGCTTTCAGATTTCCCAACATTTTCTTCAAAATATAAAATAGTGTTTAGCTTAAATATATTTTCTTTATGAAGTCTTTTTTTCTAGCAAGAAGTGATCATACCCTTGTAGCATATTATTTACACCTCTCAAATATCAATTATTTATCAAATAATTATCAAGTATTAAATGTCATGGATATTCTGATCAGAAAGTTTTCGGAAGCATTATAACTGATGTTTTAATATTTACCAGTGTTTCCTGTACTACATATAGCATAGTACCTGGACTCTTGCAGTTTCTACATTCATGAGTGTTGAACTATTGGACACATAGCACCTCTTCTTAGAGTAATGTAAATTAATAGTTTTAGCTGTCCTCTTGGTTGCTGTGTTTTGGGGTCAGGGATGGCAACTGATTTTAAATCATCTATTCTAGAAGCTGGGCTTGAATAGTAGCTATCTTATGGATTACTTTTGGGCAGAATTTTAAATGTAATTGGAGATATTGTAGCAGAAATGTTAAGAAAATGAATAAAATCTGGGAAAACAATGTTTTTTGCTGATAAATCAAAATGGCTGCCCATAAATATTTAACAAGTGATTTTTCTTATAACTAAGGATTAAACTCTGCACATATGCCTTTTAGTGAATTTCTTTCTCTAGATCAGAATTCATACCATAATTTTAGCACTTTGCATATTGATGGGCTGCTTTCTGTATTCCCTGGTTGTGGGATGAGTCCTGTAGTGCAACAGTGAATTCTGTTGGTAGCAACAGAACTGGGGAAAGGTCACTACCAATCTGTTACTCTTACTGGAGTAAGAGTGGACTTAAACAACCACTCCATCATAATAGTCTTTTATATTTATGTAGTTTGCAGTTTTTATATGCATAATCATATTTTTATCCATTCAACTGTAAAATCTGTTTTTTTTTTTTTGAGTGTTTCATTGAGTTTCGATGGGTGTTGATTTTTTCTATGAGGTCCTGTTGACATTTTTTTCTTTTTTTTTTTTATTCACTTGAGAGAGAGTGGGTGAGAGAGCGCGAGTGGGGGGGGGGCGGTCAGAGTAACAGACTCTCAGCTGATTAGGGAGCCTGCACTGGGGCTCAATCCCAGGACCTTGGGATCAGGACCTGAGCTGAAGGCAGATGCTTAACCGACTGAGCCACCTAGACATGTCCCCCCCCAACCGCCCCCCAACCTTGTTTCTTGATGTTATGTTCATTCTACTGTGGTGGCACTTACATCAGCCAATGATACTTTAAAAATTAACTTCTATTTTCCTAGTCACCATAATTACAGAATTCTCTCCCCCCTTCTTCTTCTTCTTCTCCTTTTTTTTTTTTTTTCTATGTTTAAGTGGCTCTGACTTACTTACCTCTAATCTTGGGCAAGTTACTTAACCTGTGTGTCTTAGTTTTCATGTTTGCAAAATGGAATAATAGTATCTCTTAGGGCTGTTGTAAGCAAGAGTTTGGTATAGTACTTTGCTTATTGCAATCATTCAATAAATATTGTTATTATTTTTGTTTAAATTACTTGTGGATCTTTTGTGGCTTTTTACAAAAAATGCAAAAGGGCTCAGTGTCTTACATGTTTATCTGACCGGGTGTATCTGTGTATGTGAAGTGTAATGATCTATTGTACATGCTGTTAACTTGAGGTAATGGTAGGCGGCAGGAAGCAACATATATATTTTTTAAAGATTTATTTTAGAGAGAGAGAGAGAGAGAGCACGTGAGCTGGGAGAGGACAGAGAAAGAGAGGAGAGGGAGAGAATCTCAAGCAGACTCCATGATCTCAAAACCCTGAGATCTTGACCTAAGCTGAAACTAAGAGTCACTCAGCCACCCAGGTGCCCCAGGAAGCAACACATTTTAACCTATTAAATATTCTGTGTAGTACTAAATAAAAAGATTTGTAGCCTTACAAACACACAGATTCATGTATCTGTGTCTTTTTTTTTCATGTATAAATATTTAATATGCAAATTATACATGTAATGGGCAAAATAGAATATTTAATACATAGAAATAATTTATTTTCTGTAGGTTTCTGTTGATGATTCTCTTTTGTTTTTCTTTCCAATAGCTCAGCCACATACCTTCAGATTGTTCGGCCAACTTTGATTTTTCTAGGAAAGGTCTGTTGGTGTTTACAGATGGTGCCATTACTAACGGGAATGCGCAAAGACCCTCTAACAACTTGACTGTCTCTGGGTTATTTCCTTGGACTTCTAAGTCAGGAAATGAAGACTTTAACTCAGTCATTCAACAGATGGCTCAGGTAAAGTTATATCTTGTCATGGGAGTATTTAGCTATATTTCTCCTGTTACAGGTTAAAAAAGAAAACAATACTCTTTAAAAAGAAGAATATGCTCTTTTTGCCTTAAAATTTGCTACTATGTGTGGTTTCCTTGCATTTTTATTTTGTTAGGAGAGATTGATACTATTTTCTAACCTTTGCATTAGAAACTTATTGGCTTAAAATTATGGAAGGAAAATATCTGTGTGGTAAGGAGTTTTTAGACAACTACTCCAATTTGACACATATCTGCACTTGAAAGAGATTCTTATGATTTTGATCATAGGAAAATTGATGTCTGTCGGAAGTGATGAGATTCCTTTGCAGCTGTTTTTAATTTTTTATCAAAACAGAATTAATGGGAGTTAGAGTTAATATGATTCGGAAAATCTTGGAAAATATTTGAGAGTGTACTCCAGTTTTATCCCTGATACCTATTATAAATTAAATAGACAGTCGAATTTTTGGATGTGTTAGTTTTGTGTTTATTCAACTCACCTTCTAATAAGTGTGTTTAAAAAATGGAAGTTGAGTTTTAAGGTCAAAAAGAATCTGTTTAAGGCGTAATACTTAAATAATCTATACCTCATTCCTTTTTTGACTTTATAGCTCTATCCTCTTAATTTGACTAATAAATATTTTTATGTGATGCTTTTGTTATGTGATTACATTTATGAAGTACTCATGTCGTAAATGTAATTATTAACTAAAGCAATCAAATATTTGTTCATTACACATAGAATCCATTTGAATGGTGGCCTATCCATAATCTTTTGAATTAACCTCATAAAGTGGAATATTAATTCATCACAATGTAATTAAAAACAGGAACCTAACAAATGCAGCTGGTTCTAACTTAGGCTGAACACTAGCATATTTTTGATATCTATTTTGCTTTCCTCATTTAAAAATATATTTTGCATGAAGAGACATATTTTGCATTAGAGAAATTCAGTGTAAAGAGTAATTTAGAATTTACTGTGGAAAAAGTTGTTTTTCTCAGGAATTTTCATCCAGTTTGGTCTTCATCTCATAATGTGAATGAAGTGTGAAAATACCTCTCTGAATCCCTGAGGTTGCAGAACACTGCACACTTCCTCTTGTGTCCTACTGAAAATAATCAAGTGAGAGGATTTCCAGAAATAATTTGTTGCTGAAATGCTGAGTTTTTTTGGATAGAGATGACTTAGGAGAAGCTGTTTTTTGTGTTACAAAAATAGCAATTACAGTTTTTTGGAAAGGGTACAATGGTTAAATGTACTTCCTTGACTTTTTTTTTTATCCCCCTTCATTAGGGCCGGCAAATTGAATATATCGATATAGAACGGCCTTCATCCGGAGGCCTTGGATTCAGTGTGGTGGCCCTTAGGAGTCATAGTCTGGGAGAAGTTGATATCTTTGTGAAGGAAGTGCAGCCAGGGAGTATAGCAGACAGGTGAGGAGGACATTCCTTTTGCATTTTGCTCATCTTTTTATGACAGTTCTGAAAACATTATTCTGAAGAGTGTAAGAAACTAGTAATTAAAACAGCTAACCATATCTGCCTTTAGCAGATATCCTCACGTGTACTTGTGGCAGCAATCTAGTTAGTAGTGCCATTACCCTGTTCTGTAGATGAGAAAGCTGAGTTTAGAGAGGCTCAGTGCTTTACCTGTCGTCACAGAGCTATTGATGCTGGAACCGTGAGCCATGATATGACTCCAAGACAGTCTGATTGGCAAGCTGGTGCACTCTCTATTCCACCATACTCTCCCACGATTGAACATGGTATTTTAGCTACATCTGGTCAGTAAGACGGAAATACTGAAATTTGCATAAACAACTGTTTTGGTCATATCACACTGTTGATTGTTTCTCTTGTCAATGAAAAACCTCCTCAAATCTGTGTGATTCCCCCCTATTGCACTGTGCTGTTGTTTTCGTATCTTAAGGGGTACGTGCAAGCCTTATATGTTGTTTTTATTTGATTTCAGTCCTTTGGTTATTTATTTAACAAGCACGCTGCTTATTACATTACTACTGCCTGTTAAAATAATACCAACAGTAGTGGTTCTATTATAAAAAAGAATTCTGAGCCAATAATAAATTTTGAATTCATGTTCTTCATTCATAGGGGATCAATTCTAGGCTCCCCACCTGAATATTCAGAAATAATGGATTTCCATGCCTTTGCACTTTTTTTCTGCCATTTCATGCAGCATTTCCTCAAGTATGTTCTGAGGAACCTTAGCAATGATTAGATGTATTTGTGAAATTCTATGCTGTTCCTGGAGATTGGGTATACATAATTCGGATAACTATATAGTTTATTGTCCATGTTGGGATAGTTTCGGGATTGAGAGGGGCTTCTGTTAATGACCCAGGTATAGAATGGGACTATTCTGGCAAACCTAGACAGTCCCAGGTGAGCCCGGCCTTAGGGTCACTTACCATTAGTTTACTTCAGGCTATGATGTCTCTTGACAAAAAGCATATTTAACTTTTACTGGCCCAACTTTTCTTCTAATTTTTTAAACTTAAGTTATTATTGGTATATAGTGCATATACCGTAAATGTCACCATTTTAAAGTGTACAATTCAGTAGTTTTTAGTGTATCTTCAATGTTGTGCAGCCTTTTTGTGGTCAGTTCTTATGTCTGGGGTACTCTGTACCAAGTCTGTAATTACACATTGAGGCGAGCATTTTCAAAAAGAGAGATTTGATATATTAGTGTGTAAAGAGCCTTGACCAAGGCTAAGCAGTCAGGTGCCTTTCCAGAGACAGCAGTGCTTACAGAGAAACTTGAGACAGAGTGGGATCTGCAAAGAGCAGAAGGTGTCAGAGGAATAAAGAGACTGTCTTGAGCAGTAGTCCTATGGAGGGAAGGAATACAGCTCCTATCCTTTGAGTGAAGCTGGTATTTACCTGGTGTGGGAGCTTAGTGCAAGAGAGTACGAGAAAGGACTGGAGAGATGTGGGGTCAGTCATGCATGACCTTCTAGGTCATGTTAAATTGTTTTCATGATCAGTTCTTCCTTTCTCCTGAGGACTTTCCACATAGAATTGTGTTTTTTTAGGAGCTTACCTAAGACCCATTGGCTGTCAAAGTAATGGGAATCCATTATTTTTGAATGTTGCAATGGAGAGACAAGAACTTATCTCCCCTTAAATGAAAAATATGAATTTAATATACACAACAGCATATGGGAGTTAAATTATAAATAATAATAGCAGTAAAACTAATTCTGTTCAACTTTAGAATACATCAAAATCATATTTTCCAAGAGATTTCTCTTCTCTACAATTTGTTTATCTGGGGTTGAGGTTATATTCCCTGAGCAGATTCTAACTGGAAGGAAATTCAGGGTTCTTGCAGTCTATTGGGTGGGGGCCGGGGGGAGGTAGACCAAAATAGATTGATTTCCAGAAAATAGAAGATTTTAATGTGAGTAAATTAAGAACTTATACTATGAGTTACATCAGGGTTGAAAAGATTCAAGAGTATCTCATTCATTTGGGATTAATTAAGAAATTTTCCTTAATGAACAAGCTGCGAATAGGAATTCAGGTGAAGAAGTCAGAGAAAGAAGGACATTGGAAATGAGAAAATGGAAGTGATTTCTGGTATTGTTCCATAGTGGTCATATTTAAAAACAAATGTTTCTTTAGGACTCAAGAAAGGTTCACAAGCAACATTCTCAATTTATAAAATATATATTTCAAAATTATGAAAGTAATACATACACATAATAGAAAATTATAAAATATATAGAAATATAATAAGCGAACTCTAGGACTTTGACTACCCTAAGACAACTAGGAAATACATTAGAATATTTTCTTTTTATAAGGAAAGGTCATGGAGCATATACAGTTTTATATCCTTATCTCAACATAATAAGCCTTTCCTAATATTAATAAAAGGATGTATAAGCAACATTTTTATTTTATTTTTTCTAAAGAGAGCACAGGAGCAAATGAGGGGTGGGGGAGGAGGGACAGAGGGAGAGGGAGAGAGGAAATCCCAAGCTGGCTCCATGCCCAGTGTGAGCCTGATGCAAGGCTTGACCCCACGACCCTGAGATAAGACTGGAGCCGAAAGAGTCAGACACTCAACTGACTGAGCTATCCTAGCTCTGTCAGCAGCATAGTTAGTATAAATGAATATTCAGTGAGTGGTAGATGAGAGATTCAGAGCACTGTGATAATGAGGTAAGTGATGGGGAGGGTCGGGGAGAGAGGGAGACTCAGCCAGATCGCAGAAGGTGGATTGATTTGGCTGAGTAGAGTCAGAAGGGCATCAGCGATGGAGGAAACCATCTACACAGGAGTGGGGAATGCCAGACATGTTTGAGTGGGAAAGAGTAGATCAGAATAGTTGGAAAAGGGGTTTATGTGGGGGAGGGAGCCAAGTTGGAAGGAGTACGTGGGGACCAAATGGCCTTTGAATACCAACCAATTTACACTGTGTCCTTGAGCCCAGAAGTTACCAAATTGTGGGGGCACCTGGCTGGCTTAGTTTGTAGAGCATGCAACTCTTGATCTTGGGCTTGTAAATTTGAGCCCCATGTTGGGTGTGGATTACTTAAAAATAAAATCTTAAAAAAAAAAAAAAGTTACCAGGGGCACCTGGGTGTCTCAGTTGGTTAAGCATTAGACTCTTGATTTCGGCTCAAGTCATGATCTCAGGGTCGTGGGATTGAGCCTTGTGTCAGGCTCCTTGCTCAGCAGGTAGTCTGCTAGAGATCTCCCTCTTCCTCTCTCTCTCCCCCCACTTTTGCTCGCTCTCTCTCTAAAATAAATAAATCCTTAAAAAAAAAAAAAAAGTGACCAAATTCTGATCCATGACAAAGTTTTGCTGAGTCTGCTGTGACCTGAGAAATATAAGGACAATTTAATGGAATTTTCATAATTCTAAATTTATGAATTAGATCAATCCCTTCTCAGGGAGATTTTGTGTTTTGAAGGTTAATAATGTTCATTTGTGAAACTATGATGACACGAGTTTGTTTTCTTTCCTCTGGCGCTCTTCTTATTGGTCAGTAATCACAAATAATCATTATACATTTTCAAGTTGGGTGATACCAGCATAAAGAGAGCCTAGCAAAATAAACCTTGAGAAATTTTGGAAGTTCGGTTTTAGGCATTAGATAAGGATCTCCACTGGATGGTTGACATGGGGAATGGAAAAAGATGGGTGGAGGCAACAGAGATAAAGAGGGGTAAGAAGGAATTGAGGGGTGATGATGGAGAAATGGGAAGAGGAGGAGTGGTGTCAGGGAGATAACTCATGTGTAAACCAGAGTAAATCCTACTAAAGTGAATATGCTTCAGAGCCAGCTAAAATAAGATGCTAAGCTTGTCCAGGCTTTGATTTCTTGCTTGTAAAATGTAACTACTTTTAAAAATTTTATTTATTGTATTTTATTTTTAATTTTACTTTTTTAAATTTTAATTTAGAGAGAGAGAGTGTAAGTGGAGGGAGGAAGAGGGACAAGCAGACCCCATGCTGAGTGCGGGGCCTGACGTGGGGCCGGACGCAGGGCTCGATCTCAGGACCCTGAGACCATGACCTGAGCTGAAATCAAGAGTCAGATGCTCAGCTGACTGAGCCACCCAGGCGCCGCTGTCACTAAGTAGGAGGTGGTTGTGAGGATTAAATGAGATAATGCCTGTAAGCCATCTAGCACAGTACGTGCCTTCTAACAAGTGCTCAGTAAATATTAACTATAATAGTGGGTTTTTTTCCTGAAGGTTTCGCTAATTTTTTTTAAAAATAGTTCTTTTTTACCTTGGTTAGCAGTTGGGTGGTTGGAGATTGGGACAGAGAGAAGGGCTTAAATACAGATTTAGAAGTAACATCTGTTATTTTCAAAGAGAGTTTGGCCTAACAGTTGACAGATGTCGGAGAAGCAAAGGATGACCGAGACAGGATGACTCTGCTGGAGAGGAGGTTATCGGTGAACGTGAGGATACAGTTACCCCAGTGTGGTGTATGCTGAAGTCAGGTTGGAAGGGGTTCAGGAGTATAGGATTTGTGCAGTAATGGCAGCTCTGTTCTTATTTGCAAAACCTTGGCAGTGGGGCCCCACACATTGTTTTTGCTTGTTTTTCTAGCCAAATGGTTGTGTGTGTGTGTGTGTGTGTGTGTGTGTGTGTGTGCACATGCACACATTTAGGGATGCACCACTTAATTGGTTAATTAGCTAACAAGCGCTTTGGTGAAAAGCGCTCTGAAGAGCTCTGTCATACAATTATTTGAATAAATGCACTAAGTGAAGTCGTGCCATAAGAAATAAACTGCTTCACTTGAATGAAAGATTTTTTTTAAATGATGCTATTGTATCACTTACAATAGAATTTTCTTATTATATCAAGGGATCAAAGATTAAGGGAAAATGACCAGATATTGGCTATTAATCACACCCCACTGGATCAGAACATTTCCCATCAGCAAGCAATTGCGTTATTACAGCAAACCACTGGATCTTTGCGTCTGGTCGTGGCCAGGGAACCGGTCCACACAAAAAGCAGGACTTCTGCCAGCCTCACTGATACAACTCTGCCTGAAACAGTGAGTTACAAATTTGGAAAAAAAACTTAATTTTGAATTATGCTACTGATTTTAAGAAGTATAAAGACATTTAGAAGGTGTTATTTTCATTGTCATACTTTAGGAAAGATGATCCCATCTCTAAATACAGGATTAGCATATTAAACAAGATACTGTACAGAGGATTCTGTTTTGCTTTTTCAATGTTCTGTCTTTCTTCTTATTTAAGATTATTATTTAACGTAGCAGGCGAATTGTTGTGTTATGCGTAAGTTATTTTGTGATGGAAAAAGTCTCGTGTTCCTTGGTGATATAGGCAGTTCCTTAATTAAGCTGAGACTTTTTATTAGAGATTTACTGTTGAGAATCTTAAGTAAGATTTAGTTATTTATTGCAAAAACATTATTTTTGTAAATTATATTGGGTGTTTATGACTAGATTATTGACCCTGCAAAATTATACAAGTTTTCCATTTCATATAAACATGTATACTGAGCAATTTAAAAGAATAAAAGCATATATCTCTTTTGGGAGTCTTTCAACTTGGTTTATAACGTTTTACAGATTTTGGCCTCCATCTTCAGAATGCAAGCTAATAAATCTTATTTTCTTATAACACTAAGTGCTAGCTGATTAATTTTCATTCATTGGGACAAAAGAAACAATAGACCGTCTGGGTACAGTACAAGGTCACAACACAAATTAACGTATAGACATTTTCCCTGTTGTAATCAGTGATATTTATACAGCACAATTTACATAATAAATACAGTGAACAGGGTGGGAAAATGTTTTGCATAGTGGTTAAGAACAAGGGCTCTGGAGCCAGGCTAAGGTGGGTTCAAGTCCCGTTCTTCCACTTCCTAGCTGCGTCGTATCAGGAAGGTTCCTTGGCGCCTCGACTCCTCAGTTTCTTCTGCTTTTCCTTGGAGCTAGTAACAGTGTCCATTCACAGAGATAATATGCGGGTTAAATGAGAGTGCATGTGAAGAGCTAAGCACAGTGCCTGGTGCAGAAATATACACTCTATGAATATTAGCTGTGATCATTAATTCAGGCATATTTTAGCAAATATTGTTACATTCCACATATTGTTCCAGTCCTGAATTGATTATATATCCCAACATTCCTGGTTATTTTAACCTTGCATAGTAACTGTCCAACTTAGTATAATAGTAAAACCAGTAAGTATACCCTATTGAGCTTGAGGTGGAGAATTTTGTTCTGCAGTTAGATTATGTGAATTTAATTCACATTTTTTTTTAAGATTTTTAAATTTATTTGGGGGGAGAGAGCAGGTGGGGAGGAGGGGCAGAGGGAGAGAGAGAGAGTCTAAGCAGAGTCCCCGCTGAGCACAGAGCCCGAGGCTTGATCTTCACTACCCTGAGATCATGACCTGAGCTGAAATCTGGAGTTGGATGCTTAACCAACTGAGCCACCCAGGCGCCCCTAATGTACATTTCTGATGGAAGCCTACTGGTTAGAGGAAAAATGCTTACATCTCTCAGTCTGATTCGTATATCATGTCTTCATTCGGGCCTACCTTTCCTTTCCTGCAGAAGAGCCTGCTTAATTAGTCTCTTTACCTTGTGTCCTCAGCATTTCATCCTTCATATTGCTGCCAGATTAATTTTCCTAAACCACTGCTTTTTTCCTGTCCTTCCATTTTTTTTCCTAAAGATTTTATTTACTTGTCAGAGAGGGCGAGCACAAGGGAGGGGAGCGGCAGGCAGAGGGAGAAGCCGACTACCTGCTGAGCAAGGAGCCTGATGCAGAACTCAATCCCAGGACCCTGGGATCATGACCTGAGCCGAAAGCAGACCCTTAACTGACTGAGCCACCCAGATATCCCTGTCCTTCCTTTTTAAAACCTTCAGTTATTCCTTTTGCTTATCCAGTTAAGTAAATCCAATCTTTTGACCAAATCTTTGACTCATTCTGTTACTTGGCTTCACTTTGCTCTTATATTTCCCTTTTCCTTGAATGTGTTTCTTTTTCTCCCCATACTGCAATTAAAATGCAACCTTTTCCTCACAGCTTTCCATAATTCTTCATTGGATTTGACCTCTTATCTCTGCCTCCCACCCCCCCAATCTTTATAATATTTTGAGATTCAATTCAGGTAAACACATATTTATTCGTTCCTCCTGTGTGCTGGGCATCATGCTAGATATTGGGTACAGACTGAAGAATGAGGTGACATGTCTCTGTCCTCTTCAAGCTATGTATCTTATTCAGTATTCTGTCTCATATTTTAATTATTTGTGCTTTAGATTATCTTTCTACTGGATTATAAGATTCTCAAGGGCAGGGACCATCTGATCATTCCTAGCCTCTAGGAAGTTGCCCTGATTACTTGTAGGCATGTTCATTTTGTGATATGTCTTTTACTTTAATAATTATTGGAAATTATTGGAAAGCTAAGCATCTGTGTTTCACTAACATGTCTGCTTTTATTTGCCATTAATTTGTAGGTTCATTGGGGCCATATTGAAGATGTTGAGCTCATTAATGATGGCTCTGGATTAGGTTTTGGAATAGTTGGAGGAAAATCAAGTGGCGTGGTTGTGAGGACGATCGTTCCTGGAGGATTAGCGGATCGAGTAAGTTGACTTGTTTGTTCCCATTTTGGTGTCATACGGTTTAAATTGTATGGTTTGAAATGTAATTTTACAACATCGGTTACTAGGATATATGATTCCATGACTAGAATTTAAATATTGCTAAAAAAACTTTTATTCCCATAAATGTTAATATACACTCACTTGGCTTTATTTGAAACATTTCCTAAGTCAACTTTTTGTTTTTTTTTTTGGCTTGTGGTTGACAGTCTTTTTGAGTCCATCAGAGAACAATATTTTTTGTTGAAGAGTTGTTAATAGGTATTGTATTTTGAATATGTGTATTCTCTCCCAGTGTATCTTTCAAGGACTTAAATGCTAAACTCAGAAGGTACAGTGATTATAAACATTTGTCCCAATATTGTATGTGGTAGATTTCATTTGAATTACAGTTTTCTGGTATTATAAGCCAAATGACTACACTTCATTATTTAGCAGTGTTTAAACTGAAAGTGGGTCTTTTTTTTTTTTTTTTCCAAACAAGGCTCCATACCTAACATGGGGCTTCGGTGTACAACCATGAGATCAAGAGTCACATGTTCCACTGAGTGAGCCAGCCAGATGCCCTGGAAAGTGGGCCATTTTAAAACTTACGAACTATTTCTGCTTAGTTTTACATTAAAGAAAATGTTAAACATTGCATTTAGTTTTTAGAAAATAGTTTAGAAATTTGGTTATGATGCCACTTAGTAGTGAGCCCATAGTATATGAACTGTCCATGAGAACCAGAATAATATGTAAATTTCACTAAGTGATGTTCAGTTACCTACAAATGTATCCCTTCTAATAAGCATAAGTAAAAATGGACTTGCCTTGCAAATGCAGCTTTGAGGTAAAGTCCTCAGCCCCCCATTTCTGTTCAAGGGTTGTTCCATCTTTGCACAAACTGTGGAGCTGCTAATATGCCTATTTTCAGCCTCCACTTGTATTTAGAGAAGCTGCTCTCAGTTTGCTTTGTGGGGCTCCCTGAGACTCTTGCAGGGGACCTATGGGATTAAGACAAGGAAATGGCATCAAATCATGCCAGTGGTCACTGCATTCTTCACTGTGTGGTTGCAACAAAAGAGGAAAAATTAAAGTCAGTCTTACTTAAGAAAGTGCAGCAAAAAATTGTTATTTCTAGCAAACTTTGACATTGAAGTGCTTGTCTTTTTAATATTGTGTGACAAAATGGGACGCACCATACAGCACTTCTGCCGCATCCTGAATTATGATAGTTGGTTTGAGAAAAATATTTGTGAGACAAACAAGCCACTTTTTTATTTGGAAAACATTTAAATTTTAAAATTTTTGCTCTCATTCAAAAACGTTTTTGAAATATGACATACAGTGTTTGAGTTTTAGCCGTACAACATGATTCGATGTTTGTTTATGCTGTGAAATGACCACCACAGTAGTCTGGTTGACATCCATCACCACACATAGTTATGTTTTTTTCTTGTGATGAGAATATTTAAGATCTACTATCTTAGCAACTTTCATATATACAATACAGTATTGTTAACTGTAGTCACCACACTGTACATTATATCCCGATGACTTAGTTATTTTATAACTGGAAATTTGTCCCTCTTGACCATTTTCACACACATTTTGCCCATCTCCTACCCCCAGCCCCCCAACTTCTGGCAACCACCAGTCTGGAATAGCATTTTTATTTTTGAAAGAATAATTGACAGAAAAATTATGGTTATTCAGAGTTGGGTGCTTGGCAGACATTTCTTTGAAAATGAATGAAGCAAGCCTGTCACTTCAAGGAAAACAACTGACAGCATTTGTGGGTGATGATAAAATTTGAACTTTCAAGCAAAAATTAGAATTCTGGAAAAGTGTTTTACCACAAGCTTGACATTTTCCAATATTTAAAGACTTTTCTGATTAGATTATTGCTGATATTAATATGATTTTTAAAATATTATAATATGAAATATGTCAATATTTGGAAGATCTGCCTGAGTCTATGGACCTATATTTTCTGAAGACCAGTGTGTGATACAACAACATATAGGGAAAAGGTCCACTCAGGATTCAGGATTGATCAATAGATTTTAATGAAACAGTATTTGAAAGTTTGTTGGTGAAGTTGCAGATTCCACATTGCAACTAATCTTTCAGAAACCACAACTTGTCAAGTTTTGGTGTGTTATCAAACAAGAGTGGACTCGAACTGCTATTAAAATACTCCTCCATGTTCCAACTATGTATCTAACTGAGGCCAGATTTTCTTTATATACTGCAGCCACAACAACATATTGCAACGTACTGAATGCTAACGCAGATGTGCAAAACCAGTTGTCTTCTTTTAAGCCAGATATTAAAGATATTTCCAAAAATATTTTAAAATACCACTCTTCTCACGACTTTGTTGTAGAAAATATAGCTTTGATTTTCAAAATAAAGAGTGTATAGCGCCTGGGTGGCTCAGTCAGTTAAGCATCTGTCTTCAGCTCAGGTCATGATCCCAGCGTCCTGGGATCGAGTTCCGCTTTGGGCTCCCTGCTTTGCGGGGAGCCTGCTTCACCCTCTGCCTCCCTCCTTCTCTCTCTCTCTCTCTCTCTCTCTCTCTTTCTGTCTCTCATGAATAAATAAATTTTTAAAAAGTGTATGCATCAATAGATAGAAATATATATTAGTATATTAAATGTATTAAGTATTTTTAAAATTTCTTCTGTGCTATTTCTTTTTTTTTTTTTCTTAAAGATTTTATTTTTTCATTTGAGAGGGAGAGAGACAGAGCACAAGCAGGGGACGAGGCAGAGGGAGACGGAGAAGCAGACTCCCCACTGAGCAGGGAGCCTGATGTGGGGCTTGATCCCAGGACCTGGAGATCATGACCTAAGCCGAAGGCAGATGCCCAACCATCTGAACCACCCAGGCACCCCTGTGCTATTTTCTAATTCAGTAGATAACAACAGAGAGAACCAAATAAACAAAAGCTCTTTGAGATTCTCAGTAATTTTTGAGATATAATTGATATACAATAAACCAAACCACACATAGGTAAAGTATACAGTTTAATAAATTTGATACATGTTTACTGGCAAGTTAAAATGTGTAGGGCTGGTTAGCAGGGTAGAAACTCAGGCAAGAGTTGATATTGCAGTCTGGACTTTGAAATTTGTAGGGCTGGCTGGCAAGATTTCTTAGGAAACTCAGGTGGGATTTCTGTTACCATCTTAAGGAAGAATTCCTTTTTCTCAAGGAAATCTCAGTTTTTGCTCTTAAAGTCTTCAACTGATTTGATGGAGCCCCTCCCCAGCCTACTCATGTTATCAAGGGTAATGTTCTTAAAGTCAGCCAGTTGTAAATGTTAACCATATCAGCAAAATACTTTCACAGTAACATCTAGACTAGTGTTTCACCAAAAAACTGGGTACCATAGCCTAGCAAAGGTAACACATAAACTAACCATCATACAATCTGTCTCCTCAATGAGGAAAATGAACATATCCATCACCCACAAAAGTTTCCTGAGCATCTTTGTAATGCCCATTTCCCTATCCTCAATAATTAAGAGTGTGAATTGTCTTTGAGACCAAAACGCCTGAGACCGGTCATTTTATGGATCTTCATAACGCATCTGTGGCCGAAAAGATATTCTTAAGGGTTTTTGGAAATTTTTTGTAACCTGAAAAAGAATGAGGTATTGAGTATTTTGATATCTTTTCCCACATTCCCTCCCGCCCCCCCCCCCACAACTTAGCAATTTTCATAGGCTTGTTTGCTGGAGTAGCATTTTTCAAGATGCAAAGTAGAGTAGTTACTGTGAAAAACAAAGGGTCAGATAAATTTAGAAAACACCAGGTTAAACAAAATCAAATAGACGTTTTTACTGTAAGAATTTTCTGAGCTTTTAATATCCTAATGTGCATTAAGAATTGTCACAAGGAGAATATGATGTGCTGTTTCCCAAATTAATCCCTTTGAGACACTGTTGGGAAAGGCCCAGGTCTGAATTTAAGCCTTTACTGGAAGGGATTGTCACTATTTCAGGTCATCAAGGAGGGGGTTGGGGTATGCCCATCAGTCATGATGCAGAAGCAAATGTTTATACCAGACGTTGTTATCTGCCTAATATACATTATTCTCATGTGATCCTTAAAACAGTCATAAATTTTATTTTGAAATTATAGATATGGAAACTGTTAAGAAATTGCCCAAGGCTATTCAACTAGGAAATGACAAAGTCAAGATTGAGTCTACATCTGTCTGACTCGGAAGCCTGTCTTTTATTGCTTAAATCTATTTTATCTAAAGTTCATCTAATGTTTTTCTTTTCCAGATGTATATTTGTCCAGGGTTGGTCTAAGCTTATCAGTAAATAGCCAGCTCTAGAAGCAATAGAGCTATTGACTTTTTCCTGTAGGGAGTATGGTGAGGCCTAAACATAGGAGACAGAGCCATCCCCTCTCTCTTCTCATCTCAGCTAATGGCAGATAAGATCTCTTGAACTGGCTCTGTGCATTGTTGCTAAGCCTGTACAAGTTGTTGCTCATGTGTACTGATCATAGCTTTAAAAGAATGAATGGAAATTATTGCTTTTAATTAAAATGTACTCCTGTTTTGAATATTAATGCTCACTGTTGAATATGGCAGTCTTTATGGTAAGGGAATATACATGTCTTAGGTCATTAGTTTAGATGTGATCAAGATTGATCATAAAGTGATACCTATGTTCAGCTAATGGGGTTAATCAATCTTACTTTCTTCAAAGAATATAAAATGAGGTAATAGAAAGTTAGAGAAGGAAGTCAGTATTTCTTATTTAGAAGAGTTTCATGATCTAGCCCTCTATTATTTCCTTTTGTGTTTACAGATAATATGTATAGTTAAAAGATGAGTACAATTGAGGGACTGTGCCTAAGAAAACCTAACTGAGATCACTGCAGCCTAAAGGGGTGTCAGAAATGGATGTATTTGGGGTGCCTGGGTGGCTCAGTCGTTAAGCGTCTGTCTTCGGCTCAGGGCGTGATCCCGGAGTCCTGGGATCGAGCCCCACATCGGGCTCTTCCGCTGGGAGCCTGCTTCTTCCTCTCCCACTCCCCCTGCTTGTGTTCCCTCTCTTGCTGGCTGTCTCTATCTCTGTCAAATAAATAAATAAAATCTTAAAAAAAAATAAAAAGAAATGGATGCATTTGATGATTTGGTATAAGCAAGGCATTAGGCTAAAGACTTTACATATAGTATTGAGTTTAATGCTCACAAATCAATGAGTGAGGGATTTATTCCCATTTTGCTTAAGAGGGATCTGAGATTTAGGGAGAATAAATAACTGACGTTTGACTATACAGCTTGATCAGAGTAGAGCCAGGATTTGAACTTGGGTGTGTCTGACTCCAAAGCCTGTACTTGTCCTTCTGCTATCTACTGCCTCTAATGTTATAAAGTAAATGAAATTGAAAAACATTGATTCGTAGGAGCTTTATAAGAAATACTTGTTGAGATTTAGTTACAATGACCAATCAATAAATGCAATTAGGGCCAATTCCATGGATAGGAAAAGTACATGATATTGTGTAAAGGGAGCTGAAAGACTTATAATCTATATTCTAAATCTATAACCTATAATATATAATATTACATCAGTCTTAAAACCTGTAAGTCTGTAAGCCCTATGTATCTGTAAGCTCAGTCTCCCAAACTCACAGTAACTGAAACATACATCTTTTGAGCATTCTATTCAGCTATGACAAAAACTTCAAAAATTTTCAACCGAAGTTTTTTTGTTGTTTTGTTTTTAATTAAAAATGCACAGTGTAAAACTTCATTTGACGGAAGTGGTCTGGAGAAATTCTAGGGTAATGAGGTGCACTGAGTGAACCCCATTTTCCCTGGAAGGTAACTCTAACGATGCAGTCTATTTAAAAGTTGCCCTGAATTACTGACTTTTTGGTATTAGGCAATTATATTATGAGTCATGTTAACTATCCAGTAATCTTTCAAACTAAGAAGGAATGTAACCAAGCAGAGATTGGAGGGTGGGTGTGTACTATGAGGAATTTTCAGTCTAGGATAAGCAAGGCCCAGCTTGAGTCTGCTGCCTAGTTGATTATTCTCAAGAAATTTTGCTTTGAGTGAGTCTGTAAACAGATCTTTTCCTTATCCTTAAAAATCAGTTGAAGAGGGCTCTGGGAATTTGAGGAGGATGGGATAGATGTTTTTAGATGTAGTATCTTTAATTCTTTGAGGGAAAGAGTGTTTAAATTATAAAGTTGCTATTTCCTGCCTATGTTATGTTGCCTTTTAATTAAAGACCAATGATAGAACTGGCCTGGAGTCAAAACTAGTAATAATTGTATTTTCTGTGTTTTAGTTTTCAAAGAAAAGGATGTGCTTTATTTTGTAGCTCAAACCTGAATTCATTTAGGTTTTCAAATATTTTATTTATTAAAATACATTTAAAAATTTTTTTATTTTTTTTTTAAGTAGCCTCCATGCCCAACGTGGAGCCTGAATTCACAATCTTTACGTCAGGAGTTACGCTCTACTCACTGAGCCAGCCAGGTGCCCCTCAATTATTTTTTTGAATTGAAATTATCATCCAAACTGCCTATCATGAAATTTAAAATGCAAACTAATATATTTTTTAGCCTGTACCTGCTAACTTGGATTAAAGTATTTTATCTTTTTTTTTTAAAAAAAGGTAAATAAATGATACTTTTAGCCTTTTCTCTATGATGTGGGGTACCCTATTACATTAGCTGTTTTAGGGGTGGCACAGTTGTTAAGCATCTGCCTTCAGCTCAGGGCGTGATCCCGGCGTTCTGGGATCGAGCCCCACATCAGGCTCCTCCGCTGGGAGCCTGCTTCTTCCTCTCCCACTCCCCCTGCCTGTGTTCCCTCTCTCGCTGGCTGTCTCTCTCTGTTAAATAAATAAAATCTTTAAAAAAAAAACAAAAAAACTTTAGCTCTTTTAATTTTTGTGACTTCCATACTATCTTAGGCTATATACATAATTATGTTTCTCTTTTGAAAGAACCTATGGGTTAATAAACCTTTATATTTGAATGTTTGATTAGCACACTATATCTCTAATCTTGGCCTAGCTATTTATTGGCTATCATTGATTTATGATTTCTATTAAAGAACAGAAAGAACTCTATGTCTTTTAATTTTCTTGCACAGTAGACAGGTTATGGAAGGAGAATGTTGATCAAAAAATATCAGTAAAATTCGATGTTTAGGGCTGCTGGACTTCAACAAGGTAGCTGTCATTTTGGTGTCTTTCCTATCAATCTGACTAATGATTGTGTTTGCACTTATGAATTCCTTAGAACACCTGTTTTTCTGGAACAAGAAAATGTTTGACTTTCAGTGACAGATGCAAATTATCTACATCATTTTAAATTGAATTGAGGTAAAATAGGAAAAAAAAATAGTGCCTAGGAAGTGACTAAATATGTATTTACAGTGAAGTGCCCTTCTTTGGCCAAACCAAGTTCACTTATTTGACATATTCTTTATTCTTTGGTCAGGCCAAGGATGGTTTGATTTACAGAGGCAGCTTTACTGGTGTTTTTCATCATGACCACTGACTTTCTCTTGCATAGTTACTTGCTTTATTTCAGGTTGTTACATTGATACAATATCAAGTTATCAGTGCTTAAAGTAGAAATCCGCCAATTCTTACTTCTTTGCATCTGTTTTTTCTCTAGGTCTTTGCAAATGTTTCTTTCTTTTTTTTTTTTTTAAAGATTTTATTTATTCGACGGAGAGACAGCCAGCGAGAGAGGGAACACAAACAGGGGGAGCGGGAGAGGAAGAAGCAGGCTCACAGCTGAGGAGCCTGATGTGGGGCTCGATCCCATAACTCCGGGATCACGCCCTGAGCCGAAGGCAGACGCTTAACCGCTGTGCCACCCAGGCGCCCCTTTGCAAATGTTTCTGACTTGAATTGCATTTCTCTTTTCCTCCTCTTCTCCTCTTCCAGTTGCTTCTAGGGCCTTCTGCAGACTTCACAACAAAGTCCATAGCTTTTTACTCAGTATTTGGATCTAATACCTTCATTCAGGTTCCTGCAAAATTGGAGAAAAGGAAGGATGGAGAGTAGACTTTTTAGTCTTTAAGGCTTTTCATTTATTTTTATTTATTTTTTCTTCTGAATTTCATCTACACCTTATAGATGGTACCTCCTGGAGCCAGGAATAGGAAGCCTAGCACCGTACAAGCCTGATAATGGTCATTGCTCTGTTCTCAGGCTGTCCTTCTCTCCCAGTTGCAAAATACCTACTTTTCGTCTTCGTTCGGTTTAAGTGTTTTGACAGTAATAGGCGTTTCTTGGAGAATAGGAAAACAGTAAAGTTATTGTCTACTACTGTCACTCTGGAGGTATCAAAGTGTAAGACAAAGGACTAAATGAGAACTGGTCTTCAGTTCAACTGGGTTGAACTTTGGTTCTCTTACTAGCTTTGTGACCTTGATCAAGTCAGTCAGCCTTTCTGAATCTCATTTGCTCATTTAAGGTTGTCCCTCTTTGAATGAGATGATATATGAAAAGTGATTTTCGACCTGTAAAGTGCTAGGCAGGTATAATTTTTTTTGTAACCAGCTATGTTTACACCTTGGAATCTTTAATATAGTAAAGATAAATAAAGAGAATTCAAAATTTTGATGCAACAAAATGCAGATGGATCTGCTGTTTCAAGAATTTGACAAATGGAGGTAGAATGGAAATGTTAAACATTTTGAACTGATGTGCTTTTTGATAAATTGTGTTTTAAACTTTTCTGGGTATGAAATATACACATTTAAAAGTATATATAAAAAAGTGTGTATAATGGCTGTGCACATTTTAAATAATGACAGTAATCACCAATGTATGTATCACTTAGTTTAAGAAATAAAACATTTTAAATAATAACAGCAATAATAATTACCCATGTACGTATCCCCAGCTTAAGCAGTAGAACATGATGTATCCTTTCTCTAAATTCCCCCAGAGTCCTGACTTTAAATATGTTATATATGCTAATGACTCCTAAATTTAAATATGTGGTCTGGACTTCTCTCCTGAACTCCAAATCTGTATATCCAGCTGCATATTTGACATCTCCACTTGCATGTCTAATAGGATCTCAGACTGGATATCTCTAAAACTGAACTCTTGATTTCTATTCCCACCCATCCGTTCCTCTGTAGTCCTGTATCTCTCAATTAATAGCAGCTCTGTCTTTCCAGTTTCCTAGGCTAAAAACTTGGAGTTTTAAGTCTCTTTTTTTCCCTTCACACCTCATATAGAAGTTATCAGTAGAGCCTGTTCGGAGTTCATTAAGAATACTTCTTCTCAACTGCTAACCCAGCCTGCAGGCTGTTGGTATCTCTTTCTAGGTGGTTGTTTTAGCTTCCTAACTGGTATCTCTGCTTCTGTTGCTTCCTGTCCTATAGTCTATTTTCAGCACAGAAGCTTGAGGGATCCTGGTAAAAGTAAGTCAGGTAATGTCCCTTCTCTGTTCCAGACCCTTCAATGACTTCCCTTCCTCCTGGCTCAGAGCAAATGCTCAGCACTGCTGACCTCCAGTTAACACTTCCATCTCATCCCAATTACTCTCCTCTTTGCTCCTCCTCTTCCAGCCACACTGACCTCTTGCTGATCCTTAAACATGCCACTGAGTTTGTTGGCCTTCAGAGTTCCTAGCTCGATGCCAGAGGCCTCGGATCCAATCTCCTTCCCTTCTTGAGGCCCAGGGTTTCCTAATTTCTTCCTTATCTTTGTGGCCATGAATACCCTGGCTCTAGGCCAGTAGGCATAAAGTGATGCCCTCAAGCAAATGTCCATTTTAGACTTCTAGTCACTCTTCTCCTTTTGAACACATCCTCCTCTCCATCTTTTTTTTTCCCCCAAAGTCTTGCTTTTCTCTGTTGCCAATTCAGCATTCATTAAAATGGTTATGTTTTATTTAGCATATTATAGATGGTTTCTCTGTCAGCCATTCTGCCAGAATTGAAAGTCCGATGAATTGGTTATGAGCCAGTGAAGTTAGATCATTGGTTTCTTGGAATAATTTTGTCTTGTTCTTCAACTAAAGGATGGAAGACTCCGGACAGGGGACCACATCTTGAGGATTGGTGGCACAGATGTGCAGGGAATGACCAGCGAGCAGGTTGCGCAAGTGCTCAGGAACTGTGGAAACTCAGTCCGGATGCTTGTTGCAAGAGACCCAGTTGGTGCAATTTCTGTAACCCCTCCTACCCCTGCAGCCTTACCTGTTGCCCTGCCTGCTGTAGCTCACAGGAGCCCTAGTGCTGTGAGTATGCAAACCTTTCTTTCCCCTTAAGCACTGGGGTATGAGACCCTGCAAGATTAGAAGTGCCTTCAACTCAAAGTGCCACATGGGTGGGAGTAGTGCCTCAGTGCTCACCAGTGACGCAGAGGAGAACCCAGTTTAGAGACATTAGACAAGTTTGATTTTCTTTTTTTGCTGTTTCTCAGCATTAAGTCATCCAAGCTCCCTGACCTTCAGCTACTCATCTGTAAATTGGAAAATAATATTTGCCATTTCTTTTTTTTTTTTTAAATAAAGGCTTTCTAAAAATTTTATTTATTTTAAAGTAGGCTCTACACCCACTGTGGGGCTTGAACTCATGACCCCAAGATCAAGAGTCACATGCTCTACCGACCGAGCCAGCTAGGCACCCCAATACTTGTCATTTCTACTTCATTAGGGTGGTGAGGAGACATCCACGTGTCGGAGGGGAAACAGAATACTGGTGAATGTATGAGTTAGGTAGGAACAGGATGAACAAAGGGAATAGATAATATTTATTATAATCATTATAATAATGTAACAATAATCATTACTGTTATCAAACACCTAGAATTGTTGAGGTCATCTGAAATCCTCACAGGAATTCTGCAAGATAGCCCTATCCTTTCATTAAGATAAGATCATATTAGATGAAGGAACTCAAGTCTGAAGTACTCATTTAAAAGTTGTATAGTGAGGGGCCAGGCATCCACTCTTGATCTCAGTCCGCTCATGTCTTAAGCTAAAAAAAAAAAAAAAAAAAAAGGCCATATAGTTAGTCAGTTGAGAAGCTGGGATTTGAATTTCTGGTCCATTCCAAGATCTCTCCAGCCATCTCAGAGGCTCTGAATCAAGGGGTAATAAAGCGAAAGGAAAGAAATGGTTTTTAAAAGGAGGGGCAGGGGAAGAAGAAAGAAGTGACTTTGGTGGGAAGAGGTGGAAGACCATTATTCATGTGCATTCGAGGGGCTATTCTAGAAAGTTGCTTGCCTCTCCCTATTTGGAACCTTGTGAGTGGAAGTTTTCTGTCTGAGATGTTATAACATTTTTGTTTTCCTCTCCAAACTGGTTACAGCCACTTTTTCCCCTCCATTACTTTTGCTCTCCACAGCCTTCAGTTCAGCAGTGGGGACCAATGTAGCTGTGTGATAAGTAAGAATTTGATTCAATCAACTGTTTCCTTTCTAATGTTAGTGTTTTGAATTGAATCGTGTTTTTAGATACTTTATTCTTTTAAAGACGTATTTTAAATTAGAGGCAAGTAATGAAAGTATGCTTCAGTTTGATCTTTTTTGCTCCCAGTAATTATTATTCACAGTCATTCTTCCCATTTGTTTCTAAATTTTTCTTTACATTTGTTTTTTTTTTTTAATTTTCAGATAAAAATTTATCCTGAGGTTTTTTTTCTAAGTGGCTGTATTTGCTATTGTTGTGTAACTAATTACCATAAGGGGCGCCTGGGTGGCTCAGTTGGTTGAGCATATAACTAATTACCATAAGGGGCGCCTGGGTGGCTCAGTTGGTTGAGCATCTGACTCTTGATTTTGGCGCAGGTCATGATCTCAGGGTCATGGATCAAGCCCCGTGTCTCATGCGTACTCTGTCTCAAAAAAAAAAAAATTATCACAAACTTATTGGCTTAAAACAGCACACTTTGTTAGTTCACAGTTGTGTAGGTCAGAAGCCTGAGTGGGCTTGGCTGGGCTCTCTGCTTAGATTCCTATATGGCCAAAATGAAGGGCTGGCTGGACTCTTACCTGGATGCTCTGGGGACACTCCATGTCTAAGCTCATGTAAGTTGTTGGCAGAATACGGTTCCTTGCAGCTGTAGGACTAAAGTCTCCTTTCTTTGCTGTCAGCTAAGGACCTCTCTGTGCTTCTCCAGGTCCCCTAACATCTCACAGGACCTCCTCATCTTCACCCCACAAGTCCAGCCTTTACGCTTCAATTTCACTTCCTTTTCTGCTGCCAGCCAGAAAACTCTGCTTTTGAAAAGCCCCTGATTGGATTAGATGGACCTGGATAATCTTCCTTTTGCCACACAATGGAACATAAACACAGGAATAGTACCAGGAATCAAAAGTCCTTAAGATTCTGCCACAGGTTCTGAAAAGAAATACTTGACAAACCATGCACAAATTGACTACACACGGTTATGGAACTAAATACTATGTATAATTAAAAGTGTTTTTTCCTTTTAGGACAGTTCTCTTTTTGAAACTTATGATGTTGAACTCATTAAAAAAGATGGACAGAGTCTTGGGATTAGAATTGTTGGCTATGTTGGAACTGCTCATACAGGTAAATGAATCATTTCTATTTTATATTTGGAAATAATTGTAAAGGATGTTGAGGTTTCTAGATAGT
Organism: Ursus maritimus; assembly: GCF_017311325.1. NCBI lineage: Eukaryota > Metazoa > Chordata > Mammalia > Carnivora > Ursidae > Ursus > Ursus maritimus. The sequence continues at coordinate 53,961,489 of NW_024423564.1, read as the reverse complement.
AAAATTAAATATCTACAAATTTTAATTTCAATACTAAACAGTAAAACCATGTATCTATTGTGGCAGCCAGTTACTTTTCAGTGATTTGGGAATTAGTTTTATCTCAGTTTTATAGCTGACTTGATTGTCATTAACAAAAGGATTTAATTGTCCAACTCTCTAACATTTGAATTGTATCTTCTCTTTTTCTAAGATAGATATACTTAAAATATTGTGACTTACATATTATGACATTTTAGATGTGATAACGTAAAAGGATTACTGTATATATTATGAATGTCAAAAAGTATTACTATAATTACTAAATAAATTAATTCTTTAATTAGAATTATTTTCCTGTCATATAAAGGGATTCTATTATAAGAATACATACATGGCTCAAGTATCTCTGAATAACACTCTCAATTCCTATATGCAAAGTTTTGGTAACTTTTATTGTAAGACTTACTCTATTATTATAAGACAATCCTTAGAGTAAGGAAAAATAAACCTTTAGATAAATATTTGCTAGTAACATGAATTCAGAGTTATTAAATGTTCTAGTTTTTTAAAAATAGCAAGATTAGAAAGTTAATTTTTTAAAAAAATTATTATTTTGCATACTTAGAGCAGGTGGAAAGATTAAGAGTGCTAATGTATTCAAAGTCCTGAATGAAATTCATGTCAGACCACCTTGTGCTATTTTAGCCTAATGAAATAACTGTTTTTAAACCTTTAGATTTTTCTAAGTGCCACCTTTATTAGGTTCAGAATTTAAATGAATTCCAAAAGAGCTAAGTATGGATTGTATAATAATGTTGGGGGAAAAAAAACTATATTGAATAGCTCTTAATATGCTGTCAGGTTAGAGAAATCATGGCTTAGTTGCTAAACTTGTGGCTTATGAACCTTTATTATATTAAGTTTTTGGAGCCTTCTTGTAAACCTCACAATACAATATACACACCAAGTAAAACGAAAGTGAATAACCAATAAAAAATTGAGAAAATCTGATGTTTATGTTACTGAATAAAGAAAAGAGTCATTTTACTTCTTTACTCTCAAAAGAAGTTTTGGGGACTTTGGGGGGGGGGCAGTGGTGAATCCCAAAACTAGAACATTTAAGAATTCAGTATGCTATTTGATATGTAGTCTTTCAGAGTAATTTTTGCTTTATTCTATTCATTGGACTTTTGAGGGGGGTTACTTTGCTTAGTTCTGAAAGGGATAGAAAAACGAATATAAGAAAAACCTAGTCAGAGAAAGAAATATGTAAGTAACTTAATTGTTTAAGGATAAATGAAATATGTGTCTTAGAGCCATAAGCAAACTATCATCATATGGCAGATGAAAGATTAAATTTGATGGAATAAAGAATTCACAAAGAGGCATTTGTGCTAGGCATGAAAAAGGATTTTGGTAGAAGGGATGACATTTATAGGAAGAAAAAAATGAATAAGAAAAGGAGTAACATCATGACAATACTTAATGCTTTGGTGAAATATCAAGAGTCTTGTGTGTGTGAACTTTTGTCTTAGAGGGATGGCAGTTGGAAGATAAGTAAAAAAAAAAAAGTTTGGGCAGATTATGGAGGTCCTTGAATTATGGAGGTCTGTGAAATTTACATTTTATTATGTAGGCGATAGGAATTCGTTGATGTTTATTTTTCTTCTATGGACAATTATTTTAAGTTCATTTGAAATGAATGAAAATATAAAATCATCCTAAGTTATGGTTTTTCATTTTCCAGTTTCTCTTCTAGTCTTTGCTCATTGGAATGTATACTTTTTATATAGGTGTAATTTTTATTTAGCCATTTGTTTGTATTTAAATATTTTATAATGTGGAGGTGATTTAATGTTGCTGAATTTTTTTTCTTTTCTTTTCTTTTCTTTTTTTTTTTTTTTGGAACACTGTGTACTTTTCTGTGTCTGGGAAGCTAACATGAGCAGTGAACTAAATGTAGGTAGGAAGACCAGGTAGGAGACTCCTGTCTTAGTGCTGGTGAAGTGATAAGTCTCCGAGGCAGCAGGAAGAAGGGGGACAGCCCAAGAGAAGAAGATGAGACTGCCTGGGCTCTCCTGAATTCCAGCTTATAGTAGAGTGCATTTCATCAAGCTTCCATTACTGATGATTTTTCCAGAAATAGTCATCAGTCACATCATTTCAAATTCGGGTCACTTGTGATGGTGACAGTTTGTAATAATCCATCAATTTCTCTGCTTGTGTTCAAAGTAGTATTTATCAAGCCTCAAGTCAGCCCCTGTAGCTAATTAACCTCTTGATATGAATTTTGCAATCAAGGTCTAATTAGAGCTTTCTTCCTTTTTCCATATGTTTTTGTGCACCTCAGGGGAGGCTTCAGGGATTTTTGTGAAAAGTATAATACCTGGCAGTGCTGCTTACCACAACGGCCAAATTCAAGTGAATGACAAAATAGTTGCTGTAAGTTACTGCCCTTTGTTTTAGATTTGAATCAAGTTGGGGGGAAAAAGTTACCTTGCTTATAGTGTATATGAGAGGAGAATGGCTTCATATAATCTCATAATGTTTTAAAAAATTAAGTTCAGTGAAATCTCATTGATTTGGCTCTTAGGATCCTAGATTTTTTGTTTTGTTTTGTTTTTGTGTATGAAGAAAGGAGTCACTAACCGTATTGGTAGAAAAAAAATTATATATATACACACACACATACATCTGAAAGATGTTCTAGCATTCTCCTAAAAAAGACTTTCAAGCACCTCTGTGTTCTTTAAACTCACTCATTTTATATACATTTTAGTAGGCTATTAACCAGCTCTTTTTATCTCTTCATGAAAGTAATTTTTCTACTAACAGTAAGTAATTTGAGTACATACAAATTTGAGATATTTTATATATTAGAGAATATAGTAATTACCTTTTGTCCATTCCGGCTGGTCTTTCTCCATTTAGTAGAAATTGTTTAAATTTTAAAGTTTATTTGAATGATATTTTTGAAGCATAAGCATACATATCTACATAGATACACACATTTAATTTAGTGATTTACATAGAAGCAAATGTTTGTTGGCGTCATTTGCATTTTTGTCCTTCAGGTCCATCTAAGGAAGCATCTTTCATGACCCTTGGCTTAGGAGATGTCTTGTGATTTGCAGGGGATAGAGGCCTAATTTTATTCTCCCTGCCAGAATTGAAAATAGCAGCTAACTTGAAACCTCTGTGTAATGTGTCTCTTAATATTTTAGGTTGATGGTGTGAATATTCAGGGTTTTGCCAACCAGGATGTTGTTGAAGTCTTACGAAATGCAGGGCAAGTGGTACGTCTAACCCTCGTTCGGAGGAAGACGTCTTCATCTGCTTCTCCACTTGAATGGCCTTCAGACAGAGGTAGTTAATGCCACGATCCCTCTCCCCACCCCATAGGCTGGGCTTGGAAGAACAGCTTACTTATGGAAGTTGCTCTGTGAGTCTGGGAAGGAAAAATTGCCCATCTTTTGTAATGCAGTGATGGAGAAATGAATCAGCTCATTTGTGCTTTGAAGAAGAGTGTCCTTTGCCTATTATGATGTGCCAGTCCAAATGTCAGAACACGGACCCTGACATGCATTAAGCTCTGAGAGCTGTTCTAAATGGAGATGGAAATCATTTTTCCAAAAAGCTTCTAAATTTCATTTATTACTTATATTTGAATAATAAAACTTCGACACCTTTTGTTCTAGGGGCTCTCATTTGTCTAATGCTTTGACATTTTGCACACTTCAGAGTTCATATGACTTCTAACAATATATTTGATTCTAATGTCTCCTGATTTACTCTTTGAAATAGCAGAGGGGAAAAATAAAACCTGGATTTTTATTAAGGACATTTTTATTTGTGAAATATTTGTTACTTTTAGTAAAGAATAACAAATTTTCATTATAGAACAAATACATAATTATATGCATGCCAGTTAGTTAATTACCAGGTTATTAATGGGTAGATCAACAAAATTTGACAATCCTGAAAACAAATTCAATTTAAAATGAATGACTCGTTATAGAACTAGTGAGTAAGAAATAATTCCATTAGAATTTGTCAGAAGAAGAAGAATACATTTTTCCCCCTCTCTTTTGAAGATATAATAAGCCTGGAAGCCTTGCTTTCAACCGATGTTGATTTATATTTAAATTGGAACTTTTTAAGTTTTATGTGATAGTGGAAATTTTTCTGCTGAAAGACAGATGCCCTGTCAACTGCATCGTATGTATGAAATTAGAAATTGCCTAAATAGTACAAATTGTACAAATGCTATATTGACCTTAAAAGGTTTACATAAATATTTATAGCAACATAATGGTTTCTAATAGCTCTGATAGAGCTGTTGGCTTCAGTCTACTGTATCAAATAAAGTATGTCATCTGCGAATTCTTTCCTGCGCATGCCTACATTTTAAATTTATGTTGGGATAAATTTTGACACTACATTTGCACTTCTTGCATGGTTAAGAGGTCCTTCCTGTGGGTTTTACTAGCACCCTTGGTAGAGTGCTCTACCGTAGCATTTACCACACCTTGTAGCAGTCACCTGTTTTATGTGCAGCCACTGTAATGTAGGGGAACGGTGATGCCTTGGTTCCCTGCCCCATGTAACAACATTTTTGTGTGCCTTCCAGAGCCAGCATTTGTCTGTTTCACTGAAGCAAACCACAACTTCTAACTCCACCTTCCTCTACCATTCTAAATCTTTTTCTCCTCTAAACTCCTACTGTGTATATACCTTGTATATCTTATTAGTGTACCAAGTTGTATACTGCTCGTAGCATACATTTACATCATATACTGCTCTGTACTATAAACTCTGGTATGTAACTGTTTTCCCCAGGGACACTAGCAACTTCTGGCCACAGTACTTTGGCTAGCACTAGGCTGTGCTTTTCATATGTATCAGTGGATTAATGATCTAAGAAATTTTATGTGTGGTTAAAAATGTCATATTAAGATCATAGGACCTTTTTAAAAAAAAACTTTTTTACAGTATTTATTTATTTTTAAAGATTTATCCATTTGAGAGAGAAAGTTCAGGGGAGCACAAGCACCTGGAGGGGGGAGGGGCAGAGAGAGAGGGAGAGCAGCAGACTCCCTGCTGAGCGGAGAGCCCCACATGGTACTTGATCCCAGGACTCCGAGATCATGACCCGAGTGGAAATCAAGTCAGACACTTAACCTTCTGAGCCACCCAGGCACTCCAAGATCATAGGAACTTTTAACTGGTTATATTTTTCAACTTTTTATAGTTGGCCCTTGAATAACACAGGTTTGAACTGTGTAGGTCCACTTATACATGGATTTTTATCCAATACAGTACCGTACTGGTATTTTCTGCAAATGTGTTTTCTTATGATTTTCTTAACATTTTCTTTTCTCTAGCTTTATTGTAAGAATACAATATATAATACAGATAATATATAAGATATGTTAATTGACTAAGCTGTCAGTAGGGCTTCTGGTCAACAGTACCTTATTAGTAGTTAAATTTGGAGGGGAATCAAAAGTTTTATGTGGGTTTTCAGTTGCATGGGGGAGGGAAGTGCCCCTAATCCCCCGATTGTTCATGGGTTAACAGTATTATAAAAAAATTTTAAACATACAGAAAAATCAAAAAATAATATATCAAATACCTACAAACCCACCATTTAGAGTCAACAGTTAATGTTTTACCATATTTGTTTCATCTATTTATCTTTTTTCCTTAATCATTTAAGAGTGAGTAGTAGACATCAGGCACTTTAGTCCTACGTACTCAATCTATAGTTTCTAAAGGTAAAGATATTCTCTTGTAATAATAATATCATTATCACACCAAAGAAGATTAGTAGTAATTCCCCAATATCAAATACTTAACACCTACTTATATTTTCCCAGTTGCCCCCAATGTCTTTTGTAGCTTCTTTTCCCACTCTCTGAAAGAAAAACTTCATAAAATCAAGATTCAGTCACACATTGGACTTACTGCCTGAGTTATGTTTCTTTAATTTCTTAATCTAGAAGAATCCCCCACCCCTGCCTCTGTGGCACAGACTTATTGTAAAGGGATTTGTCCGTTTGTCCCTAGAATACTACATTCTAAATTTAATTGTCCTTGTATAATTCAGCTTATTCCTCTATCCACTATGTTCCATGTGAGAAGTTAGCTATAAAGCCTTAGTTAGATCCAGGTTAAACATTTTTGGTAGGAATACTTTATAAGTCACGTGTGATCATTTAAAAATGACCTAAAATGGATTCCTGTTCAACCTTTCTTGTGTTGAAGAGATATGTAATGACTTGCATGCGTGAGATCAAAAGCTTTGGATATCCTATTACTTAGCTCAGTTTAGCTAAGGGAGGAGCCAGTGAAACCAGGGGCATTCTCTCCAGTTCCCTTCCAATTCATAAAGTTACCTATGTAGAGTTATTATTATTATTTTTTTAACTCATGATGATGTCATGCCAGAACCTAGGAGAGCCCAGAGCCCTGGGATGGGCTTATTCTGCGTATCTTGCTCCTTACGCACTTTGACCACAAGAGTGTCAGACCTTAGTGTTCTTTTTCTTTTCTAAGGCTATGTGGAAAAGTATCTACTCCTGCTTTGTCAGTGACTTTATCTTGATCTTACCTTCCCAGCGCCTGGTTCCTTATCCTTTTCAATAAAGGAATCCTATATGTAAGTTACCTGAGATGTTTGTATTGAGGTTGTGAACAGGACTGGAATAAGCTCACTTAAATATGGTCTTCAGCTGCTAGTGATTCAAGTTAGCAATTCTTATTTTAGGAACTGCTGTGGAACCATCGGATACACCAGCCCACTACCTAACCGGAGCAGTGGAAACGGAAACTAATTTGGATGGTGGGAATGAGGAAACTGAAGAAAGAATGGATAATCTGAAAAATGACAACATACAAGCCTTAGAAAAATTAGGTAGGCACAAAGCTTTCAATTCAAAACAAAGTAATATGACTTTCTCAATTGTTAACCATTTTCTCTCTTTATAGTTAATATGAGAAATTTTAGAGGCATTTTGAAGATACAAAATAGGATATTCTTTTTTTTTTTTTTTTTTTTAAAGATTTATCTATTTGAGAGAGAGTGAGTGAGAGAGAAATTGAGTGCATGATCAGGGACAGGGGCAGAGGCTGAGGAAGAAGCAGACTCCCCGCTGAGCAGGGAGTGGACACAGGCCTTGATCCCAAGACCCTGGCAGATACTTAACTGACTGAGCCACCCAGGTGCCCCCAAAATAAGATATTCTTTTTTTTTTTTTAAGATTTTATTTATTTGAGAGAGGGAGGGAAAGAGGCAGAACACAAGCAGAGGGAGCAGCAGGCAGAGGGAGAAACAGGCTCCCCACTGAGCAAGGAGCCCAACTCAGAACTCAAACCCAGGACCCCGGGATCATAACCTGAGCCGAAGGCAGATGCTTAACCCACTGAGCCACCCAGTCATCCCCAAAATAGGATATTCTTAATATCAACATTTTAACACTTGTGGCAGTTGGGGACCAAGCATGTTATTGTTTAATCTTTAATTAATTTTGCATGCATTTTTATTAGTATGTGTTAACTATTTTTTAATCTTGTCAGCATTTTTAATTAGTGCTTATGTTAACATGTATTATCATTGATATAACTATAGATATCTAGCTATCTGTATACATATAGCAGTGTTTCCTTTTGCCATAATAATTCATAGCGTATACATATTTACATGGTTTATCAAATTGCCAGTTTGCTATACGTTTATACTTTAATCTTCTTTTCAGTTTATGTGCAACTTTGTCTTTTTACTTTGTACTTTGATACCTTGGCTACATAGTTGACTGTTCTGCAAGCATTTTGAATAACAGTCTCACACAATTCCCTGCATAGAGGTGCTCCAGAAAGCCTTGACAGTTGAATGAAATGGAATACTTAACACCATCCTCTTCCAGAGAAGTTTTGGCTTTGATTATCTCATCTCAGGAAAGGATTTCCTGAAGGAAGGAGTAACCCCTCATTCAAGTTAAAAAATTTCCTATAATTTGGAAATTTACCTTATTCTTTTTGACCCAAGTGGATTGTAGTTAGATCTTTGCTATTTAAATTCAAGTGAACCCAGATAGATTTTCATGGAACTATTGCATGAAAATCAAGTACATTCTGAAGTTAGAAGTATTTTCAGACACTTTAATCTGCTCTTTTTGGATCAATCTTATTTTTTTCTTCATGAGTATGTGTAATTTCAGCTTGACAGTAAGACCAAAATCATTGAACTGCTAAGAAGTTAGCTGTCTTTTTCATTATAAGGGCAGAAAAACTCCCCCTTCTTCCCTTCTAGGTTCTTTGGTCTAATAATTAAATTGATATAAAACAGATTAATGGGAGAAAAATTTGATGAGGAAACCCCATAAAAATATGAGACCCAAGAGTAAGTTGGACAGTTGAGGCTTATATGCCATTCTAACTTAAGGAATGGGGTGGAGGCCTGGGGCTTTAAAGATGAAGAGGGTAATTTGCAGCATGTTAAGAAGAGCAAATGTTTGGTAATTAAAAGTTTGCTCTGTCATGCCAATAGGTCTTTCAGATACAAAAGTTATCTCTGGTAATAGCTCTTTCTGGTCTAGACCTCATATCTAAATTCTTCTAGGTAGTTAAAGGAGAGGTAAAAGTTTTTCCTGAGTCTGCTGGGTCTTGCAAAAAATACTCAAAATACGCCACATGCAAAAATGGCATATTTTGGGGTGGCATATTCTCCCCTTCATTGCCATTTGAATAATTGTTTCAGATAATCCTACTATTAATTTTTTTAAGTCATTTTGTGTAGCCCAGGATTTATTGGGCTGTGAAAATAGTCTTTTTCCTCTGGTACTTAGCTTTGTGCTATGCTTTAAAACTCATGACTATCTGTGCTTCCACTGTGCAAATGAAAGATGAAAGAGTTAAAAGAATTGTAGGTGAGATGTCATTATTTTATACATGTGTACGAAATGTCATTTTTATGCTTACAGTTCATCCAGAACTTTGCAGATTAGCTTACTGGATAAGAAGCTGCTGCACGAAAGAAATTTAACAAAGATGGTAGAACTCTTACCGTAATTTCTTACGGAAGTGTTGACAACAGTAGATAGGCACAAAGGTGCAGAGCCCACATTGAATGATATTTTGCTTTTAATAAGATCTTTCGTTAGTTATCCCCAACATGTCAGTTGATATAGTTATTTCATGGATATTGTTTTGTACGTCCAGTGAGTTAAGCTCTTTAGTGTTTATTAGTCTTAGTCTCTGAATTCTTAGGTTAGCCTGTTTTACTTGATGATTTGCATTATGTAATTAAGCATTATATGCATCCAAGATGAGCTGTCCATGCTGAAGACTGAAAGAGCTGATATTGCAACTTATGTTTGATTTTAGACAGATGGTTATGTCAGCTGGAGTAAGTGTTCTGTGACTTGTTTAATCTTGTGACAAAATTGAGAGAGTTTTTCTTTAACTTAGAGAAAAAAAGGTGAAGGTTTGTTTATTTTCTGCTACTGCTTTGGATATAAGTTGAAATTGTATTTTTAGTACTTTAACTTTTGCCTATGAGTCATTCTTCAGACTACGAACTGTGTCCTGAGCTTCTGGCCAAGATCACATGGGGGACAGGCAGGGCACTTTAAATCTGTCTTAGTTCGTCAATATTATCTGACCTATGCAAAAGCAATATTATAGTCAAGAGTCACAAGGGTATAACTGAGTAACCACATGAGACCAAAGTACACAGAGTTTCTAGGACGTTAAATCTCATGCATCTCCCTGGTTGAATTAAACCAGACATGGTTTTATATCTGCCCAAATGAGAAGTCTGACTGGATTGTGTTGATATGCCCAGTTGATGGTGAAGATGTCTTGGTAAGTTTTTTACTTTTCCTGTGGGTGTTGGAAGGTATTACTTTGAAGTGATTAACATTTAAATTAAATCCTTGTTTGTCTTAACATACTGTAAAGCAAAGCCAGATGTATTTTACTTGTAAACTGCAGGATGTTTACATATAAAGTGTATATATTTCAAATTTCATTTCTAACTCATCAGTTCCTCTTCCCTGTAAAATAAAATTGAATAAAATATAAAATTTTTCCTTAAAAACAAAAACCCGTTTATAATTTGGTCATAAGTGGCCTTACATTCTACGTTAGTCTTGTAAGTCACCTCTGACTTACTTTACCTGGTAGACCCATGTTCGTGCATTTTCCTTTTTATTCGTTTCCCTTTTACTTACTGGAACTGTGCTATTATTGAGGAATTTAGTAGTTAAGTTTGGCTCACAGTAGCTTCAACTTTTTCTTTCCCCTCTAAAATCCAGAAAATGTTCCGGACTCTCCAGAAAATGAGCTGAAATCTAGATGGGAAAACCTGTTGGGCCCGGATTATGAAGTAATGGTATGTTAAAATATTGTAATAAAAAAGACATTCATGTCTCATTGCATGTCAAGCTCCTAACATTGCAGTTTAAAGAAATGGGAGAGCCCAAGATTAGCCAGCTTGCCTTTATTTTTCTCCTGCCTTTCTTCCCTAGTGGACTGATTGATTTTTTCCCCCCTCTTTTAACATTTTAAGCTATAAGAGCAATTAAGGACTGCACACAAGTTTCAGTTATAATTAGCAGACACTCGGTTCATGTTGAAAACATTTAAGTCAACAGTAGGCAGAAGAATCTTAGAAAACTTGCTTTAAATTTATAACCTGTATCAGCTGCTTAAAATTGCTGGCATTTTTATGATTGCTTTTATGATCTGTTTGTTTTATTGTTCACTGAAAGGGCTGTGGATATTAGTCCTATGTTTCACGAAGAATCTTACAGTTTTATGAGAAAAATGAAAGAATGATTATCAAATGTATTAGGGAGAACAGGAAGTAATTTAGGTTAGGTATAAGTTTATAGCACCAGTGGTCCATTAGACTTCCTTTCACCTGTTATTAGATTCATTGAGTAAGGGATTGATTACATTTCCCCATATGAATCCACGTGAAAGCAGAAAGCTGTGCTTAGAAAAGCTTCTATAGTGTTCACTAAATGCGTTAGTAATAAAATATTCTATTTCTATTGTCATTCATGTTTTCTTACATATGTTTATCATTAGTACTTGTTGGCTGGTTGGAGATTTTTTTTTCCTCTTATTGGTTCAGAACATACAGTCACTATCTATTGTCAGAAAACTTCCAATGTTGTTGAGTTAAAACACGCCATACTCTATTCTTGCTAATTTCATACTCGCATTTGGTCCTCATGAAGTGCTGCTGCTTTACTTCATAGCTTTCAAATGCTGTTTTGTCATTAGGCTATCTATCACCTTAGCAAATAACTTTTTTTACTATTCTTAGTGGTTTGGTATTCAATTTGGTGTCCCAGTATTTATAAATGGGACACTTTCGTGATGGGCTCTTTTTGGTTAAAATTGTATTCTCCTTATAACTACCCCTCCAAATTTCATTTATCACATACTGAGGGCATAACATAATGGCGAGAAAAAGGGGACAGAATTTGAGGTTGGGAATTTAAAGTGACACCTTATTCATTAAGGATTCTTGCTATTTTGAGGGATGAGGATCAGAAAGGAGAAACCAAGCAAGATAAATAAATGCATGCATGCACTCATGTACTCCGATGTTTCTGATTTCATTTTTCTTCTAGAATCTGCTTATGCGAAGTACAGTACTTTTAGAAGCTTAGTTGGATCATTGTGTAACTCATCCCCTCCCTCCAGATGCACCGTACTTTATTAACAACTTACACATGCAAATCATCAGTATTTTGCTTGGTAGGAATTCACTTCTGGGGATCTCTACCACTGAGGCTTAGGACAATAGTTTTAGGCCAGGATTAAGAGCTTTAAGTATTCCATGAGCTTCTCACCAGGCCAGGTCTTTCTGTTCGTGTCCTTGCCAGCTATTTCTCCTAGGGAAATGGTGGGGTTTGCTGTGGAAAGTCAGATGCTTCAATTTTTCCAAACTCGTCTCACTCTACTGACCTCGCAAACTTTGTTTTAAGGCCTGAATTTAAAAGCAAAACTGATTATACTCTTGGCTTTGTTATAGGAATAAAATTTTTATGGACTCCTTATAACAGAGGATTATATTAAAATTTTAGGGGTCATGGATTTTTAAAAACAGTGTATGTGTTTTGCACATCCCCTTCTGGTTCAACTGAGTAATTTAGGGGAAAAGATTGCTGAAGAAAACAGTAACAACAAGAAAAATATTCTCTGAAATTTTGCGTTATGTATTATACTTCTGGATGTCAGAAATAACGGAAAAAGATGAGAATGCAGATCAGGTGGTATTATCAATATATAGGGTTTACAAGTTTTTTTCAGAAAACCTAAGAAGAAATAATGTTATGCTTTTACAAATACTGGAGTTTTTTTTTTTTTTCTTGTAACTTTAGGTTGCTACTTTGGATACACAGATTGCAGATGATGCTGAGTTACAGAAATATTCAAAGGTAAGCATTATTTTTTAAAAATGTTATCGTTTTCTGTTGTTTGAAGAACTTTAAGTTCGGGGTGCCTGGGTGGCTCAGTCAGTTAAGTGGCTGCCTTTGGCTCGGGTCATGATCCCAGAGTGCTGGGATCAAGCCCCACATTGGGCTCCTTGCTCAGCGGGGAGCCTGCTTCTCCCCTGCCTGCCATTCGCCCTGCTTATGCTTGCTCTCTCCACCCCCTGCCCCATGTCAAATAGATAAATTTTTTTAAAAACTTAAAAAAAAAAAAGGTTTAAGTTCTCATTGAAGAAACTAAGTTTGTGCTGTGACTAGAAGTTTCCAGAATTTAGTCTTAGATGTTTTCTGGAAATGTGGTGGGCTCTTACTGTTATGAAGGGTGTTGGTTAGATATGCCTGGGAAGAACATGGGGTCCCTGTGCCACTTTCAGAAGCCAAAAGCCCGGTTTGATTGCTTCGCCCACCTTACGGGTAGTACACAGAGTAGCATCGTCCAGAGCCCATTAGCCTTTCAGACATTATCAGCAGGACTTTTAAAATGTTTCCTAAAAATCAAGACCACAAACATAGACTTCACAAAATCTTTCGGGTCCGGATGTCTAAAGGCAGAAAAGTGCATTATAGGCAGTATTTTTTCTTGAACTTAAACAATTTTGTAGCGAGAGCTTTATTTCTAATGGCAAAATGCCAGGAGGTGATGGTAACAGTTTTCCCCAACACTTTTAGTTTTTTCTCACTACAAATTAACTTTATAGTTTCTATTTTCGATGATCAGAAAGCAGGGCATTTGGTACTTAGAGAAGACTTCTTGGTGGCTTTCTCAACAAATGATGAGAAAGGAAAGGTATTCTTGTTAAAATAGTTTCACAATTTATATTGTAATCCCAAACGGGTATATGAACTAAGCCGGGCTTAAACTCTGCTGTCACATGCACTATTCAAGAGGAGTTCTCTGTATCCCATGTGGGTTTTTTAAGAAGCTATCTCTTTAGATAGTTCTGCCATTTCTTTCTTTGAGTATTTGTGCTGAATGTTTCTCCTCCATAATTTTATATTATATGGGCTGTCATTTTATAGGTTTGAATTTTCAAGGCTGAGACTGCAGAGAGTATTTCTTTCCTCCTGTGCTAACCTGCATTTTGAGTCACTACCTTGTGTACCTATGGGGCCAACTGACCAAGCTTTTCTCCGATGGGCAATATAAAATCATCATGGCACAATTTATAGTTAATTTTAAATTATTTACAAAATCATCATTAGAATAGTCACTAATTATTAATTCCATCTAACTATGCTGGGAGGGGTTTAATTTAAGAAGATAGTAAGAAATAGAAATACTTCACCAAACTTCAATTGTTATTAACCACTGCAGTACAGTTTACTAATTACATGGACTTTGGGGTCAAACTGCCTGAGTTCAAATTCTGGCTTATGCATTCAGTAGCTTGCAAAATTATCTAAACTCTGTGTCGGTTTTGTTGTCTGTTAAAGGGAGATATTAATAGGATACTACCTACCTCATTGGTTTTATAGGGATTAAATATGCTGTGCCTAGAAGAGTCGCAAGTACATACTAATATGTGTTACTATTTTTATCATTCATAAAAATCAATGATGCTGTCCCCTAAGACCGTTCTTTAATAAACACTAAACTCTTGGATACTTCTTTCAGTTTACTAAGTTTCCTGTGCCTAATCTGCTGCTAAAGCCCATCGATTGAGTCCTTGATTTTAGTTTTTGTTACAGTTTTCTATTCTAGAATTTCTGTTTTATTCCTTTTTAGATTATATTCTTTCGTGGAATTTATAATTTAAAAAAATCTGCATTTGCCATAGTTTCTTCTATTTCTTGAACATATTACTCACAGTTTATAAGGACTTGAAATGGTTAATTTCAGCATCTGGATGAACTTTGTATGTGTTTCTATTGTTTGATATTTTCTTTTGTTATTTGGTTGTCTCTTTCCTCATGTCATAATGTAATTGACTACCTGACATTATGTAGGACAACTACAGAGGCTTTGGGTGATGTTATCTTTGTCCACGGACTCATTCTTGTTTCTGATGAGATTGTGTGTGTGAGTATGTGTGTTGGGGGTGGAGGGGTGAGGGTGGGTGATTATCTCTGAGATGAGATGGAGGTACCATTCTGGTAAGTTTCAGACCCTTTCTGGTTTGCCTTTGCTCCTAAGACCTAGCCTTTCAAGTATTCCATGAGTCAGGAATGTATACTGGTTCCCTCTTCTTAGTGGGACCTGAACTCCAGTTCTATCTCCTCAGTACTTTGGGGCTGCTGAAATCGTTGTTTTTCAGAGTTTTCCCGATTAGCTTTTAGCCTCCTTGCCCATATAGCTTTAGGACTCAAGAGACCTCCTTGGGGAAAACATACCTTAGCTCAGACTCAGCTCATCATGCAGCTCAGCTTTAGTTGTCTGTCCTCCCACGTTCAAAGCCATTAAGACCCTGTATCATCGTACTCTATGATAAGTAAAAAAAGATAATAACCACATTTTGTGTGCACATCTTAAAGAATGGCATTGTCTTTTTCTCAGACAGATGTTCTGTCTCACCTTCATTTCCTAGTTCCTTGTCACCAGTCTTACTGATTTCATTTCTTTTCTGATCAGCTTCTGTGCCATATATATCTATATCTGTTTCAGTATATATCTGCACACACACATATACACACACACACGCACATGTGTGTACTCAGCAAATTTGATATAAACACATGAAAAGGCTTTGAATCGAACAGACTTTCAGAACTTACTCATAGAAACTCACCAATGCATTCAGCTGTACATTCATTCATTCATTATTCAGTTTTCAAATACTTATTAATACCCTGCTTTGTGTCAGACCCTCTACTGGGTGCTGGGGTTTCAGAAGAGAACAGAGGAAAAAAAATCGCTGCCTTGTAGAACTCATATTTTCATAAAGGGAGATAAAAAATAGGATACATTGTATTGGTGATATGTGTCATGGAGAGTTTAAGGCAGGGAAGAAAAATAAGGAATTCAGGACAGAGGGTGGGTTTGCAATTTTAGATAGGTTGACCAGGGAAGGCCTCATTAAAAAGGTGACATCTGAGGAAGCATTTTAGGAGGTGAAATAAGCAGCCTAATTTTTCTTCTACAGAATATGAACAATAATACTTATGTTGGAAGATTAAGTATAAATATGTATAATATATGCCTTAATTAATATAGCTCAGTGCTAATACATAAGAATTGTTCAATAAGTGGTAATTTTGTTTCCCAGTTGTGTGCTTCATTTTTAGTCTCTAAACTTTTAAAGTCTCCTTTAAAAAAAAACTATTTTTTTTTTCAAATTTTTATTTAAATTCTAGCTAGTTAACATATAGTGTAATATTGGTCTCAGGCCATAGAATTTAGTGATTCATCTCTTATAACAGCCAGTGCTCATTGTAAGTGCCCTCCCTAATACCCGTCACCTAGCTAGCCCGCCCCCCCACTCCCCTTCCTCCATCAACCCTCAGTTTGTTCTCTATCTTATGGTTTGCTTCCCTCTCTCCCCCCACTTACTATATGTTCATCTGTTTTGTTTCTTTTTTTCTTTTTTTTTTTTTTTAAAGATTTTATTTATTTATTCGACAGAGATAGAGACAGCCAGCGAGAGAGGGAACACAAGCAGGGGGAGTGGAAGAGGAAGAAGCAGGCTCATAGCAGAAGAGCCTGATGTGGGGCTCGATCCCAGATCGCCGGGATCACGCCCTGAGCCGAAGGCAGACGCTTAACCGCTGTGCCACCCAGGCGCCCCTTTCTGTTTTGTTTCTTAAATTCCACATATGAGTGAAATCATATGGTTTGTCTTTTTCTGACTTATTTTGCCTAGCATAAGCTCCTTCCACATCATTGCAAATGGCAAGATTTCATTCTTTTCGATAATTGAGTAATATTCCATTGTATATATATATATATCATCTCTTCTTTATCCATTCATCAGTCAATGGATATTTGGGCTTTTTCCTGCTTTGGCTATTGTTGATAATGCTGCTACAAACATCAGGGTGCACGTGCCCCTTCAAATCAGTATTTTTGTATCCTTTGGGTAAACTCCTAGTACTGCGCTTGCTGGATCATAGGGTAGTTCTATTTTTCACTTTTTGAGGAACCTTCATATTGTTCTCCAGGGTGATTGCACCAGTTTGCATTCCCACCAACAGTGTAAGAGGGTTCCCCTTTCTCTGCCAACACCTCTTGTTTCCTGTGTTGTTGATTTTAGCCATTCTGACCGGTGTGAGGTGGTATCTCCTCATGGTTTTGATTTGTACTTTCCTGATGACAAATGACATTGAGCGTCTTTTCATGTGTCTTTTAGCCATCTGGATGTTTTCTTTGGCAAAATGTCTAATTTATGTCTTATGCCCATTTCTTAACTGGATTATTTGAGTTTTGGGTGTTGGGTTTGATAAGTTCTTTAGAGATGTTGGGTACTAGTCCTTTATTAGATATGTCATTTGCAAATACCTTCTCCCATTCCATACACTGCCTTTTAGTTTTGTTGTTTCCTTCGCTGTGCAGAAGATTTTTATCTTGCTGAAGTCTCAGTAGTTCATTTTTACTTTTGTTTCTCTTGCCTCTGGCAGTGTGTCTAGTAAGAAGTTGCTACAGTCTCAAAGAGGTTGCTGCCTGTGTTCACTAGGATTTTGATGGTTTCTTGTCTCACATTTAGGTCTTTCATCCATTTTGAATTTATTTTGTGCATTTTGAATTTATTTTTTTGAAACAAAATGGTCGTTTCATTCTTCTGCATGTTGCTGTCCAGTTTTCCCAATACCATTTGTTGAAGAGACTTTTTTCCATTATATATACTTTCCTGCTTTGTTGAAGATTAGGGGACCATATAGTTGTATGCCCATTTCTGGGTTTTCTGTTGTGTTCCATTGATCTGTGTGTCTGTTTTTGTGCCAGTACCATACTGTCCTGATGACTATAGCTTTAAAAAAAAAAAAGATTTTAAAACATTTGATTATTTAATTTAAGAAATTTTGTTGTGCCAAGGTATTTATTTCTTTAAAATTTTTTGCCCTGGAAGAGTCATCCATAATTGTACTATTCTCTTTTCATATTTAGATGCTACCTGTATGTGTTTACATATTTGTAGTTAGCAGGCCCATCCTTTTATGTAATGTATGTGTGAGAGAGAAGGGATGTGTACTTTTCCCATATAACATTATCATACATATTTACTTTTTTAAAAAATCATTTCTTAATTATAAATGTCCACAGATTATTTCTTTATATTGATGAGTTATGGTTTTTAAAAATCCTCTTGTATGGGGCGCCTGGGTGGCTCAGTCATTAAGCATTTGCCTTTGGCTCAGGGTGTGATCCCAGTGTTCTGGGATCGAGCCCCGCATCAGGCTCCTCTGCTGGGAGCCTGCTTCTTCCTCTCCCACTTCCCCTGCTTGTGTTCCCTCTCTCGCTGGCTGTCTCTCTGTCAAATAAATAAAATCTTTAAAAAAAAAATCCTCTTGTGATTGGGAGTTTAGTTCTTAACTTAGGAGCTTTTCATTCCCAGCGCCCCCCCACCCCTCCGCAGTATGTAAATGAGCCTCTATCCCTGCAGAACCTCACAGAGGAGGATGCCAGAGTTTGCACAGGTGCAATGACTCACCTCAAATTATACAGCTAGATGGTCGCAGGGGCAGGCTGCAGTTTAGAGCACATTCATTTATCTCTGAAGTATTTACCGAGTTCCTGCTCTGTGCCAGACACTGCTCCCAACGGTGGGCAGCATAATGGAAAAGGTCTTTGCTCTCATAGAGCCTGGACTCTGGGCTTGGGTTAGGGCATGATAGTAAGCAAGTGAAAAATAGCTTGATAAAATAGTTGTAGATTGTTAGGAATGATGCAAAGGATTAAACAGGATGGTGACAGTGTAACTGGGGAGGAGGGAGCATTCTGGGGATAGAGCCAGAGAAAGCCTTTCTGAGCTCAGGCTTGAAGGATAAGGACGTGGGGAGCTGGGAAACTGGTGAGTGGCAGGTATAAAAACTCTGTGGGAAGACAGGGCCAGCTTGTGGGGAGAATGGAAGCTGTTTGTTTCAGTGTTAGGGTCAGACTAAGTGAAGACTGGAATGTTAAATGTGGCTGGTGAGGAAGACCCGGTGCTGCAGGGCTTCCAGATCCACGGTGGTAAGCCTGGGCTTCGGTTGCAATGCCAGCTAACACCAGTGGATGGTTCGGTGCAGTGTCAAGATCTGAGGTCAAGGCTGTAGGTTTTTCTTCTGTCTCGTCAGGTTTCTGATTAGGAAAGCCACGTTTCTTTCTTTCTTTCTTTTTTTTTATAACTTTTATTTTGTTGTATTAGTCACCATACAGTACATCCCCAGTTTTTGATGCAATGTTCCATGATTCATTATTTGCATATAACACCCAGTGCACCATGCAATATGTGCCCTCCTTACTACCCATCACCGGCCTATCCCAACCCGATAATTGTCTTTCTCTGCTTGATTTATTTCACTTAGCATAATCTCCTCCAGTCCCGTCCACGTTGCTACAAATGTTGGGTAACCGTTCTTTCTGATGGCTGGCTAATATTCCATTGTATATATGGACCACAACTTCTTAATCCAGTCATCTGTTGAAGGGCATCTCGGCTCCTTCCACAATTTAGCTATTGTGGACAATGCTGCTATGAACATTGAGGAAAGCCATGTTTCATGGCCAGAGCTGGTGTTCCTAAGGGTCTAGCTGTCTTCAGATGGTCACTCCAGTTTACTACCCCATTGCCACTGCTCTGGAAGGGGTGACAATTCAAGAAGCACCTTCATAAATTACTGGCCAGTGCTCATAGATAAGGTTTTCTTGTGAGGTGGATGAAGTTGTGGGAAAGAGGGAGGTGAAAGCAGTTTGCAGTGGTTTGAGCATTAGCTGCCCTGCTTCTAGGAAGCCGTTAATCATGACACGAGAACCGTTTTCCCGCATCTGGGGAGACTTGCACTTTTAGGGATGGCTTTCTTGGCAACTGTTTACTATTAAGATAATCACAGCACTGTGAGGAAGAAGCATTAAGCTCGTTCCAGTGACCTTTCTGCTGGCCATCAATTGTGATTCGGACTGAGCGTTAAGAAGATCCCCGGTGTGGGAAACAAAAAGAACACGTCCTGTTCTCTGGTTTTGACAAGATAGGCTGACAAATTTCACTTTATTTCCTCCCTGAATTAGATTCTCTGAACCAGAGGACGTTCAAACATGCGTTTCCCCCTCACTCAATGTGAGCAAATCTAATTTTTAAGGCAGTGGGATGTACCGGACCCTCCCAGGAGTTGCAGTGGGTGTTACCACTCGATTACCAAGATGGGTTCTTTGCTTCAAATACAGTTTCTTCTTTATTTGTCACAGTGACCCTATTGGTCAGCCGGTGTTTTCTTCTTTCCAATTATGATATGTGGGAACCGAGCGTCAGGCAGGCAAAGTGTCTTACCCAGGCTCATATGCAGCTAGGAAGTGTCAAAATTAGGAAACAAATCAGGCATTATCTGGCTTCTGCACCTGTGCCATTTTTTTAAATAAATAATATATGGACAAGACCAAAAATTAAAAAGTTACAGAAGTACGTCCTGCAAAAAATAAGTTTCTCTCCCATCCCAGTCCCCTTGTTCTCCTCCCCAGAGGCAGCTACTGTTAATGGATTCTTAGGTGTGTGAATTTACACTTTGTTGGTCTCTTTTTGAGTGGGGAGCACAAGGCACAGAATGAAGTAACTATAGTAACTGAGGTGCTTAGCTGGGGTAGGTGGCCTCTCGGAAGCAGGAGCTTTTTAAAAATACATGTGTCTTTGGGGCACCTGGGTGGCTCAGTTGGTTAAGCAGCTGCCTTGCGCTTGAGTCATGATCCCAGGGGTTCTGGGATGGAGCCCTGCATTGGGCTTTCCTGCTCAGCAGGGAGTCTGCTTCTCCCTCTCACTCTGACCCTCCTCCCTGCCTGTGCTCTCTCTTGCTCACTCTCTAATGAGAAAATACACATGTCCTATTTTGTCCCTCCTGACCAGTATTCTAATTCTGTAGTTTGTGGTGAAGTCCCTAAAGGAAATTGTGATTCTTTCCTTGCCTCACTCCCCTGAGAACTCTACTGTTCAGGTATTGCTAAAAGGCCTTATATTTGCTCGAGGAAGGAGGTGGTACTTCTTCAAGAAGGGTGAAGGAGGGTTATTGGGAGGATGGCGTTTGTAGTCTACCCTGAAGAGTGGGTTCGGGGAAATAGTTGGATATTCCCAGGTGGAAGAACCACCAAGAACAAAGGTAGTACAAGAGCATATGTGCAAAGTGTTAGATCAGGTGTCAAAAGCTCAAATATCATGTGGGCTACGCAGGTAACATCCAGGATATTTAAAATGATAACGCTAAACAAAACAAAATGATAAATGCGAATTGACTCTTGACCTTGGTGTTAGGCCACTAAAAAGAACCTTCACTGTATTTCTGTATAAAGGAGTACACTGTGTGTATTTTTTGAATATTCAGAATTAAAAATTTAGATGGGCGAGAAGCTTAGGCTGTGTTTCGCTGTTGGAAAGTTGTAGCTTCATTCTTGGAAAGTTTGCTTTTTACTTATGGTAAAATTAGTCATTCTTTCCCTCTGTTAAACATAAATGGCATTTAACATCTTCAGTGTGTGTGTGTGTGTGTGTGTGTGTGTGTGTGTGTTACAAGAACCAATCATGGGGTTCTTTCTGTCCTATTTTGAATTCAGCTTTTTTGGAAGCAGCCTCCCCCATCCTATTGACATATCTGTTCCTCTCCAGAAGGCTTTTTTCCCCCGAAGCAACATCATTTATATTCTCACTTGAGCATTCTGATATCTTGGTTTAGGGCCCTAAAAGTAGAGCTTTTAGCAAAATGAATGAATTGCGGTTTGCTTCATGACCGGTCTCTCCACTCTCAGGTTGAAGGGCTCTAGCTTGCTTGGTCTCATTTGGTCTTCATCATTTTGGCACTGACAGTATATCACACAATGGTCATCGTTTCCCTCGGATATATTTCCTTGGATCTTTTACTTGTCACATCGGGATCAGGAAAACCCTGCTGCTCATTAACTTTGTCAATTTAAATAGGACCCCTTGAATTGAATAAGCATCAATAAAGCATAACATGGGATGTGTGTGAAGGCATCCATCATCTGTCTGCTGCACCCACTTCTGTCATTTTAGCACTTTCTGCTCTCTAAGAACTCAGAATACTGAAGGGGTGGACAACTGAGAGAGACAGATGAAACGGTTGATTTGTTGAGTTGCTAAATGCAGCTGGGACAGGTAATTAAACAGTCCTGCTCCCGCAGAGAAGCCTGCAGCAATGTAACATGAAGTCTCAAAACCCAGCTGTACTCAGATTTAGATTCAGAACTAATATTAGGTAGGCCTCTTTCAGATTGACAGATTTTGTAAACATCATTTCTGGTTTATTTGTTCAGCGTGACTGAAGATGGAGCATGTGTGTTTTGTTCATGGTTTAAGTTTCTAGGGAGCATGTGCTGTTTATAGATATCTGGGAGAATGGCCTACACGGGTACAGCCCCGTATCTGGAAGGCAAGGGATTCCATGGGTGACCGTCTGCTGCTCCTCTGTGCTCCCGCCTATTCCTGACTTCAGCTGTTGCATGGATGTGGTGGGTTAGGGGGACAGCCACATGAATAGGTCAGGATTAGAAGGGGGGCTGAATGAGGAGATTAGATCAGTTCCCTCCTTAATCCTTTTATTTTTTTTTATGGGGGCATATTTTTATGTAAGTAGCACTAGTCTGTGTATAGGGCAATGTCTTTGTTTTAATTTGGGTACTTCTATCCAGAAGTTGCTATCCCCATCTACTCAGTTGCTCGAACAGAAATCTAGCAATTACCTTTTTATTGACCTTCCACAGGCAGCCCCTTGCAGGCTCTTTGTAGGGCTGATGTGTTCTTACCCTTCAGTTCTTACCACAAATGTCCCCATCTCTGGGAAACCTACCCTGACCAACTTTCCAAAATGACCTCTACCAGTCATGTGTGGTATCTTGACCCTGATTAGTTCCTTCATAGCATTTATCACGATTAGTAATTATTTGGTTTACACTTGTTTGTTGGTGAATTGTTTTTTGTTGTTGTTGTTAAAGATTGATTAATTTGAGAGAGAGGGAGATTGAGAGAGCTGAGCAGGGGGAGGGGCAGAGGGAGAGAATCTCAAGCAGACTCCCCTTGGAGCACAGAGCCTGACTCGGGGCTTAATCTCATGACCCTGAGATCATGACCTGAGCCGAAATCAAGAGTCGGACACTTAACCAACTGAGCCCCCCAGGTGCCTCTGTTGGCAAATTGTTTTGTTAACTTGTTTGTATCTGCTTTGCCCTCTTGCTTATTTATTGTCTGTCTTTCACACTGATATTAATGCTATCCGGGGTCAGGACTGTTTCTTTCATTCACCTTACGATTCCAGCTCATAACTCAGATCCTTGCACATCGTTTATATCCTATAAATACATGGTGGATATCAAGTGCAGACTAGATTGTAGATCGGAGGTATGCTAGTAAATGTCTAGCTCTCAAAACAGCAAAAGAAATCAAACAAAAAGCAGCCCAAATTTGTAGTATTTACCAGTACCTGTGGTGTAAGTAGTCCCACCATGGCAGATTTCAGGCTACCTGAATGACCTCACTGAACACTGAGCTGGGAAATGATTCACAATAGCCCTTCATCGTTTCAGATTTCTCTGTGGGAACAGAGCTATTTAATTACTTTGCCCAGGTTCATTTAGCGACTCAACAAATCATCCATTCATCTGCCTTTCAGTTCACCCCTTCAGTAGCATATAGAGTATTTAGGTAGTTTTTAGACAGTATTTCCACTGTACATAGTAGTCCCTTAAAGAAGGTAGATAAAGTGTAAGTAAAAATAATTAGGAAGTGATGGATTTTGAATACTTACTACATTTATTTTTAATATCATTTATTTAACTATAGTTGTATAGAATTTAATTTTTAGTGATGGCTGCATTTAACAGCTGACTTGCAAAATTCCTGAAAATTGAGCAATCTGTTCTTGCAAGCAGCCTTCTTACCACTGGAGATGACGTATGGTGGACGTACTGACCACTCTGCCCCAGTGTTTGCCTTATAAACAAAGGAAGGGAGAGAGCTGGCAGACATGGGTGATTAGTTCTTATTATAGAAACATTTCTCTGAGAGTTTTTATTTAACCTTTCACTACTAAGGAAAAGACTAAAAAAAAAAAACAAAACAAAACCACCCACACTGATAATAAGGAAACTGATGTCGTCTTCTGGTTTGATATGCATGATTAGGTTCAGTGTCTGGGCAAGAGGATGAGGGGACCACAGCGAGAAATAAAGAAATCACACAATCACACAGAGGGAACAAGAGCGAAAACAATGCTAACCTCCTATTTAGATCCTTGTAGATTCTGAAGTGCTTGGTGGTCAAGAGCACGTAATTTTCAGAAAACTAGTCCAGGGCCAGAAGTCCCTCGTGCCTGTTTTAAGTAATGACATCTTGGTGTGCTGGACTTCCTGCCACCTCACATTTGTGTGTGTATGTGTCTGTGTACAGTGGGAAGGACGTGAGCCCCAGATGGTGTCTGAAGCAAGACCTGTAGAACTCTGGGGATTCAGAGCAGATGACGAAGGGGAGGTGACAGGCTCAGAAAAGGGGTCACAGGGAGTAGGAAATATGAAGAAAAGAACCATGTTGTGGGTGCATTGCCATGCTGTGTAGGGTTTTCGCCTTATCAAATATATAGTTAGAGGGGGGCCTGGTATTTTTAGATAAATGGACTATTGATATAGGAAATATAAATCATAATTATTAAGTACCATTTACCACATTAAAGTTTATGCAGCCACAATGAGAAATCATGAGCTCCACCTTCAAAAGTCAAGGGAATAGAGCTTGGTGAGTGCATTTGACCTTTAGAGCCAACGCCACCAACTCCCATCTGTTTACTTCGACAGGGGCTAGAGTTTCTTAACCCTTGACTCATATTTGAGCCCATACGAATCCTTCTAAGCCAACAGCATCAGTCCTAGGATGGAATAATAATTGCCTTCCTTATTGCATAGCCATCCTCCCCCAACTGGAAATTGTTCTACTTAAGTTGGTGACATGGAAAAGGAGTTCCTGAGTGAGGCATCATTTTTCACAGATTAGTTCAAAAAAAATATTTAATGAGTCTGTGTTTAGTGCCTGGTACTATTATAGGGCCTGAGGTTATAGAGAGAAAATATAGACTTTGCATTTAAGCAGGGGGAACAATCAAGAAAATAGAAATTCTAAACGCAGTAGGTTGTGAGCTGTGATTGAGATCTGTACAAGGTGGTCTTGGACCCCAAACAGGGGCACATTAACTCAGATATCAGGAAGGACTTCCTGGAAGTGACACTGCCTTGGTACTGAAGTGTGAGTGGAGATTAGGTAATAAAGAGGAACTAGAATGTTCTGGGAGATGGGAAGCCTGCAGAAAAATGAAACCTAGAATCCGTACTGGGAACCATAGAAAGTTTGGAATGCTTAGAAATGAAGGCTTAGATGCTTAGAAATGAAGGCAAGACTCCATCCCTAGGGAATCTGAAAGGAAAAGAGGAGTGAGAGCAAGAAGACAAATTACTCCTATTTTATTAGTGGCAAGTTTTCCCATTATTGTCCTCTGTTGGGATCTTGATGATCTGATTCAAGAGGTGGGGATTTCATGTCAAAATAATACTTGATGGAGGATTAACAGCTGGCTGTGTCCTTGTCAGGTTTGATGTTGTTGCTTTGTATTTTGCTGCAGCTGCTGCCCATTCACACTCTGAGGCTTGGCATGGAAGTGGATTCCTTTGATGGGCACCATTATATCTCTTCAGTTGCTCCAGGTGGTCCTGTTGATACATTGAACCTCCTGCAGCCAGAGGATGAGCTTCTTGAGGTAAAATTTCTGAGAGATAAAAGACACAGGACAGGAATTTCTAAGTTGTAGGAAAATGTATTTTTACCAGAAATGCACTGAATTACATTATTGCCAGTGTAATGTGAACACTTACATTGAAAAATACTTGGGGACTATCCTTTCAAGTATACAACATAGTATTATTAACGATAGCCCCCAAATTGCTTTAAGAGTAGATCTCAGATGTTTTTACCACACATACAAAATGGTAAGTAACCATGTGCGGTGATGAATGTGTTAACTAACTTAATTGTGACAATATTTCACAATATAGATGTATGTCGAATCATCACACTGTACACCTTAAACTTAATGTTTTGTGTCAATTTTATCTGAATAGAACTGGAGAAAATGAAATAAAATAAAGGCAAAGAAAAATATAGCCTATGTAATGATAAAGAGAATAGATAATATGCTTTCAGTTCATTTTCCCCGTCTTTTGGGACTCCTGAGATGTTCTTTCAAGTGCTTATTTAAGTGATTGAGAAAGAAGCTAATGTCTTGCTTTAGTTTAATAGCAGAATTAGGATTTTTTTTTTTTTTTAGCAAAATTCTTTTTTAAGAGACAAATCCCTATCCCTTGTTTGCAACATGTAGTCACATTCACTTGCAGGTTTTATTGGTTATTTCTAATAAGAATTAGGCTAGCTGGATGACCTCAGGCTTATGTATTGCTGACTGGTATTCAGATTGTCTCCTTGGGGCTCGCTTCTCCAACATGGCAGCCTCTGTGGGCTCACTCAGGCTCCCCAGCCTGTCTTCAGCTAGAGCAATTCTAGAGCACTTTTGCTCTGACATAACGTTCTTGAGAGATTTTGTTAGCTTGGATAGTCTTAGAGCTAACGTAATGAACAAACAGCATTGAATCCCCTAATTTTACAGACAGGAAAATAAGGCATTGATTTCCCCCAGCTTTATATACTCATAGCATGATGACTTTAGTTCATGTTTTCTACCTCCCATTTCACTGTTTTTTTTCAAATACACTACTTCCTAAGCTCCTAAAAAAACAAATGTGGGGAATGGTCAAACTTAAAGAAGGCTGGTAAAAGAGGGTTCTGCCAAGAGTTAGGAACCACAAGAAGCTCTAATTTGGGTTTAATAGAATCAACCTTGTAGCCTTAGCCAAGATTAGACTCCCATGGGCCTTGATTTTAGAGATGTCTTTCTAAAGTTGATGTTTACTCAAAGTGAGATGACAAGGATAGCAAATAGGGTTGTTGTTGGGTGCAACTGCATTTTTGAGTTGTGTCTGGCCACCTAGAGAAGTATGTTGAGAATTCTGGCTGACTTTTGAGGTCAGAGGGAAAGCTGCCATGACTAGTCGTTAAATTTTGTCATAAGCATGGGACGGCTGGATGTGGTTAAAACCGGACGGTTTTAAGCTGTAGATAAGTGGCTTATTTTTAGAAGTGCTCAAGGAATCCTACTGGGATGCTTATTATGGAATAATGCCTTTAAGTTTTACTACATGACTGAGGGGTTTTGTTTTTTTGTTTTTTGTTGTTTTTGGTTTTTGTTTATTGTTTTGGTTTTGGTACTAAGATCATATCTTTCTCTTTTGATTGTCAGGGTGTGTACTAGCTTTATGGATATCACATATAATAATCTGTAGATTGGAGACCATTTCTATAATGTATAGTTTGTAGGTATTGAGAAAGGAGATATTTTTGTTTGGAGAGAAGTGGAATTTGTAAAAACCAGTTAGATTCTTTTTTGTGAGAAATACACATGTATTGTCCTGTATACCTGAAACTAATGTAATGTGGTATGTCAACTACAGTTTTTGAAAATTTTAATTTCAGAGTAGTTGACATACAGTGTTCTGTTAACTACAATTAAAAATCATAATAAAAATTATAATAAAATACTTTTTCTCTAAGGAAAAAATATGCATACACAAAATTACCATTTTAACCATTTTGGTGTACAGTTCAGTGGCATGAAGCATGATTCACTAATAGTATGTGGTAGGTGATAAAGAAATAGTGGCAAGTATAGAGGAAGTGTGCATGATCCCAGCCATCAGCTGAGTCCTCTGTGCTTCAGCCAAGCCTAAGATCCCATGGGCCTTCCATCTTATAAGAGAACATGGTAAAATAAGGTAGTATACTGTAATTCTTAATTAGAGATTTCTGGTGAAAACAAGGGGGATAGGAAGTGAGGCATAGGTTTGAAGTCAGAAGAGCTGCCCCTGTGTTTGAATTTGCCACAGCTTCACAATCTATCCTCTGACACGTCACTCAACTGTTTTGAGAGTTGTTTTTCATCAGTAGATGCCTACCTCACCATGTTTTTGTGAGAGTCTAGTGGAATAACAGCAATGTAAACTTTATTTTATTTTAAAGATTTTATTTATATGAGAGCGTGTGTGAGCTGAAGGGGGCAGAGAGGAGCAGAGGGGAAGGAAGGGGGAAAGAATCTCCATCAGACTCCGTGTTGTGTGTGGAGCCTGACCTGGGGCTCGATCTCACGACCTGAGCTGAAACCAAGAGCCCTGTGCTTAACTGACTGAGCCACCCAGGTGTCCCTTAAACTTTATTTTTTTAACATACAGTGTTTTATTGGTTTCAGGCATACAATATAGTGATTCAACAATTCATACATCACCCTGTGGTCATCACAACAAGTGTGCTCCTTAATCCCCCTCACCTATTTCACCCACTCCCCACTCACTTCCCCACTGGTAACTCTCAGTTCTCTGTAATTAAGAGTCTCTTTCTTGATTTGTCTCTGTTTTTTTCCCTTCCCTCATTTGTTTTGTTTCTTAAATTCCACTAGTGAAATTGTATGGTAATTGTCTTTCTCTGACTTATTTCACTTCACATTATACTCTCTAACTCCATGTCATTGCAAATGGTAAGATTTCATTCTTTTTTATGGCTGAATAATAGTCCTCTGTGCGTGCATGCGCGCGCGCGTGTGTGTGTACACACGTATACCACATCTTTTTTTATCCATTCCATTCACCAGTCGATGGACACGTGGACTGTTTCCATAATTTGACTGTTGTAAATAATGCTGAAGTAAACATTGGGATACATGTATCCCTTTGAATTAGTGTTTTTGTATTCTTTGGATAAATAGTACTGTGATTGATTGTAGGGTAGTTCTGTTTTTAACTTTTTGAGGAACCTCCATACTGTTTTCCAGAGTGGCTGCATTCATCCATGTAAACTTTAAAGCATTATCTCACTGTGAGATCTTGGCAGTATTATCGCTGTGAAAAGGCATAAACAGTCTTTATGGGATAAGATGAATGAGGATTGAATGAGGTAATGTAGTGGGACAATACTTGTACAGTATTATGTACTCTGCAAATGTGTATGTGTGTGTGCTTTCTAATCACAGAGCCTGAATAATTAAGACTTGATAGCACTTAAGAGGGTCTCAAGTTGGAGGGCCTAGAGAAATACTGTGAACTCTAAAATAAAAATTGGCTTATTCTGAATAGCCAAATATAGAAATAAAAAAATCTCTTAAGTTATCCAAATAAACTCCCTGAACCTAAAGAGTGTGTGTGTGTGCGTGCACATGCGTGCTCCTTAGAGCTTAAAACCAGAAACACAAATATGCTTTGGGGTTAGAACATTGTGCCAAGTCTCAGCCCAGAGCAGCTATTTACAGCAGCCATAAATCCTCTTAGATAGGAGTTGGTAATGGGAAATGTGACCAATCCCTTAACAGTAGAGAACAGTGAGGAGGACTACCAGGCCCTGCTATAATAATTGGAGACAATTCAAATGAATAAATAATGAGCTAAATAAATATTTAAATGTACTCCAAGATAAAAACCTGAAAAGTGATGTTCTAATTTGTTGAAGTAATGGGAAACACAAACTAAGACTTGCGTGTGGTAGAATTCTTGGCTTTGGTTGTATCCGCTTGCTTTCTTCTCAGTATAGAGTACTGTGTATTCAGATGATTTGAGAACTTTCTGTGTTTGTGGCACCACTTGGCACTGGGGACGTGATATGACCAGTGAAGGTTGACTTTCAGTTCTTCCGGGGAAAAACCTGTCAGCCGCTGAACTTGCTGTCCCCCGGGTCCCTTTCATCGGTCAGAAAGTCTTGGGAGATGCTATTGACTGTTCTACCGGGACCAGCTCCCTGGAGCATATATGGATCTCTTTACTCTGTGGTGGTATCTCTGTAAATAATTAAGAGGCAGAGAGATGGTGTCTGGCCTGACGGCTGAGTGCTTGTATGTTGAGGGCCTGAGAGTGGCTCCCAGCGATGATTGACTTGGGGCTGAGGCTGCTGCTGCTGAGATGCGTGCAACAACCCAGAGGGTCATATTCTCTGAGAATGACAGATTTTGTGCAAAGGTTTCTCCCAGGAAAGTCAGCCCCGCCGGTTATCTGGACATTAGCACGGCACCTGTCAGAAGTTGATGCCAGCCCAGAAATATCTTTAAAACGAATAATGCTACTGACCCCTCCCAGGAAGATAGGAGTCAGATGTGAAAAGATTGGTTAATGCCTGGATTACGTTCATGCCTCAGCTTTTGGGGAGTAGCAGACAGATCAGTTTTTAGGGGCATGGAGTCAGAACTGAGAGAGCTTCTGGAGCTTAAGTCAAGTAGATAAAAAAATTAGATTTATCTTTGTAAATCATCTTTGGTGCAAAATATTACTGTGCACTAAAATATGAAACTTAGATAATTTTGTGGTGATAAGCATTAAGCATTAGTAAGGAGTAGCTGGTTATCATTTTGTTTTAAGCACATGGAACACACATCAAACAATTCGAAAACTGACACACATCCTATACTTGATGGCTGTGTGAGCAGAACGTGCAAGAATAGAATGGAGGCAAACTTACATGTATTTCTTTTCTGTAGACATGATTTCTCTAGGAAGGTATTAAGCGTCAGAGGGGAAGATGGACCATGAGAGACTACGGACTCCAGGAAACAAACTGAGGGTTACTGGAGGGGAGGTGGGTAGGGGGATGGGGTAACCAGATGATGGGCATTAAGGAGGGCACATGATGTAATGAGCATTGAGTGTTATATGCAACTGATGAATTCCTTGAGAGCTTGTTTGGAGGTTCTAGCAGGGGAGCGCAGCTACTCGTATACCCTTGACCGAAGAACGGTCCTCCTCTATCGGGGAAGGTCGTCCTCTTCGACCGAGCGCACAGCTTCGGGAGGGACGCACATGGAGCGGTGAGGGAGGAAGGGGACACCCGCCTAGCCAGCCAGATCAGCCGAATCAACCCTGGCGATCAATGGGGTGACAGATGTCGCAGCCAGATCGCCCTCACATCCGCAACTGATGAATTCCTGAACTCTACATCTCAAACCAATGATGTGCTATATGTTGGCTAACTGAATTTAAGTTTGAAAAAAAGTTTATGGCATGTGAAAGAAAATTGTGAAATTGATGCTAAATTTTGACAGCTGAGTATCCCAGATTTTGTTACCTACACATTGTAAATTGAGCAGTTTTTAAGTACAGCCTTAAAATTAGTGTTAATATCTATAGTGGTATTTTTATGAAATGAAAAAGCAAAAGGAGGCGTTCTTAGGAAGACTAGCAGTGATATTTAGTGTGTTTAAGGAGAGATGTGTAGAAGTAGATGAGAGAATTCAACATTGGAGGATAGAGAAGAGAAAGCATGGAGGTGTGAAAAATTAGGCAGATCACTTATAACCCTCACACGTCTTAGACTTTCTTCACTGAAATTCAGTAAAGATTTAGTCTTAATTTTTGTACATTTGATTTCTAATGTTTTTAGTTACTACTAAAATAACGTTTAGACCCTTTGTTCATGGGGAAGATAAAGCAATCCGGTTTTTATTTGGATAAATCCATGTGAGCATGGGACTTTGGTTTTTTCTTCGGGGCCTGCTCACTTCTAACTTATCCCTTGTCTTTCTAGGTCAATGGTGTGCAGCTGTATGGGAAATCTCGCCGAGAAGCAGTGTCTTTCCTCAAAGAGGTGCCTCCTCCCTTTACCTTGGTTTGCTGTCGACGACTGTTTGATGATGAAGCTTCTGTGGATGAACCAAGGGCCACTGAAGCCCCTCTTCCCAAGATGGAGGTACTAACTGAATATTCCGTGGCTCCCAGAGGAGTGAGCATTCATCAAGAATGCCCTGAACAGTGTGTTTGGATATGAAAGGAGGGGAGAATTTTCCATCTTCTTTTATTTGACTACAGTAGCACTCAAAGGCAATAATGCATAGCTTTACAAACCGTTACTTTTCATTTCACATCATAAAACTTTTTTTCTTCTTCTTCTTTTTTTTTTTTTTTTACCTGAAATGTTGGTGACATTAATGTGCATGCCCTTTATTTTAGAGAACCTTTTTTTAGTAATTTCCAGGGCTCATTACTTTTGGCTCCCAGTTCAGCTCAGTTCATCTTAAGTTGAAGATATTGGTGAGTGTTGAGTATCTAATGGACTTCCCTTTTTCAGAGCCTTAGAAATATGAAGATCTATGACCAGTTTCAAAGTGAGTAAAAATTGCTGTAAAAGCCTTCAGAAGGTCAGAGAATAAAATAACATTTTCTGTGCTCTTGGTACACTTCTTTTTTTAAAAAGAACATTGTGATTATGAGAACGGTTTTAAGCACGTGCTTTGCCGTCTTACGCCAATTGTAACCTCATCTTTTATGCCACTTCCCCTATCCTACTCCCACCCCCCCTTTCCAGACCCTTACAAATTATAATTCCATTAACACCAGTTTACTTATTTATTTTTATATTTTTTAAGATTTTCTTTATGTATTTGACAGAGAGCGCAAGTAGGGGAAACGGTAGGGAGGGGGAGAAGCAGACTCTCCGCTGAGCAGGGATCCCAATGTGGGACTTGATCCCAGGACCCTGGGATCATGACCTGAGCTGATGGCAGATCCTTAACCAACTGAGCCACCCAGGTGTCCCATTAACACCAGTTTAGACACACAGAGTCTTCGCTTTACCTGCTTATGGTGTGAGTTTCAAGATAATCGTGCCTCTACCACTAAGTGATTATGTATCTTTGAGCAAATAACTTGACTTTCTGTTCATCCCCTTTTTTTGAAAGTTGGGAATACCTATAGTACTTACTGCCCTCATCAGTTTATATGAGAAGGAAATGAAGTAATATGTGCCCAACTCTTAGTGCAGTAACGCCTTGCACATGAAAAGTGCTCAGGAAAAGTTAACTATTGCTCTTGACTCCTCCAGTCCAGCCCTCTGTGTTTCCTGATTTCCTGAAGTATGTAAGAGGCTAGCCCTGTCTTAGGGTCACAGATACTTTCATGTGTATTAAGCTTGCTTTTACAAGAAAACTCAGCTCCCGTGAGCAGAGTCATATCTTAAAATTATTTTGTCTCTCATAGTGTTTTTATTGTATACTGGGTGTATAAGAATTGCTTAATCCATTATTGATGGAGAATCTTTTTTTTCTTAACGTTTATCTTTGGTAAAACATATTTCAAGGAAGGAACTGGAATATCACTTTTGTGATTCTTAGTATCTTTACTAAAATTCAATGTGGATGAGGGCTTACCTCTAAAGATTGATAAAAATGCCTTTAATCTCATCTTACAGGGTGTGTAAATCACCCAGCTTGCTGACTCAGTGCTCCCATCTGTCATCCTTTACCACAATGGGTAAACAACAGCTTTGAATTATTCTAAATGTCAACCTTGCTGCCCATTAGTTGATTGCTTTCCATTCTGTAAATACAGGAGTTATGCAGAATTGATTGTATCAAAGTGATATATCTCAGGTTGGACTATAATATCTTATGTATCTTGGATGCCTTGAAATTTCTATAAACTTAGGTTTTATAAGTGTGTGTGGTTTCTTAAAATCCTGGCTTTCTTTCCTATCTTTTTTTTTTTTTTTTCCATTTATCCCCATATCATCTTAGGTTCTTAAACCTTATCTGGTTAGGCAGCTCAGCCAGAATTCTAATGCTCATTAATCAGTGAGGGTATTAAATGCCCCAGTAAAACATCAATCATATTGTATTAGGTATTGGAACTTTACTTTCTATTGGAAGGTATGATGTTTTCTTTTTAAATATCATTTCCTCACATGAGGCTGATATATACAGAGGTTATTGATCCAGAACAACCCACTAATTTCAAGTTTTGTAATTCAAGAACCCCAAAATTGTTCCCATGTTTAGACTCAATCCACCGTGGATTGAGTTTTGACTTTCCATGTCCTGCGGGGACAGTTTGAGATCTGGACCAACCCTAATTTAAAAAAATTTTTTGTACTTGCTATGGTGCCTTACTCTTCCCTGTTAGAGGGGTCTCCTTTGATTTCATTAAATGGATTTTTTTATGCAACTCACTCAAAATTATGTTCCTAGGAATGACGCACTTTGATTTTGTTTACTAAGAGCACCCTAAGTTTTAAGAAGTCTATTTTTAAAAATTACTATTTAGTCTGTAGCTTTATTTAAAAAGTTTCAAGGAATATGCAGTCAAAGATGGATGATTTGTTAATGTACTGGACAAATATTTATCAAGCACCTACTGTGAGCCAGGCTGTATTGTGGGCTGAGTGGATAGCTATTGGTAAACCCCATGGTAGCCCACACAGAAGTCTCTATTCTAGCCTGTCATTTTGTTAGTTGCTAGGGCTACAAAGAAAAAGAAGATAATCTTTGAGCTTCAGATAGAAGTTCAGAGTATTTTGAGGAAGATAAATCATATGAAAACACTGTATAGTGCTATAAATACTATTAAAGAGTTAAAGCAGCTCTTCTTCTGTGTAGTCAACTCATTGACCTGCTATCATTTAGCTTCCTAGAATTCCCTATAGCAGTGACTCTCCCCGAAAGGAGGCGGGAGCCTGGAATCGGGGCATTGGGGGTACGAAGTCAAGGAAGATAACCAGGGCCTGTGTATTGGATAGTTTTGCCGACTTACGTCCTCCAAGATGAGATTTTCCTTATTTCAACTCAGTGATTTTTTTTTTAAGATTTTATTTATTCATTAGAGACAGAGGGAGAGAGAGAACACGAGTAGGGAGGGGGGAGGCAGAGGGAGAAGCCGACACCTGGCTAGGCAGGAGCCCTGCGTGGGGCTTGATCCCAGGTCTTGGAGATCACAACCCGAGCCAAAGGCAGACGCTCAACCATCTGAGCCACCCAGGTGCCCCTCAGTGGTTTTTTTAAAACTGGTTTTTAGACTAAGACGATTCCTAAGGACTTGGATTTTTTCCACTTTATTTTTCTAGCGAAGAGTTTCTTGAAAATTTCCAGGAGCCAACGGAAGTGGTTTCTCTTGGGTCTTGTCCTGTCCTCTCTCTGTGTTGGCATCTTTCTGTCTCTCACTGTCATGATGAATTCAGGTATTGCTACTTAAATATCTTATAAGCTTTGACTTTGTATGATATTTTCATTTTTTCTTTAATTGCATATTTTTCCTTTTATGCTTCTAATGGGATGACAGAACTCATTGAAGTATAGGAGGTCAGTGTTAATATTTTGGAGGAAGCAGGTACTTTACATTTAAAAAAATTTACCTGTATGAACAGTCTGCATTTTTAAGTACTTGAATTTTCATGAAGATGTTATACTAGAGTGTGTGTGCCCCAGTGCATGCCCCTTCGAAGATTAAAAAGATAAAGTATGCATGCCAAAGAGAATTCCCAGTTGGAGAGGAAGCTAGGAGATTCCTATTATGTTAATTCTTTTCAGAATTGAAAGGACGGTGTTTTGAAGCATTTATCTTCTTTGGTGTTTCAGGCTGACCACAGTATAGACATCAATACTGAAGAAGACGATGAAGGGGAATTAGCACTATGGTCTCCTGAAGTCAAGATTGTTGAACTAGTAAAAGATCATAAAGGCTTGGGATTCAGCATCTTGGATTACCAGGTATAAGAATCTATATTGAATTTTTGGAGGGATTTGTTTTAAAGGTATGTGAAGTAGTAATTATTTAAGGCACCCACTAGGGCAAACTGAATGATTTGATCTATAATGCTACCATCCGAAGGCAGGTGTTATAATTTCCATTGTTACCCTTGCACTTGGTAGCTTTCTTAGTGAATAAAATGATGGATGATATAATAATTGAACAGTGAGGGAAGCAGCAGTTTTATGCCTATGGATGCTTTTAAGAGACTGGAGTTTGAAGGGTTTTTTTTTATTATTTTATTTTATTATTTTAAAGATTTTATTTATTTGATAGCACAAGAGGGGGGAGGGTCAGAGGGAGAAACAGACTTCTGCTGAGCAGGGAGCCCGATGGGAGACTCGATCCTGGGACTCTAGGATCATGACCTGAGCTGAAGGCAGTTGCTTAACCAACTGAGCCACCCAGGCGCCCCTGAAGAGTTTTTTTATGTGGAGGGATTTTTCCCTCCCATTTTTATTGAGATATATTTCATATATCATAAAATTCATGCTGTTTGGTTGTTTTTAGTATATTCAGAGTTGTGCAGCCATCACGACAGTCTAATTTTAGAACCCTTTCATCACCCCAGAAAGAAACCTGTCCACATTAGAGTCATTCCCAACTCTCACTCTTCTCTCTCCCCTTCACATGAAGGCTTTTATTGTTTTGCTTGTCTGTTGATCTCAGTGAGCTTGAATAAATAGAAATGTTCTTGATGAAATTATATATTTATATTTAATACAGAACACATACTATTTATGTATTTATATGTACTCCAATTATAGCTAAAGTCACTAATGCATTTGGGGGGTTGTGTGTGAAAGATCGCAATAGGACACCTATATGTTGTATCAGTTTACGGGTTTACAGTATTTTTAGACCTTCTGATTATCATGGGGAATTTAAAAATGTTGGCAAAAAACCTCTTCACTTTTAAGATGCATATTTTAATACTTTAGTGCTGCCTAAACACATTGTGGTTTAATAAAGCAAAATGTACTCTATCAAAGCACATAAAATGCCAAGTGATATAAAAATCAATTTTTTTTATATAATGAGGCATTCGGGAACAGATTAAAAGAAAAATACTTTGAGCATTATGTAAGAACATTAAATTCCATATTTAGATAGTGTGATTTAAGATTACTGAAATAGATTATTCGTTTTCGCTGGCATATTTCTGTGCAGATAACCCTCTCTGTTATTAGAACTTTTCTTTGGCATATTACTGAATTATGATTTGCTGATTGTAAATAATGCGTATTTGGGGAAATATTTTTATCAAGAAGTATCAATACTGTAAGATTCTAGAAGTTTCTATATTGGTTAATATAAGGGCATATAAGGGGGGGTAACTGGGTGATGGACATTAAGGAGGTTACATGATATAATAAGCACTGGGTATTATATAAGACTAATCACTGACCTCTACCTCTGAAACTAATAATACATTCTATGTTAATTAATTGAATTTAAATTAAATAAAACTATTAAAAAATATAAGGGTATATAAAACATTGGAGGTACCATCTCAATTTTTCTTCCCCAATGTACCCTTCTTATCTACCACTTGGTAAATGATAAATAAGTATTTGCAGAATATTGAATAAAGTTTAGGTTAGCCAAAATTAACTGAAAGTAAATGAACACATTCAGTGAGATTTTTTGTTAACCATTTTGATAATTAGGATTTAGTTTAGAAAACACCTTTCAGATGAAGTGTTAGATATTCAGCTACATTTCCATTATGATTGGAAGCTATATGTATTTGCATTCTTTTATAATGGTTGCTCTTACCCTCTTAGATGACATTGTGTGCAAGTTTTATATTTTCAATATTTCCCATGTTAAAGCAGAGAAGTGCTTTAGAAATAAAAACAAAAACAAACTTCAGTAAAGGAGAGAAAGAAAAAGTTGGGAGTCCTTAAGAGTTTAACCTTTAATTTACAGAAGAATTTATATCAGTTCTGAGCTTTGAAAATATGAAAATATGAAAAAATTTTTTCTTCACTGCATTCCTTTAGGTATGCCTTTTTGAAGCATACTTTGGTTTTTATAAATTTTATTCTTTTAATAAAATTCTAGGTTTTCCCCCCTACCCCTTATCTTCCTCATAATCATCATTACATATACTGACATTTCTGCACAAATAAGTGATTTTGCTGTAAAAGAAGTAATTTACCTTTGTGCTTCTCAGAGAACTGATAGAAAAATATTAAATTTTTGAAATGCTACTTTGATTCATATTAAAGCACTCAGCTTATTTACTTCCGTAGCTAAACCTTGGAAGAAAAAAACATTCAAACTTAAACTGAATTTTTTTCTTAAGTCAGTCTTAAGTACATTTACTTATAATTGTATTCAGCACATTTTCACCATTTGTCAGTGGCATGTGGAACTGTTAAACACTATGACATTTAGATGACACATAAACACAATTTAAAATTTGGTTTTGGGCAAGTTAATTAATTGGTTATATTATCCCTTGTTGTAATTAGGTAATAAATTCTAAGTTCAAAAAAATTTTTTTTGCAAGGGCAGGTGAAGGTTTAGCAAAAGTCATGAAAGGCCATGTTCCTGGCCATTACTGTATTTGATGCATCCTGTATGAATTTATTAGGTAGCTGAATGGGGCCAATGCAGATCCACCCACATCCCCTTTCCCCCCTTAGCACATTTAGAATAAGAATACTTTAGAAACATTTTGGCCACAGGGAGAAAGTTATAGGAGAGTGGGAGAGCTTCCAGGTTGTAAAGGGCTGCATTAGCAGTATTGAAGAGATTGAAAATTTACTTAGCAATATTAATTTCTCACTAACTGATTTTTCTTTAAAATAGTAAGAACTTCCTCAAGAACCTGACAAAATTATATTCATCTCTTTCATTGCTGCTTATGTAATTTCTTCATCTATAAAATGGGGATAATGTCTAGCTCAGAGGATTGTTCTGGATTAAGTAAGTTAATGTGTAAAGAAGTAGGAAATATTAACATTACAATGGGTATGTGAATATTGATAATCATCCAATTTAGAAAATAAACTACGGAAGTCTTGATATTGTCCTTGAAGGTATAGCCATACTACAATATATTTGAACCCTGTCAATTTTTAGCTATCTGGTTAGATTAGGAAAATTAATAAGTAGATACCTTTGTTTAGTGAAATCTAAATTTAATTGTAAAAATTACATTCTAAAATGGAGCCAACTCCTGATGAACCATCGTGAATTATCCAGTTGTGGATTATGGGCCGGCAGTTTGCTTTTTACATAAATTGAACTGAACTTTAGGAAAAGATGAGTGAGCAGATAAAGGATCTTGAATTGGCCATGGAACTATGGGGTAGCTGTTTGGACAGGCGAAAGTCTGCAAATTCAAAGAGCAAAGAACAAACTGGAAATTCATTTTCATGAAAGGCATTTGAAATAGATTGGGGCAAAGGAAAAGGAGAAAGCAATAGGGAATCATTTACTATAACCTAGTAAACTATGGTTTACGTAGTTTTTATGTTATAGTAAATATGATTCAGGTGGTAAGCCGCCTCATTAGATTTTAGGATAAAGTGATAATAGCTTTATTGGCTCTGATTTGAATGAAGGTAGAATATTTATTAGTCTCAAATATTTCTAGGTACTACTCCATGTAGCGGCTAGTTAAATTCCTGCCCTAAATGTGTACCATATTAGAAGGCTCATTGGTCACTATAATGTCATACCTTATACACTTAATGTCATGGAAAACAGCGATGTGCATAATTTATCAAGAACATGAATATTACGGCTTAGCTATGTACTCTGTTTCTAAGCAATATAAAACTTCAGAAATTTGGTTATAACTTTTATAGTATAATTTCTTGCCGATTTCTAGATATGGTTTACATATTGTGCTTTAGTTATCGTTGTCTTGAGTATATGTAATGTCTTTATTCCTTGGTATATTACTAATACTCATACTAATCCTACTACAAGTAAAACTAACACAAATCCAATAATAATAGCTAACATTTATTGAGTGTTTACTGTTTGCTGGGCACTGTTCTGATTGCTTTATGTATTCCTCACAAGAACGCTGTGGAGGAGGTACTCTTATTATTATCCTCATTCTTGAAGTAAGGAACCTGAAGCACAGAGAGGTTATGTAACTAGTCCAAGTTCACACAGCTAGTATATGGCAGAACTACAATTTGAACTCAAGCCGTTAGCTCCCAGAATCTATGCTTTCAACTACCATATTATGTTGCTCCTTTCCTTATGAGGGCATTTTATTACAGGAGATGTTTGTACTAAATTTATTACAGCAGATCTTCCTGTTTTTCCAGCTTGTAAAAAAAATTTCATATTTTAAGGGTAAGCTGCTAGGTAGTATTCTCATTTTTAATGCTTATATGAAAATTTAGTAAGTATTAAAGATTAACATAGTGGGCTCATGCATTGTGTAAGAGCTAGTGTTTGTTTATTGCTTCAAATGAAAATAATTACAAATTTAAGAATCATAAATTAGTGCAACGAATTTGTTGTGGGCCAGTGTTCAGTAATGAAGCAGCTGTTAGGTAGTGTGAGCCTGTGATTTTTAATTTCTACCAAAAAGCTTGAAATAAATTTAGAGTTGTCTGGATTTCACCTTGGGTTGACCTTATATATTAAACATGGCAAGTGGGTATTTTCTGGTGTTTTGATTTATGTTGAACTTTGAATAACCCCTCATGATTATAATTCACTGGAAATGTTTGACATTAGCCAATTTTTGAACATTAGCCATGATATTGCCATTCTTAATACTTTTGGATTTCAGTGATTTAGAAGGTAAAATTTATTAACCAATAATTCTCTTCCCTACCACATCCCAATCTTCATTTCTCTCCCCTCCTGATGTGGA
This sequence comes from Ursus maritimus, assembly GCF_017311325.1. NCBI lineage: Eukaryota > Metazoa > Chordata > Mammalia > Carnivora > Ursidae > Ursus > Ursus maritimus. The sequence goes on along the minus strand of NW_024423564.1, from coordinate 53,921,384 downwards.
CAGACTCAATTTTTGGCAAAGCACGTATTTTTAAAAGACTTTGGGTTTATCTCAGACACTAAGATAAAAATTAGAAAGCATTATAGCATAGCCATTGAGAGGTGATTCGTACAGTACATAATGATACATAACAGTACATAAATACTGTTAGTAATATTTTAAAAAATTGTTTGAAAGACCAAAGACAAATGGTGACTCACTAAAAACAATAGTGAAAATATTCCTCCCTATTAAAAAAACAGTGATTAATTTTTCTTAACAGAAGAAATGGGTTATAAAGCCCAAATAGTATGAATATAAAACATTGAGGTATTGCTGAGTCTTGAATATGGTATGCCTTACTATTTCTGAGAAAAACTTAGTGTGCAGTTGTTGCCTGATTCCCTCTTACCTCCATTAGATAAATTCTTTTAAAAAGATTTTGGGGCACCTGGGTGGCTCAGTCGTTAAGCGACTGCCTTCGGCTCAGGTCATGATCCCAGGGTCCTGGGATCGAGCCCCACATTGGGGGCTCGCTGTATCTCTCTCTGTCAAATAAATAAAATCTTTGAAAAAAAAAAAGGATTTTAAAAGTTGTAGGAAGAGATTGTGTAAATTTTATGTATGTGGCTTTAAATTGGCTTTTTTCTTATATGTGCAACAGAATGACTTTCTCTGCACATTAGAAATGTATGTATATATTATTATTTTTCAAAGATTTTATTTTTAAGTACTCTACATCCAACGTGGGGCCAGAACTCACTACCCCGAGATCAAGAGGCGCATGTTCCACTGACTGAGCCAGTGAGGAACTCCTAGAAATGTTTTTAAAATAAGTAGTAAAGGGACGCCTGGGTGACTCAGTTGGTTAAGTGCACGACTCTTGATTTTGGCTTAAGTCATGATCTCAGGGTTGTGAGATTGAGCCCTGCACTGGGCTCTGCACTGGGTGTGGAGCCTGCTTGAGATTCTCTCTCTCTCTCCTTCTCTAAAAAAATAATAAAAATGAATCTAAATAATGCACACATATGGCATAAAAATTCAAAGGTACATAAAGGTATCCTGTGAAAAGTAAATCTACCTCTAATCATAGTCCCTCACTTCTCTTGGATAAAAACTCCTGTTTTTCTTGTCTGTCCTCTCAGATATTATACATACACAATTATAAAAGTAATAGGTTTTTTTTGTTGCTTAATGGTTTTTAAAAAATTTTTACACATAAATGGAATATATCATTACTTTTGATCTCAATGATATGTTCTTTCATTTTGGTATTTATAGAGCTGTTCTATTCTTTTTATAGTAATTCTTTTTAATAACTGCATAGTGTATTATTGTGGATGTTCAATAATTTATTTAACCAATGTCCTGTACCCAGTTAGTGGGTATTTCAGATGAAGCTGTGTTGAATATCTTTGTCCTACTCTTTTGTAACAAGGTGGAAATAATCCTTGTGATGAGTCCTTACAATTGCTCATCAAAGGAGCACAGGTCCTTTTGGATTTGGGTACCTTTGAATTTGGGTACATTTTTACCAAATTGCTTGAATGTAACCCATTTGTGAGACTCGTGTATAGACCACTTAAAATTGATGCCTTATGTAGTGTCATTTCTTTGATTAGATAATTCTCTTGGAAAACAAAGTGTAAGCAGGTGCCTAAGTCATGAATTTGCTAATGGTTTTCCATAATATGGACAGATTAAGTGATAGTGATATAGAACTATCCATTTTGTTTCGACTTTATATTGGCACTAATTAATTTATTGATCTTTGTAGCTAAGAGGGCATAAATGGTTTATATTCAGACAATGCTATTAGTGCCCAAGAGTTATTCCTATTTCTTTTGCCAGTTTTAATCTTGGTTATCAGAAAATTGAGTTTATAAATGGAAGAAATTGAGGGTTTTAATTTTTGCTATTTTCGGTGGATGCCTCTACTAGCACACAGTGTTTCCTAACTTGTGGAAGCCCAGTATTGTTATGTTCCTGTTAGCTGATTAGTTCACAGAATCTAAGATAGAGAATTAGATAGGTATTAACAGAATTTTAGCGTATAGTAGTACATATAGTAGTCATATTGAAAAGTCAGATACAAACATATACTACTTCCAGAATCTAAGACACGGAGGACAGTCATGTGTTGCAGGTTACTATATATGTGCACTTTCATGCTCAATGGGCCTCATAACATGGACACCAATATCTAGGTTGGTTTTTTCTTTTGTTGTTGTTTTTCTTTTTTTTTCCCCTCCGAAAGATTTTATTTATTTATTTGTCAGAGAGAGAGAGAACACAAGTAGGAGAGGCAGGCAGAGGGAGAAGCAGGCTCCCTGCTGAGCAAGGAGCCCGATGCGGGACTCCATCCCAGGACCCTGGAATCGTGACCTGAGTGGAAGGCAGACGATTAACTGACTGAGCCACCCAGGCATCCTTTTTTTTTTTTTTTTTTTTTAAAGAATTCTTTGGGTTCATTTCATCCATGTAGGATTAAGATAGTAAGAGGAAGAAAAATGGCATCAATCTACTACTAATGGCAGTGTCCACGTTCTTGCAGATACATAGCTTGCTGTTGAACAGACCACACATCTGCATTTAAAGGTCACTTTTGCTTCGTGGAATGTGGGACTGTTAAAGGCTATTCGATGCCCATCCCTGATTCCTATCCACATTTATTTTTATTAACATCAAAGTACTGTAAGCTCCAGTGCCAACTGGGGTGAAGATTTCTTTTTACAGAGGATTTGCTTCCTTTCCCTCTATGGGAAAGTTCTGTATCCTTTAAATCATTTTAAGCTGCTTCATTTGAAAAATAATTCTTAGTAGTGTGTTCATGGAGTGGATTGATTGTGGCTAGTGGGGAAATTCTCTTATGGCTTAAAGATTGCTTTTCAAGCCTGCGAAGTGGGTGAATGAAGGGAGCCCACTCCTGGTGTGTGGAGTTTGTAGTGCGCTCAGGATGATGACTGACTTCCAAAAACCACAGTTCAGCAAGACTAAAGGCATCAGGAGACCAGAAGCCACTTAATAAGAGATCAAAGAGGCTGTGTGTATATCAGCTTGAAATCCAGATAGTACAGATCAAAAGCTTGCCTTAGTGAGGCAGCTGCAGGGGGATGAAGTTAGCAGGAGGCCCCAAAGATCTTAAGTCAGGCCTGATGTTGAACTTTGCGGGAATTTCATGGCTCCTCTGGAATACGAATTTGGCAAAAAAAAAAAAAAAAAAAAAAAAAAAAAAAATCCCATTGTGTCTAATGGGGCAGGGGTGGGGGTGGAATAGAAGGCAGGCAGCAAATGCTTGTCAGCTGGTTGGTGCTTTCTCATAGGGTGACTCCCCTTTTAACAAATGTTTCTTAAGGACTGTTTCTGCTTCATACTAGAAGGCATTGCTGAGGAGAAGGAGATCCTGAAAATGCTATATCTGTTGTATTACCTTTCATGAGTATTTCACAGATAGCCAAAATGCAAATATTAGTGTTTATGAAACAGCCACAGAGAGCTAAAATAGAGGCATAAAGATGCTCGGATTGACTGCAAAACCTGGCAATTACATCTCTCTTGTGAAATGCTGAACGTATTCCAGGAAGTTAGTGGATATCAGTCTAGCTGCGTATCTGTCTCCCATGTAATTAAAAACAGAATAATAACTGTCAAAAAAAAAATGTTGGTCTCCAGAGCTATTTCTTCACCAGGCTTCCCCTCCCTCTGTGGGTGTGAGTGTGTTTTGGAAGTCCTCACTTGATTCTGATGTCACCATTGAGAACCATGGTGGTGGATGACAGTCATAGCCCCTCCTGCAGTATGGCCGAAAGACTGAATCAGAAACACCAACACGTGCTGAGACTCTCTTTTCCCAAGGCGTGGCGATTTGTACTGCTCTGCCCTATTTGTGGGTGTCATTTGGAGCCAGGCAGTGATCCAAAGAGGCCATGCTCTCCCCAGCAAGGGCCAGGAAGTGGTGCTGCCTCCTTCTGGTACCAGAGGCCTAATTTGTTAATGATGCATGAAAGGGGATTGGCTGCCTGATCTTTATATACCATTTTCTAGGGCTCAGGTTTCCCTTTCAACTGTTCCTTTTGTATTTTCCTTTAGTCAGATATGACACTCACCCGTACACCACTGTGAGCATATAGGATGGTTAGCAGCACTAGCTCACGAGTCAGAGAGGACCAGGATTTTCATTTTGGCTGTGCCCCCCTACTAGGACTTGGGACAGGCTTAGTCTTTGTTATTCTCAGTTTACTAAAATAATAATTTCTGAAATAGAAATAATATTTGCCTTATAAAGTTGTAAAGACTAAATAAAAGATGAATATCAATGCCCACACTTTCCTAGGCATAAAATAACATGTTACCAGTTACTGAAGAATGATGATGATTCTAGAAAATAGAATCTGAGCATGCAATGGCTCTTCCTGTTACTCATTCTCTCCTTCAAAAAAAGTTACTATTCATTTACTATGAGCTAGTATGGGGTATACACAGATGACGAGAGATGTTAAAGATCTTTGATAAGGATATTTGAGCATCGTCTATGGCAGGCAGTGTTCTGGACATGGAGAATATAGTCGTGAACAAGCTCAACCATAGACTCCACGTCCTTATGGAGATTAAATTCACAGGAGTAGAGTCAGCAGATAAATAAACATGTTAAATACACTAAAGGAAAGAGACTTGAGAACAACTCTGTATAATACATTATGGTTTTAGCAGTGCTGAAAGTGAGACTAAAGCCTCTGTGATGATTGCTTTTTAGGATTCAGAGGGGCCTCACAGGGAGCTGAGGTAAGCCTTGACAAACAGGTAGTGGACATTCCAGGCACAGGAATGTCCTGGAATTGATTACTTGGTCCTTATTTCAAGTCTTCTTCTTCCTTTTTTTTTTTTTTTTCTTTTTTTAGTGGCTGTTAACTGTATGTACAGCTATCTATACTTTTTAGTTTTATTTATTTTAATGAAAAATCCTTTGAGAAACTTTGTGTGCTCCTATTTTATTTGGAAACCAGGACTACCATTTCCCATGGTAGTAATAGCCCGTGATTGTGGATTATGTACTGCTTACGCTGGGGCAGGCATTGCTTACAGCCTTGCTACATGCATAACTGGTTCGATCATCCCCACAACCCCACGAGGTAGCTCCTGTGATCATCTTCATTTTATGGCTGAGGAAACTGGATGACAAGAGGTTAAGGAATTTGCTCAAGATCACCCAATTAGTCGGGAGTGGAGCTGGGCTTCTAAGTCTGTGCTCCAGTGGTGTGAAAATACAGTCTGCAAAAACGACACTGGTTCTTCATAACTGTGGCCTAACACAATGATACATGACAAAAAATTTCCAGTTGTCTTTCCAGAGGAAAATACTTACTACAATTCCAAAAGATTTACTTGAGATCATTTCTGAATCTTGTGGTTCCTTGAGTTTATTCCTCCCACCTGGCCAAAGCTCTTTAGAGACCTGTCTGCTTTCTTCCCCGCCAGAGAGTACAAACAGTGTGCTGCATCCTAGATTTCCCGGCAGGACTCCGTGGCCTTTCTCCTGTACAGTTCCAGAGTTGGCTAGGTTTTATTCTGCATGTTATATGCTACATACTATACAGAGTATTGGTTGCCCATTCAAGGATTTTTCTTAAAAAAAAAACAAAACCACAGAATTTTTCTAGAGTGCAGGTCATATTATATTCTTGATACGGCTGTGTGTGTCAGCAAACGTCCCAGCCTGGAGAGGGCTCCCATCTCTTGGTGTCTGCCCCAAGGGACAAAGAGGGCTGAGGACGCCACGCTGCTCTGAGCTTCTCTCAGATGCAGAGGTCTATGTATCTGAGAGTTATGGGGTCAGCTCTGTATTTTCACATGTTACCACATAAGCATAATATCACCAGTGGTTTAGTAGTTGATAGCACTGTTGGTTTAAATCACATATGCTCAGTTGAGTTTAAAAGACAGTAAACTCCACGGTAATTGTTGACTCCTCAGTCCCATATTTCCTGCTGAGCTCTTCTCTGTCATCATCTTCACAGTGATAACCAAAGAACGGTAACAGCACTTACGAAGTGACCTCTACGGACTTAGAAAGCACCTTTCGTGACCTGTGTCGTTTAATGCTTTGCACAACTCTGTGAAGTCTGTACTCTTGTTCTTCCCACTTCACCAGTGAGAAACCCAAGTCTCAGCTAGTATTTGTTAAGTGCTTAGGCTGAGAACGATTTGTTTGGAAAATGAAAATAAATTCCAAAACTAACATTAGAAAAGCTTTTTCAAGTTTTATGTGTCTACACTTTCCTACATCATAACAACTTTCAGCTAACGTAGATTTTTTTCCCCCCTGGAATATACTATGATATTTATTATTTATAAATTCATCTTTCTACTTAAAATTTTTTCTGGTAAAATACACATAAAATTGACCATCTTAGTCATTTTTAAGTGTGCAGTTCCATAGTGTGAAGTATATTCACATTTCAAGTAATGTAATTTTAACAGAGGGTGCGACTTTGTACTTGAGTACTACTGTTTGCCTGGTGGACCTTTCAACCAGATGTTGGGACTTGTAGCTAAAGAATTGTTGTGTGGTTGGTTTTATTTTTGTTAAAACCAGAAAAAGTCCTGGGCCAGGAGTGAATGGGAAACAATTATAGCATGACAAAAAATTTTCAATAGATAAAACATTCAAGCAATAGATCTAATATCCAAGGAAAATATCTAATTGGGGACTAGAAAGGGATAAGAAAAAGAAATAGTCTTCAAGAAGTGATTTCCACGGGACTCCTGCTTGAACCATTTAAATTATTACGGTGCTTAAAATAGACTTTTAAACTACCAAGCTATGCAGAATAAAATTATGTGCAAACTGATGTATTTTTTTTTCCCTCTTTACAATGTATTTTGATTTTTTAGCAAGTTTCTCTGTCCACTTCTCTTCCCTTGCACTTTAAATTGCCTGACGTGCTGTGCTTACTCTGCTGCTCAGGGACTGTTTAGTTCTATGCATCATGCATGGAAAAATCTATTCTTAATGCCTAATAGTATTTAGGAAGTAATAAGACACAAGGAGCCAGGAACCGTATCAGTTTAATCTATCTTGAGTGCACTGGATGTATTTTGTGGGTACTTTGAACATGATGGTGTTGCGGTAATTGGTATGATTAGTGTAATACTTGGCTATATTATAAAATAGTTAAAAATGGGATTAGATTCTGATAAGGTAGCTTGCTCATTATTCATTAAATCATTTATTTATTGCCTTGCATTCACTATAAATACATTTATTTCTCTTTCCTAAAAGTAAATGCTTAGCTTGTTGGTCAAATCAGAAGCTCTCTGAGTATAATTAATTACATCCCACTATCTTAAACCAGAACTATTCTAGTGATTTTAATTCAACTAATAGTCCCTGACATGTCTTCTGATGCAATCTAAAAATGGCAAAGGAAAAAAAAAGTTGTTTTAAGATTCATCGTATAAAAAAAAAGGCACAGGTCATAAATACTTTGTTTTATGTTTTGTTTCAATGGTAGAATACCCAGGAAGTTAGAACTTGTGTAGTCATTGGCCTTTTTATGAGTTCTTAAAAGACATCACTAACTAAAATTATACCATATTTGTGACCATAGTGCGCATCTCTTTTCATTACCAGTGCTGTGTTTTGAATTAACTTCCATCATTCCCTACTTTTTATAGTGGTTTTCTGAATGTTTTGGTAGAAATTAATGACAAATTTGACTCAAGATACTCTGTCAAATTTAGTTACAGGATTTTTGAGTTGGGAGAAACAGATTCTAACTGTCATGTACCCAATGTTCTCATTTTCCAATTGAGGAAACAGACTCAGAGAAATGAACTGGTGAAATTACACACAGCCAGGCTGGCACCAAGCTGGGGCTCAAAACTTGTCCCCTGACTTACAATCCACACCCATCCTACCACTAGTGGATTGAATAGCTGTCTTCCTTGTCTTTCTCTCCTATGTATATTTTCTCCTTTAAAAAAATACCTTTGGATTCTGTTTCCTGATTGACGTTACTTGCAATGGAAATTTTAATTCATGCCGGCTGTATATCAGAGCTTCTGCAGATCACTGGTTTTTCTTTAAGATATATCTGTGTGTGTGTGTGTGTGTGTGTGTGTGTGTGTGTTTAAAAGAGTCTTTGCTTTGCTTTTGTACCAATTCTTTCTTCTGCCTACCTCCAGAATGAAAGAGTTAGTGGTCTCCCTTTTAAATATATTGTTGGGTTTTTTTCCCCCAGTATTCTCCATCTTAGTAACTTCCTTGAGATCTTATTTTGAAAATTTACTTAGTTGTTAATTAATTTAGATTTTAACTTAATACTCTTTAGTTCAAATAATAATGGCCACACTTAAGAGCATACTCTTCAAGAAACAAATATTTGCCACGTGTTGCTTTCTCTCAGTTAACCATTGTTTAGTTGGAGTAATTCTCTTGTCAAATGTTCCGGAGCTATCTACCTCATGTTATCCAGAAATTAATGCCTGTAGACCCTTTAAAATTATCTTTAAAATACACTTCCTCACCCTTCTATGAATATATATTTGTGGAGTTAGGCTCAGTAACCTCATTTTGTGATGATGTACAACATTGAATTCATCGATTAGGAAATCTGTTCATTCATAGAGCACTTTTTATTTTGTAATTTGAGCTTGTTTTCCCAGGCATTTTTTGGAATCATTTCATTTTAGTGAAGGACTCCAGTAAGAGAGGAGAGCAGTTATTTTGGTGTGGTGACCTATACAGCAGCACAGAACCTTGAGAACTAATTTGAGTAATTAAACATAGGATTAAGACTATGTGACTTAACCGTATTTCCTCTCCTGAGTTTACTGTAGGCCAACTTTATGTTTTGATATACTCAGTTGACAATAGTGTCAAAATTATCAAAGGTGAAGTAATTTATAAGTAATTTTTTTTATTATGTGTAGTTGACATACGATGTTATGTTTCAGGTGTGCAACATAGTAATTCGACAATTCTATGTATTTCTCAGTGCTCACCATGATGTGTAGTCACCATCTGTCTCCATACAACATTATTACAATATTATTGACTTATTTCTGTATGCCCTACTTTTCATTTCCTTGACTTATTTTATAACTGGAAGTTTGTACCTCTCAATCCCCTTCATCTATTTCACTGATTTCCCCTCCTACCTCCCCTCTGGCAACCACCAGTTCTCTGTATTTGAGAGTCTGTCTGTTTAATTTGTTTTTTAGATTCTTACATGTAAGTGAAATCATATGGTATTTGTCTTTCTGTGTCTCACTTATTTCATTTAGCATAACGTCCTCCAGGTTCATCCGTGTTGTCGCAAAATGGCAAGATTTAATTCTTTTTTTTTGTGGCTGAGTAATATTCCATTGTGTGTGCATCACATTTTCTTTATCCATTCATCTCCTCATGGACACTTGCATTGCTTTCATATCTTGGCTGTTATAAATCCCAGCAATAGGATTATTGGATCATAGGGTATTTTTTTTTCCAGTTTTTTTAGGGTATTTTCATTTTTCATTTTTTGAGGAACAGCCATACTGTTTTCCATAGTGGTTGCACCAATTTACATTTGCACCAATGGTGTATGAGGGTTCCCTTTTCTCTACATCCTTGCCAACATTTGTCATTTCTTGTCTTTTTTTTATTAGCCATTCTTATTAGTGTATGATGATACCTCATTGTGTTTTTGATTTGCATTTCCCTGATGATTAGTGATGTTGAGTATCTTTTCGTGTGTCTGTTGGCCATCTGTATATGTTCTTTGGGAAAATGTCTATTCAAGTCCTCTATTTTAAAAAATTTATTTAGGGTGAGGGAGGGGCAGAGGGAGAGGAAGAGAGAGAATCTTAAGTAGGCTCCACATCCAGCCTGGAGCCCCACGGGGGTCTTGATCTCACGACCCTGAGATCATGACCTAAACTGAAATCAAGTCAGACACTCAGTTGGTTAAACTGAGTCACCCAGTGGCCCTATCCATTTTTTAATCAGATTGTCCTTTGGTGTTGAGTTGAAGAAGTTCTTTGTATATTCTGGATATTAATATTTAGATACATCATTTGCAAACACCTCCCATTGGCTAGGTTGCCTTTTTGTTTTGTTGATAGTTTTCTTTGCTGAGCTAAAGTTTTATTCTGGTATAGTCCCAGTAGTTTATTTTTGCTTTTGTTTCCCTTGCCTGAGGAGACATATCCATAAATATGTTGGTTAGGCTGATGTCTAAGAGATTACTGCCTGTGTTTTAGTTTTATGATTTCAGGTCTCACATTGAGGTCTTTAATCCCTTTTGAATTTATTTTTGTGTATGGTGTAAGAAAATGGTCCAGTTTCACACAGCATGTAGCTGTCCAGTTTCCCCAACACCATTTATTGAAAAGACTGTCTTTTTCCTATTGTATATTTTTGTTTCTTTTGTCATAGATTAATTGGCTATATAAGCATGGGTTTATTTCTGGGCTCTCTATCCTGTTCCATTGATCTATCAGACACACATTTTTATCTGAAATAAAATATCGTCTATCTCTATGTCATTCTGCTATAAAAACTCCTATTTCCTTAATGCTTTTAAAAGTTAGGGTTTTGAGTACAGAATTAAAAACAAACAAACCCAGACGTTGTTCTTTATTTTGAATCCATGGAGTTAAGTCATTGTTTACATCTTGATTTCTGTTTTTCTGCATTGGAGTAATACTGCAAAGCATATAAATGTTGAATGTCAGAACAGTCCATGGTATATGTCTCATGTTCCTCTTTAAAAAATACCTCTCGCTGATGCACTGCCAATGTTATTAAATGTGACCACTGTTCTTGTTCATTTCTTCTGTCTCCTCCTCATGTAGCGTTCCTTCCTCTGTGCCTTTCCACTGAGCTTGCCACATTTGCTTACATGGATTTGTGGTTTTACTTATGGAGCAGCTTCATGGCCAGAGCTCCCCACCTCTTCAGGTCGATATGTCTCTCACAGAGCCCACATTTCCACTGAGCCACCATTCTTCCCCGGGTGTTGCTCCTGCACCCTGCCTTAGTTTATGTGACTCGGATCTTTTTGGTCGGTGGGAATGTACACAAATCCTCATGTACTACACTTTATAGACCCTGCAGAAACTTTGGAAATTATGTCCATCCATTTGGGCATAATTATTGCCACATGCTTGTATCTGTTCCTGTAAAGGTGTCCTTAGTTCACCAAATGAATGGATTCTCGAGAAAGCAGATATAAATTGAAATTTGGCAAACAAAGCCATGCGTTATTTGTACATACAGCCATGCTATACGTTCTGTGCTAACCCTATCAGCTAGGTACTGAAGTAGAAACCTGTGGTGGCCAAGTGTGGTAAATAAGGGACTCAGTTCGCACACTTTGGCAAGGCAATAAATATCTCTTCTATCGGTTGGCCTTCTTTCAATATTAATTCATTTGGCAAATACCTGAAGATAGAGAAGCTGCATCACTTAGAGGCTGAGAGCATAAACTCTGGAACTTAACCAGCTAGTTTAAATTCTGGCTGTGCCATTTATCAACTCTGTGCCTTGGTTAATTTTCCTCTTAATTTTCTCATCTTGAAAATAGGGATAATAATGGTACCTACCTCATGGTGGTTTGAAGGTTAAATGAATTCTAGTAGGTAAGATTCCTAGAATATTCCTGACATGGCAAGAACTCAGTAAGTGCTAACTCTTGTTGTTCTTGTTCACCTATGATGGGATGTGTCCTTTGCCTTTGATGTACTTAACAGTCCAGTGAGGAGAGAGAAACTAAATAGTTTCAGTCATTCAATATTTCAGCTACTATTGAGTACCTTCCATATGGCAGTCACTGTAGTAGGTCCTGAAAATAAAGCAGCAAATAAGCAAACATATCCTTGCTCCTGTGAAGCTTATTTTTAGGAGGTAAGACAGTTAAAATAATTTCTGTAAAATGTCAAAAGTGTTAGAATAGAGGAAATGCAAGGTGCCGTGGATACATCTAGCAGGAGGACCTAACTTACTCTAGGAGATATGGGACAGTAAGGAAAACTATATCATGATGAATGCTCTATGGAAGTCCTCTTTTGGATTTAGGGATATCACAGAGTAGAAGGTTCCTGAGTCAGGGAAGCCTTCTCATTGGTGGAAATACACTGGAGCTGACTCTGGTAGTGAAGATGGAGAGAAGTGGCAGTGGGGCAGGGAAAGTATTCCTAGCAAGTGGAATGGTTTGTAGGATGTCATGAAGCATGTCAAAGCATTTCACAGTCCTTGGATTTCAGTAGTTCTGTATTGTTGGGACTTTGTGTGGAGCAAATGGGGGTGTGCAGTGGTACATGTAAGGGGAGAGCAAGAAGAGTTTAGATTCATCTGCAGATCTGAGGGAATTACTCTGCCAAGCAGTTAGGAATGGATACTGAAGGCACTTGGGTGTCGCTGAAGTGTTTCAAACAGAGAAGAAATTGTGATCACATTTTTATATTTTAAATTTTTAGTATCTTTATTTTTTAATTCTTTTTTAAAGATTATTTATTTGAGGGGGGGCAGGGAGAGTGTGAACAGGGGGAGGGGCAGAGGGATAGTGAGAGAGAATCCCAAGCAGACTCCGTGCTGAGCCTGGACTGCTCTGAATCCCAGGACCCTAAGATCACGACCTTCATTTAACTGACTGTGAGCCACCCAGGTACCCAATTTTTTTTTTTTTTTTTTTTTTTTTTTTTTTTTTGAGAGAGAGAGCATGCATGTGAGTGGGGTGTGGTGGGCACTGGGAGAGGGAGAGAGAGAGAATCTTAAGTTCCATGCCCAGTGCAGAGCCTCATGCAGGGCTCGGTCTCAGGAGCATGACCTGAGCCAAAATCAAGAGCCGATGCTGACTGAGCCACCCAGGAGCCCCAAATTTTTATCTTTAAAGATAATTCCTTTATCTCTGTGGAAAATAGACTGATGAGGGCAAGATCGGAGATAGGGAGATTAGCAGTTGCCCAGGCAAGAAATAATGGGAAGCTGAAACAAGGTAGTAGCAGCAGAAATGGAGAGAAAGGGTCAGATAGAAAAGATGGAAGATCAAACTGACATCCTTTAGCTAGCAACTCAGTGGAGGGGCGAGGGGAGAGGGTTTAAGTGAATGCTTGGGTATATGGTAATGCCACTCAGGGATTATGGGAGGAGAGGAGTCTGTCAACTTGGATTTCCCCTATGTGGAAACACCTTGTGTTTATAATATCAAACATTAGTGTCACTTCAGCAAATCTCAAAAATTCTTATATGCACTTTTCTTCAGGCAGGTACAGTGATTGTATTCATTTGTGAGACAGCAGTTATTTGGGGTTTCAGGATCTCATAGCTAAGTAGTGAGAAGAATTCAGGTCAGATCTCCTGTCTTCTGGTCTGTGTATTCTGAGGGAGGTTAGCTGTTCTTAATTGATTGTAGGAGTTTGATAATATTTTTAAGAGCTGTAGGGAGCAACTTTCATAAATGGTTGAGTTGAGGCAAACATAGGGGATACTGTTAATAACGTATAATAATATAAGACTTTCGAATAAAGAAGAAAAAATCCTTCAGAAGAGAATGGCTAGCATAGGAAAAGACGCTGTTTCTTGTGTTCTGTGATTAGTCTTTAGTGCCCTCTATTGACTGCTATGTCTAAAACAATGTTGATTCTGGAAAACAATGTTCTTTGCAGTGTTTTGACCAAAACAGGAAGAATTAGAGGTATTAAAATTGTGATAAAAGGTGATAAAAACTGATGGGGACTTTAAAAAAAAAATCTGCATGGGGTCTCAAAGTTGGGTAGAGGTCTTAAGAAATTCCATGCTAACATTTTGTTTGCTACAACATGGGTATGCTGTTGTGGGCTAGATTTTCAGAAAACAGACCTTCCTGATGACGAGTAGTCTAAATCAGGCTGGTTTTTCAGCATTTTTTATGCAGCAAAGCCTCAAGAATAGCAGTCGCCCCAGTAGGCAGGAGCAGCTGCTCTCTTTCCATAGGGCAGCTACTACACGTGATGAGCCTGAAAGGAAATGACCGTTCCTCATTAAAGCAACTTCATTCAGCTGCGTGGGAAATCACGCAGTCAGAAAAGTCATCACAGAAAATGAAATAGTGATTATACATAATGGGGCATCTTCAGAAGTGGGTGGTTTGTCTTTTTTTCTTTTTCTTTTTTTTTAATGACAAAGGAGCTGCCCTTGAGTTCTCTCTTCCAGGAAAAGAGGTGGTAGATTAGACTTAGTGTTAAGAATAACTAGAGGTCTAAGCCTGAATAAATTTCAGTAAGCAAGCACACCTGGTATAGTTTAAGGTCTAAAGAAGACTGCGCTTTGTATAAATGAATGCTCACGGTGACTTTTCTATAATAAGGGAAATCTATTAATCGTTCAATTTCTGTTATTGCCCGGTTAATCTTTCTTTGAAATGTTTCTAATTATCATTTCAGCTGGTTGCATTTTGAAAACCTGTTCACCGAGTTGGGGTAAAAATAGTGCTTTTTGATTTGGTGTTATATGAAACTGCAGAGATTGCTTGCACCAAGCTGGTGAAATCATTTATTTGCTTTTGGTCTATTTTACTGTTGCAATTTTCTCTAAGAAAGTTTAGTAATTATTAATATGAAGTAATGCTAGATGCTTTCTGTGCATTTCATGAGGGGAATATGCTATTATGTAGTTTCCCTTCCCCCCTAATAAAAAAGCCTTTCATCACAAACTGACATCTTAAATGAAGGACATAATTGTACAGCTTATTTATTAGTGTGTCAAACTTAAAATGGAATGGTTTCATATTTCAGAATGAAAAGTGTGTTGTGATTCATGGTTGCTGGTGACAAAACAGACAGCTCTTTTATATCTGCACTGATTGCCTGCTGATAGACCACTGTACTTTTTTGTTGTTGTTCTTTTCTTTTCTCTTCCTATGCAATAGCTCCCTCTACTTGAAAATATTGGTGTGATTATAGTTCAACGCTATGTACTTTATTAGTGAGTACTCGTGACTCTTTTTACTTTCTGTCCCCCATATAAGTATGAGGTGTTATACATCAGAGCATGTTAGAAATTTACCAAGAATCTCTTGACCTTGGAGCAGAAAAGCAAGGTGAGGGAAAGTAAGATAAGTTATGTTTGAAGGCATTTTTCAAGGAATTAGCTGTGTAGCTTTTCTTGATTTAAATATATTTGGCGAAAATTCCATATAGTCCTTGAAAATGAACCTTGATGTCTGAATCACAGAGGTCTATGAAAAGTGGATCAGAAAACTCCAAAAGAACCATCAGCCACTTCAAACTGACTGGCTGGAACTTGGCAGATTCTCACTTTGCTAATTCCAAAGTCTTCTGAGTCTAACACAAAACATGACCGTTTCTCATTTGTCAGGAAGCGTTCAACAGTAAGAGAATCTCATGTTACTACACCTTGGCTTTATGGAGGAGTATGTGCATAATGAAACAATAGGAACAAAATAGACAGAAGCAAGTGTTTCACCTGGGATTTGATGATTTTTTCCCTCTCCCTCGCTAAGTTTGAGGTTTAGTAGTTGTACCATTATTTTAATGTGGCACAAGTGGCAGAGCATGGTGGTCAAGAGGAAGGACTTGGGAGCCAGACTGGTTGGGTTTGAATCCTAGCTCTGCCAGTTACCAGATGGGTAATCTTGGCAAGTTTCCTTAACTATCTGAGCCTTAGTTCCCTCATCTGTAGAAACATAGACAAGTGTTAGAGTAAAGCACTTAAAATAGAGCGTGACACACAGTACTATATATCAGTGTCCAATAAAATAAAAAATAATGGCTTATAAATTGGTTCTTATTAACCAAATGTATTTACTGAATGTCAACATTATCTTTAGGGCTGCTTAATAAAAAGAAAAATGGGGCCCTCCCAGTGGATGAGAATTATTTACACATTGGTTTTGTTCATGAAGTGACACTCATTTTCTTGTATCAGAGTAGTTCTCACCGAGGGGTCCCTATACTGTGTTACAATTTATATATTATAAGTTATAGCTCTGTTATTTTTAAACTACTTTTTTCATGCAGTGGAATATTCGGTGGTTTCCACCTCTTTTTTGAACTTCATTGATTTAGCAGGAGGATTTTATATTGGTGGAACATATAAAAAATGAAGTATCACTTACCATAGTACACTTCTCTTAGAGCCTACTTATTGCCCAAGAGCACTGGTCTTTGGTCTATAATACGACTGTGCTTGAGAATGTCAGGGAATCTTGCTCAACTGTCAGTAGACTTCTTGTGGCCCAACAAAATATCAGTCACCAAAAGTTCAAAGAAGAAATTTTTATGTATTGAACCCTTAGACATGTAACTGAAATTGTTTAGATGTTTCCACCTTGATATAAGCTGATACTTGCGGGGGTATATAGCGTGATAGTGTAATAGATGTTGACCTCTTTGGAAGAATATCACCCCAAATGCCGATACTTAATGTAAATAGTCAAATGAGATTCAGGAGTATATATGTTTTCAGAATCTGACTTCTCTTTCCTCTTGGCTTGACCCTTAGGACCCTTTAGATCCCACAAGATCAGTGATTGTGATCCGTTCCCTGGTGGCAGATGGTGTCGCAGAAAGAGGGGGAGAGCTGTTACCTGGAGACCGCCTGGTCTCAGTTAATGAATACTGTTTGGAAAACAGCACACTTGCTGAAGCTGTGGGAGTGTTGAAAGCTGTGCCACCAGGCATTGTACGCCTTGGCATCTGTAAGCCTTTGGTGGTAAGTGTTCAATTTTGTTAATATAGGACATGATAATAGTGTAATACTTAAGAACCTGGATTTTGGAGGCAAATACACCGGGTTTCGAATCCCTCTTCAACAACTTACTCTATGTGTGTCCTAATACAAGTTTCTTATGTCCTTGACAGAAACATAATGTCTGTCTCATAAGATTTGGGGAACTAAAGATTATATTCATTAAGTGCTTGTACATTATTATATAAATAGTAGCTGCTACCATTGCTAGTCCTATTACCACTTTTACTACTATTTTTATCTTCATGATTTTAGCACAGATCTGTAAGTTCCCATCACATTCCTTAGGATGTAAATGAAAATAAGTCTGTGCATTTTAACTTTCACTTGGGAATGATGTTGAGATGGCATGGTAAGTTGAAATCCAGTTAACTATATCGTTTTTTTGGTTGTTGTTGTTTAAAAAATGTAAAATATCTTATTAATAACTTTTGTATTGATTACATATTGAAATGTTAATGTTGTAGATATATTGGGTTAAATAAAATAGACTATTAAAATTAATTTCATCTGTTCCTTATTTAATTTTTTAAAATTATAATAATATTTTTTATTATATTATGTTAGTCACCATACAGTACATCTCTGGTTTTTGATGTAAAGTTCGATGATTCATTAGTTGCGTATAACACCCAGTGCACCCTGCAATACGTGCCCTCCTTACTACCCATCACCACCCTATCCCAATTCCCCCCCCCCGAAGCCCTCAGTTTGTTTCTCAGAGTCCATAGTCTCTCATGCTTCATCCCCTCTTCTGATTACCCCCCTTTTCTTTATCCCTTTCTTCTCCTACCAATCTTCCTACTTCTTACGTTCCATAGATGAGAGAAACCATATGATAATTGTCTTTCTCTGCTTGACTTTTTTCACAGCATTATCTACTCCAGTGCCGTCCATGTTGCAGCAAATGTTGAGAAATCGTTCTTTTTGATAGCGGAGTAATGTTCCATTGTAAAGGTCCCTTAAAAAGTTAAAAATTGGGCTACCCTATGATCCAGCCATTGCACTACTGGGTATTTACCCAAAGATACAGACCTAGTGAAGAGAAGGGCCATATGCACCCCAATGTTCATAGCAGCATTGTCCACAATAGCTAAATCATGGAATGAGCTGAGATGCCCTTCAACAGATGACTGGATTAACTATATCGTTTTAACCATAGGCGACGAGATTTCAATATGCTTTTCTGCCCATCAAAGTGCCTCATAACACCTAACATCTAGAACTCTGTGTGGTCAGAACATCTTGAAGTTCTCTTGCTGCTTAATCTTATGTCCTGGGTCAGATCAGTGTTCATGACTAAGGGCCATATTACAATTGGGGTGCTTTTGAGGTTCCCCAATGCAACAAAATACCTGATGATAATTTGCAAGCAGTATGAAGATATTCTTGAGTGCTTACTGTATATCAGTATTTTAAAACCTATACATGTATTAACTAATTTAATCCTCCTGGCAACTTGAAGAGGTAGTCCTCTTGTTACCCTCATTACAGCTGAGCCCATCAAGAGACAAGAGAATTGAGGAGCTTATCCGTGATGATGTCAGCAGTAAGGGGCAGAGTTGGGATATAAACTCAGGTGGCTTCAGACCACAGTACTGTATATTTAACTTGTTGCAACTTTAGTTTGCATGCAGTGTGTCTTGAAACAGATAGATGGTCTTACTAAAGTGTTAGACTGGGTTTCAAGAGACCTGGACTCCATTTCTAGCTTTCCTATGAGTCAGTCCAGTGGGTTTCGATGCAAAGATATGTAATATACACGAGAATCATCTGGGAGATGGTAAAAATGCCGTTTCCGAGGTCCTAAGCTCAGAGAGTCTCATCAGGTCATTGAGATGTACTGTTTAGGGATCTGCTTCTTCAGTGAATCATCCATGTAGTTCTGATGCAGAATTTCACACTTTGAGAAACATTGTCCTAGTAATTTGATCATAGGCATACCACTTTTCTTCTCTGAGCCTATTTTTTCATCTCTGAAAAGACTGAACAAGACTAGAGGACTCCTAAAATCTTTCTTAACTCTAAGATTCTTTTATTCTATGAAATATATTAATATACTGTATGAATATGTTAACATACTACATGTGTCCATATGTATAGGTAAATATAGATAAATATGTTCACTTATAAATATGTAGGTATAGATATATAGATAGAGATAGATCCTGTATTACACATAGTATTTATGCATTGGGGAACCTCAACGTGGCCTTCATGAATTCCCTGTAAAGATGCCAGTACGTTATACTTTCAGGCACTCTGAATATTTCAGAATGGAGTATAGCACATAGCTAATCAAGTTCTTGACTTTATATCCTGTATTTGGTGTATGGGTGTTGCCATAGCCAACATGAGACACCAGGAGATGCCTGGTTTGATTTCTGGATAATAAGTTGCAGGGAGGAATTCGATATTTTTATGGGGATCTCATCTTCTTGGCATTTTGGTTGTGGGGGGGATTTTGTCTTGATTTTCCCTGAGGATTGCTTGCCTGATTATTTGGGCTGCCAGAGGAAATCCCAAACTATTTACGTCCTAGAGGATTTAAACAGCGTGACTTGACTCGGAAGCAGTTTAGGGATGTGTGAGGTGGTGTAAAAAAACAGAGCTTAGTGACCAGCCGGGTGTGGGTTCCTGTGCTATTTCTGGCAGACGTAGAGCTGCAGAGACTTCGGGATCTTGGCCACATTCTGAGAGGGCTTTGGAATGTAGTAATCGTGAGGTGGACCTTTGCCTAGGCTTCCCTTAGTGAGCAGAAGGCTTCCAGGATACTTGGGAGTGGGAAGCCACAGAAGGGATGAAGACAAAGGTCACTTTCAGGACTGTAAAAAATTCTTAGTGGAGGGGCACCTGGGTGGCTCAGTCGGTTAAGCGTCTGCCTTTGGCTCAGGTCCTGACCCCAGGGTCCTGGGATCGAGCCCCGCTTTGGGCTCCTTGCTCAGCAGGGAGCCTGCTTCTCCCCCTCCCTTTGCCTGCCGTTCTGCCTACTTGTGCACATTCTCTCTGTTTCTGTCAAATAAATAAATAAAATCTTAAAAAAAAATTCTTAATGGAATTACCACTAATTCCTTCTTTAATGTCTGGGTCCGTTTAGCAAAACTGTTTGCTCATGAGCTGTAAATAGTGATGCACGGACCTTCTCTGTGGTCTCTGTCTCTCTGGTGGTCCACTTGGCCACTTATCACATAATGTTTACTGAGCATTTACTCAGTCCTCTGTGGAAGTGGGGTAGAGAGTGTGAAGAAAGTGGCCCAGAGTCAGCTTGGGCCAGAAAGACTATGAATATATAAAAGTTAGGAGAACACGATATTTTATTAAGTCATTTATTATATTGATATACATTGTCTATATAATGTGTTTCATATTATATATTTTCATATTAACCGTGAATGGGGCTTATCTTCTCTTTTCTGCAAATTCATCTCAAATGTATCAGATGTAAAAAAATGAATGAACTGACTTCAAAAACTGTATCGTATCTTCAGAACTAATAGGTCAGAGCTGGCAATGGGGTCCTTGAGCCGGACAGCTGTGGGTTTTTGCTTAGTTCTGTGATTTGCAAGGGCAGGGGGCCAATATAATTGGGCCAATTATTTAACCTCCCCAGCTCCCACTTCCTTGTCGATAATGTGGGGGACTGCATGGCGTGGTAGTTGCGATCCCAGGCCCTAGGGCCAGACAGCCGGGGTTCCAATTCTGGGTGTGTAACTGATGAGCTATGTAACTTTTTACTCATCTGTAAGCTGGGATTAATGAGAATACCTACTTTTAGAATGTATATTAATATATTAGTAAATATACTAAATGAATATTTAAAATGCTTTAACCTATGCCTGGCACATGGTACCATAAATATGTATGTGTTGCCATTTTTATATAAATATAAAATATAAAATCATGACTTGGATTGCTGTGAAGACTAAGCTGAGACAAAGCAATGAAGTGTTTACCGTAGATTGTGATTTAGAGCTAGGACTCCATAAATAGTGGCTCTGTTCTGACCCAGGACCGCTGTTGAGCTGGTGAACACTCGGATGGCCGAACCTTTTCTGAGGGCAAATGACTGCCCTGTACCTTTGTTAAATATTTTGAATATTACCCTGTGTATACTGATACATTTTTTAAAAATATTTTATTTATTAGAGAGAGGGGAGGGGCAGAGGGAGATGAGAGAGAATCTCAAGGACTTGGGGCTCGATCACACCACTCTGAGATCATGACCTGAGCTGAAACCAAGAGTTGGGCACTCAACCAACTGAGCCATACAGGCATCCCTATACTGATACATTTCTTAATATTAAGGCCCTTTTTTGGAAAGTGATGTTTCTTAATTTAAGGAAATTTTTTTTTCCTACATAGTATGTCTCTTTATTTTGTCAGATCTTCTTTTACAGTTTTCTCCTTAAATGTGCTGTGCAGTTTTTTTAGTTTAATTCTGAGATAATTTACTGTTTTCCCCCCCTTTGTGAATGATGTCTTGTTTTCTCTTACATTTTTAAATTAGCTATTGCTGAAGTAGAGATAATGATACTGACTTGGTAATTTGATCTTATATCTGACAAACTTGTGAAACTCTAATTCGTGCTTCTTTAAAAAAGTTAATTTATCTATCTGTCTATCTATGTATTTATCGTCATGATTAAGTGTACTCTTTCATCCCCTTCACCTATTTCCTCCATCCCCCCACTCTGGTAACCATCAGTTTGTTCTCTGTAGTTAAGAGTCTGTTTCTTGGTTTGTCTCTCTCTCTTTTTCCTTTGCTAATTTGTTTTGTTTCTTAAATTCCACATATGAATGAGATCATAGGGTATTTGTCTTTCTCTGACAGACTTATTTCACTTAGCATTATACTCTCTAGCTCCGTCTATGTTGCAAATGGCAAGATTTCATTGTTTTTTTAATGTCTGAATAATATTCCATTGTCTGTATATACAACACATCTTCCTTATCCATTCATCTATTGATGGACATTTGGGCTGCTTGCTTCCAAATCTGGCTATTGTAAATAATGTTGTAGTAAACATAAGGGTGCATATATTTTTTCAAATTAGTGTTTTCATATTTGTTCAGTAAATGCCCAGTAGTGGAATTACTGGGTCATAAGGTATTTCTATTTTCAACTTTTTGGGCAACCTCCGTACTGTTTTCCATAGTGGCTGCCAGTTTGCATTCCCACCAGCAGTGCACAGGGGTTTCTTTTTCTGCACTTGTTTCTTGTGCTTTTGTTTTTAGCCATTCTGACAGGTGTAAGGTGATATCTCATTGTAGTATCTCATTTCCCTGATGATGAGTGATGTTGAGCATCTTTTCATGTGTCTGCTGGCATCTGTATATCTTCTGTTTATGTCTTCTGCCCATTTTTTAATTGGATTATTTAATTGGATTTTTGGGGGGGTGTTGAGTTGTATCAGTTCCTTATGTATTTTGAATACTAACCCTTTACTGGATATGTCATTTGTAAATATCTTTTCCTATTCTGTAGGTGGCTTTTAGTTTTGTTGATTGTTTCTTTTGCTGTGCACAAACTTTTTATTTTGATGTAGCCCTGATAGTTAATTTTTGCTTTTATTTTCCTTGCCTCAGGAGACAGATCTAGAAAAATATTGCCACAACTGATGTCAGAGAGATTACTGCCTGTGCTCTCCTCAAGGATTTTTTATGGTTTCAGGTCTCACATTTAGGTCTTTAATCCATTTTGAGTTTATTTTTGTGTATGGTGAAAGAAAATCGTCCAGTTTCATTCTTTTGCATGTGGTTTAAGGGCTACTTAAAAAAATGTTTGCAAAGCTTTGACTCAAATATGGCTTTCTTTTTAATTATTAAAGAAAAGTTTATTCTAATAAAACAATTTGCATAAGTTTTATTGTGTCCTTGCACTTAATGGAAAGATGAGAATTAATCTGAAGAGAGTTCAAAACTAAGGTATTTTCTTTGATTATAAAAGTGCTTCGGATGGTAGCCAGAGACGCAGGGAGTGGTGGGTGAGATAGGTGAAGGTCGTCAAAAGGTGGAAACTTCCAGTCATAAGATAAGTAAGTCCTGGGGATGTAATGTACACCATGATGACTCTGGTTAACAAGAACATATTGTATATTTGAAAGTTTTAGTATAACTAAATTTATTGTGATAATTTTGCAATATATACATACATCTAATTGTTGTACACCTAACTAATATGATATATGATGTTATATGTCAGTTATATCTCAATAAAAGATAGCTTCATGGTTGACAAAAACATTTCCTCAATTATGCTAAAAAATAAATTTAAAAAATTGTTTCCAGGGGCACCTGGGTGACTCAGTCAGTTAAGCATCTGCCTTTGGCTCAGGTCATGATCCCAGGGTCCAGGAATTGAGCCCCTTGGGCTCCCTGCTCAGCGGGGAGTCTGCTCCTTCCTCTCCCCTTTGCCTCCCCCACTCGTGCTGTTGATCTCTCTCTCTCTCAAATAAATATATATAATCTTTTAAATAAAAATTGTTTCTGTTTTCAGGAAGATGATAAAGAGGAAGAAAGTCATTATATTTTACATTCAAACAATAATGAAGACAAGACTGAACTTTCAGGAACAATTCATGATATAAATTCATCTTTAATACTTGAAGCACCCAAGGTATTTCATAAATTGATTTCCCATTTGAATGGTTTGCTGTGAGCCAGAATTTCTATAGAGAAGACAAAAGCTTGTTCCCACTCTCAGCTTACGAGATAGAAATTAAATGATCCTCCTCTCGCTTTTTAATTTTTTAAAAAAAATAAACTGTTTTCCCTCTTGTATCCCAGTGGCTTCATAAACGACATAGGCCAGATATAAGGCATTTTCAAAGCACAAACATACCTTATTTTATACCATAGATACACTCTTAAAATTTTGAGGGTAGAACACAATATTCAAAAATAGACATGCATTTAAAATGCGTTAGAAAATAGAGCTATATCAAAGGACTTCTTACTCAGTACTTTTTAAAGAAAAGAGTTATTTAGTCAAACCCTTCTTTACACTTTAATTTTAGAAAGTATATTTTGAAGCTTTTCCTTTTTTTTTCTGAAAATGAATTGTGCTTATTTTGCTCTTTGCAGGTAGAGTATGGTATTGCTTTACCTGATAACAACCGTCTGGTGATATTCTTTGCATAATTTATTGACAGTGCCTCAAGCTGATATTTATTTCTATACTGTATATTGTGGGGTTTTTTTAGTGTAGACATTTTTTGTTAAAATTTCATAAGTGTATGACATCTTCAAATATACCCTGTAAACGCACCCGTAAAAAAATTAACTAGCTTACAGTATTTGATACACTATAATAATTTAAAGGTGGGAAGTAATAGATTCATTTCATGAATTTACATTTGGTAATATTTAATGAGTAGGTGTCCAAATAGGAAATGTCATTGATCCCTCAAGAGGAATTGGGCCTCGTTGTGCTCAGCACTCTTGAGGATCCCCAGGGTTAGGTTAGAGGCTCAGCAAATCCATACATTCCTCAGGCATTACCTAGGAACTCAGCGAAGTTTCTACACATGTATGACTAGTTTCAGTTGTATGTACTTCTAATTAGTGAAATATAAATTAATTAAAAAGCATACTATATTCGTTCCTTTTTTCCCGTATAATTTTAATACAGTTGAAAAAATATATTTCTGTTACAGGGATATTATAAAATAGTCATACTCCAAGTTGTTGAGACCTGCGTCCTGTATCTTTATAGAGAATGCTTTTTGATAATTCCAATAGCCATAATTTCTTTTGAGTTTTACATACACTTGAAAATCCTGACTTTTTCAGTCTCTGCTTTCTTAGGTAATAGTGTGATGTGTGTCTATATTTATGTACTATTTCTGTATGAAATGAATGAGTTAAATGTTCGGTGCAGCAGGTTAACAAAATTCCTATTTCTGATTGAGAATTTTCAGGTGGTTTAATGTATAACAAACCTTTTGGAATAGTCATTGCCTTTGCCAAGGGCAGATTTTGCCTCTTTCTGTTTCCCTTTCTTCGCTTTGAGGGTTGTGTGGGAGTGAGCATTTATTTTTCCTCCTTTGTAATGGAGATCTGTTCAAGTTCACTGTGCCTTGGCATGGAATGTAGTCATTGAGGTTATGTCAGGGGTTAACTTCCCAGTTAATGCGTAGTGCCACTTTAAGGCAGGTGGGGTTAAAATTATTTTTGCAACTTTTATTTACAGGAATTCAGAGATGAACCCTATTATAAAGAGGAACTTGTAGATGAGCCGTTCCTCAATTTGGGAAAGGCTTTTCAGTCCCAACAGAAAGAGATAGACAACAGCAAGGAGGCCTGGGAGATGCATGAATTTCTGACTCCTAGATTGCAGGAGATGGCAGAAGAAAGAGAGATGCTTGTTGATGAAGAATGTGAGCTCTATCAAGATCCCTTTCAGTCCATGGACTTATATCCCTCATCGCACCTTCAAGAGGCTGCTCCTGTTCCCTCTGTGAAGGAGCTTCACTTCGGCACTCAGTGGTTACATGACAGTGATTCCCCTGAGCTTCAAGAAGCAAGATCCATGATGAGTGTGTATTCCCAGGAGACACAGCAGTATGGCTATAGCACTGGAAACATGGTAAGGGACGAGAACACATCTTCCACACGCCCCCTTCTCTTCCCTTCCTTCCCAACCCCTGTTCCTAAGTCATGTAACTTTCAAAAGAACAAGATGTAATGGAAAATAAGATTGCTGTGATTAGTCATTTTTCCAAGACATACCATATAGTGAAATGCTGTATATATAAACTCATCTTTTCTGTATTACACAACTTCTAGTAAGAGTCACTAAGTGGCAGTTGCCTTTTATAGTGGTTTATAGTGGTTTTTTGCCTTTTTTTTTTAATGATGTATTTCTCCAGATTATCCATTTCAAAGAAGAGATCTTTTGCCATTTGTGATTTTTTATTCCCTCAGAAAGATACGGCTCTCTATTTCTCATATTGTGTATTTGTATTTATTGGGGAAAATCAAGGCAAAATGGACTCAAGATACGTTGTTTATGTCTTGCTTATCCACACTGTTCTCTGTGTTATATATGATACTAAATAGAAGGTCACTAAACTCTTAAAAATGATCTTTACGTTTGTGATACTGCCTATTTTCAAGTTGACAGGAAAGCATTATGTTTTGATAGGTTTGCCCTTTTGCCATAGATCACCAATAAGCTTTGTTTTTATAAATTAGAATTACCTGGTCACCAATGGAATCTTTCATCAGGGACATTTTTTATTTTTTTAAATTTATTTTTCCAGTATCATTTTTAACTTTTAAAGCAGCTTTGTCGAAGTATAATTTACACACCATAGCATTCACCTTGTTGTAAGTGTACAATTAAGTAATTTTTAGCAAATTTATGGTTATAAAGCCATCACCATCATCCAGTATTAGAACATTTCCCAACACCCCACAAAGTTTTACCCTCATCATTCATTGAAATCCACAGGCCTGGGCAACCATCAGGGACAGTTTTTAATGTTTTAGTTTTGTTTGTTCATTTCATGTCCCAGATTAACTTCCAGGCGAACGAAAAGAAACTTATTAAATAGAGTTTTGGGTTTTTTTTATTTGTTTGTTTGTTTTAGAGAGGGAGAGAGGGGAGGTAGGGACAGAGGGAGAAGGAGAGAGAGAATCTTAAGCAAGCTCCATGCCCAGTGCAGAGCCCCAACAGGGCTTGATCTCATGACCCCGAGATCATGACCTGAACCAAAATCAAGAGTCAGACGCTTAACCAACTGAGTCACCCAGGCGCCCCTAGGGATATTTTTTTACAAGGCCACTTAGCAATATATTTATATACAGCATAGTACTTCCCTCACAGAGATCAGTAACTTTCTCGCAGTGCTGTGGGGAGTGTGCTTTTCTTTGCTCTCTCAGAGGGCCCATTGGGCTGGTTTCTTTGCTTTCTCCTTCCTCAGACCTATCTTCGTTTTCCCCCTTTTGCCAGTGCTATGGGTCCTTCTATGCAAGGTGCTATACTAGCTGTATTTATGGAATGCAAGAGGATTAGCGGACTCTGGGCAGTCTACCAGAGAACAGATGTTTTGGGATTATGTGAATAATGCCTGGATATGGGAAGAGGTGACAAAGGATCACCTGGGGTGTGGCCATTGACTTTGGTGTTTTCTTTCCTTGCCAGTCCCATTCCTGTATCTGTAAGTACTCAAACCCAAACAGAATATTCAGTTATATGGAGCAAATTCTAATCACAGGTTAATGAATATTCATAAATACTGATTTGTTGTGACTTTCTTCTATAAAAAGAAAATTTTCCATTTACCCAAATATAAGGCAACCTGAAATAATGGCCCATTTTAGTATATAAACTTTTAGGGTTCTAGATGAAATAGTCAAAGGTATGTTCACAGTATTTACTTCATAAATTTAAACACTCATATTTTAAAAACTGCCAAATGTTAAATTTTTGCCTATTCTCACATTTAATGACATAATTTTATTTGGATTCTTTCAACGCATATATATGTTTATAAATACATTATTATTAGAATCACCTTTCTGTCATTTAATACAGTTTTCCGAATATATCATCTTAATTTTCATCTAGGTTGTTTGAGATACAGTAATTTTTGAATCCATGCTATCAGTCAGAATTTTATCCTGATCTCAAAGCACTCATTTGCATAACAATAGACTTTAAAAGAATTCCTTTTGTAAGCGCATAGTGATGATCTTCACAATATAACCACTTACTCTGTTGTTTTTAAAGTGCTATTTAGAAAGCTTGTTTATAACAACATTCAGTGCTCACAATTTGAAAGGCATGCATCCTAATTACTAAATCTGTGTTAAATTTCCTAACTTGCTTCTTTTTATTTTCCATTTCTGATCCTGTCAGGTGACCTGTAAGCTCCCTAAAATGGCATTAAAATTGTTTCCACCGCAGGGGTGCCTGGGTGGCTTAGTCGAATAAGTGTCCATCTCTTGGTTTTGGCTCAGGTCATGATCTCAGGGTTGTGAGATCAAGCCCCACGTGGGGCTCCATGTCAGGAGCCTGCTTGGGATTCTTTCTCTCTCCTTCTCCCTCTGTTCCTCCCCTCACCCCCAACTTGCACACTCTCTTAAAAAAAAAAAAATGGTTTCAGCCCTAATGTGTTTTGTCTGCACAATATTTTATTATCTTTAAATAATTATATCTTCTTGTTTTGGGCATTCTTTTCTTCCTTTCCTGAACTCCACAATGATGGCAGTGAAAGGGGGGAAAATTTTTTTTTCTCTACCCTCATTGGTTCTCTGGCTGGGGCCCTGGAAATTAAGCTGATGAAAAATTAACAAATGAAAAACAATTTGTTAGCAAGTGTGGCATGCACTCATGCAGTAGAAACTCAGTGATGAGTAACTCAAAGGTGTGGTTAGAACTTGGGCTTGTAGAGCTTCTTAACAAAGAACAATAAATTTATAGAGAAGTGACAAGACAAAGGAAAAGGGGTTTAGGTTTAGGGTCAGAGCTGTAGGAAGATAAAATCAGGGGGGAATTGATGGAAGATAAGGGCTGTTTTAGTTAGGTTTTTATGTATGTTCCTCTTGCTGCCATCTCTGAGCTAAAAAAAATCTAGAGTCATCTCTGGTAATTAACAGTCAGGGAAGATAGCTTTTCTATGTGTGCTGTTTCTCATTTGTTTCCTCTTGGAATAATCCTTATGCCAAAGTGGCGTATTTTTGATAGAATGGTCTGATTCTCTATAACAGTTACACACATAATATCAGGATGGGCTTGAATCTTTATTTGCCCTTCTCTCAGAAAGGTGCTTGTGTGATGAAAATTTATTATCTAATACTACAAGCCTTGGATAGATTGTTAAAACATTTGAATACCTTACAAAATACGTAATTCTCAATACTCCTTTAGAGAGTGCCCTCCAGAAGGATAGAGTAATATTATCACTTCTATCTTCATTATAATATCCATTTTGGGCTATAGATGTAGCTGTATTTGTGGAGCACAAATAGTACCCAACTTCTTAAGTTTACCTTTCTCTCCTACTCCCTTACTCCATTTTAATTGATGGATAAAACCATCAAGATTTATAGATATGGTTCTTTCTCTCTCTCTCTATCTTTTCTCTTTTTCTTTTCTTTTCTTTCTTTCTTTCTTTCTTTCTTTCTTTCTTCCTTTCTTCCTTTCTTCCTTTCTTTCTTCCTTTCTTCCTTTCTTCCTTTCTTCCTTTCATTTATTTATTTGACAGAGACACAGCGAGAGGAGAACACAAGCAGGGGGAGTGGGAGAGGGAGAAGCAGGCTTCCTGCTGAGCAGGGAGCCTGATGCAGGGCTCATTCCCAGGACCCTGGGATCATATCCCGAGCCGAAGGCAGACGCTAAACGACTGAGCCACCCAGGCGCCCCATGGTTATTTATTTTTAGGTGTAGTAAAATACACATTGCAGTAGCCCCTGCCCCCCCCCCCCAATCTCTGGTTTCACTTTCACAGTTTCAGTTACCTGTGGTCAGCCGAGGTCTAAGCAGATGATCCTCCTTCTGACAGATTGTCAGAAGGTCGGTAGTAGCTTAACACCTGCCTGCATCATTCACCTCACTACATCTTATCATGTAGGCATTTTATCATCTCACATCATCATCATAAAAAGAAGGGTGAGTACAGTACAATAAGGTATTTTGAGAGAGAAAGAGACCACATTTACATAACTCTTATTACAATATAATTGTTCTCATTGTCAGTTATTGTTGTTAATCTCTTACTGGGCCTAATTTATTAATTAAACTTTATCATAGGTATGTATGTATAGGAAAAAAATAGTATATATGGGGTTTGGTACTATCCTTGGTTTCAGGCATCCACTGGGGGTCTTGCGATATATTCCCCAGAGATAAGGAGGGGCTACTGTACATGAGATTTACCATTTTAACCATTTCTAGGCTTACAGTTCTACTAGCTTTAAATACGCTTGCATTATTTTACAGCTGGTACCACCATCCATCTCCAGAACTTTTTCGTCTCTCCAGACTGAAAGTCTGTACCCATTAAACAGTAACTATGCATTCTCCCCTTCTCTCGTCCCCTGGCAAACAACCACAGTTCCACTTTCTTTCTCTCAGAATTTGACTACCTTAGGTACCTCAGTTAAGTGGACTCATACAATATTTGTCCACTTGTGTGAGGCTTATTTCATTTAGTATAAGACCTTCAAGGTTCATCCACATTGTAGCATTTGTTGGAATTTTCTCCCTTTATAAGGCTGAATAGTACTGCACTGTATGTATATACCACCATCTGTTTACCCATTCATCAGTCGATAAGCATCTGGATTGTTTCTTCCTTTGGCTACTGTGAATAATGCTGCTGCGAACACTGGTATAAAGTATCTGTTCAAATCATTGTTTTAAATGTTTTGGACTATATACGCAAAAGTGAAATTGCTAGATAATATGGCAAGTCTGTTTAATTTTTGAGGAGCCACCATCCTCTTTTCCACAGTAGCTGCATCATTTTATATTCCCACCAGTAATGCACAAATTTTCCAGTTTTTCCACGTGTCTGCTAATAACTGTTTTCTGTTTTTATTTTTTTAAGAAGGTACAAAGTAGTATCTTATTGTGGTTTTGATTTGCAGTTTTCTAGATATTATTATTAGGAAAAGTTGAGCAACTTTTCATGTGCACATTGGGCATCTTCATATATTCTCTGGAGAAGTGTCTTAAGTTTTTGCCCCTTTTCAAAAGATCTGACTCTTGACTGAGGATTATTTACCTAAGACCAATTGTGTGTTCTTATTCTCTTCTCTATTTAGAAAAACTCATTTTTTTTCTAAAGAGCTAACCCTCTATATTGAAATTCAGATTCAGATATCAGTTTTCTTACTCCTCAGTTACATAATTGCCATTAACATTTTTTTTAAGTCCAAAATTACTGTAAAATTTCTTCTAAGTACTCAGCACTTACCGCTTCCTCCTTACTCACTTCTCTAAGAAATTCTTCTTCTTTTATTCTAGGCACCTAGGTCGTTGTATCTCCTTTCTCACCCCAATTTAATATTGGAGTTGAGTTCTATGTTCTGTAGGCTTCATTAGATATCTGATAGAGTTCTATACTTAGCTATATTCATAATCTATATGGAAAAAGTTAGCAGTATTTGTTACTTCAGTTTATGAGACCTCCTTCTCTTACCGTTGAAGCCTGACCAATATAACGTTAATATAAACAAGGGACCATGTAAAAGATGTCATTCACCTTTTTTGTTTTGAACGACGTACACTTCCAACAATAGAGAGTAACGGTGCTGTTCATCTTAAGTGAATTGCGGTATGTTCCTCTGGTGGCCCTAATGGTATCATTTAATTTTATGCCTATAAAAATTTGTATGATATCATAATAGGGGCTCCTGGGTGGATCAGTTGGTTAAGTGTCTGCCTTTGGCTCAGGTCGTGATCCAGGTCCTGGGATTGAGCCTCTGGTTCTCCCTCCTCTCCCTGCCCCCTACTCATGCTCTCTCTCACTATCTCTCTCTCTCTCTCTCAAATAAATAAATAAAATCTTTTTTAAAAATCATAATAAAATATGTTAGTGAAGATTGTATGTTCTGGAAGATTATAACTTTTGGAAACCATAGAAGACATATATCAAAGGAAAACAAGCAGAAAACCCAAATTCCTTGATTGTGCTTATCTGCAGGTTTTAGGTTTGGATAACTGGTATTCGCTAGGCAGATTAAAGTGATAGGGAGGGCAAAGCAAGAGCTTAGAGCTATGAAAATCTCCCAACCAGGTGTTTTGGGATTGTCAGTGAATCTATTGAGGTTGTGATCCAACATGATCCATGAGTTAGTGTGTGTCAGCCATTGACCTTTCTTGGTTGGATAGATCTTTATTCTTATAACTATGTGATCATTTACTTAAATCCACTCATTAATGTTTATAAAATGATTTTTTTTGTTAAAAAAAAAATCCAGTGTTTAAAAAAAAAACAACAGATTTTATTAGCCTCTACCCTTGGAGATAAAAAGGTATCAGCGTTTGTAACTGCTTGCCACTGTATAAACCATTAACTGAGAAGGCCTGTTTGTAGGACCAGTTTTCCACTATCATTGTTATCTGGTTTGAACAACATTATAATGTTCCTCACTTTATCACAAAGTACTAATGCATTTCTGTCTTTCTTCCTCTCAAGATGAAAGAAAATTTTGGCATCAGTTCCTTACCCTCCATACCCTCATCTGAAGGAAACAGTCAACAAGGCAGATTTGATGATCTGGAAAATCTTAATTCATTAACAAAAAGCAGTCTGGATTTAGGTTTGTGGTTTTTGTTTCTCATAAACACAAATTACATTATTTTGCAATCTGTTGTTTTATTTATATATATGATAACTCTTACTGTCATATTTTAATTCATTGTGATGCAAATTTAAATCTGTTTATTAATCTGCTTCAGAATATCTGGAAGAATAAACATGGCTCGTATGTCAATGGAGAACTTTCAGATTCTGTTGTCTGAGAGGACTGTATTTTCAATGACTGATTTTGCTTTTTATGAGCAGAGTGGATTAAACCTAAAACTAGTACCTTACATGCTAAATCTGAAATAAGTCTCTACTAATATATATTAAAATCTCTGAAGCTATTAAGTGATACTGTTAGCTCATTGAATGGGGTTGTTAAATATTAATAAAGAGAGGCATATTTTAAACATTTATGAAACATTTTTATAGCCATATATTATGGTCAGTTTTGCTGCATTAATAACTTAGTTTCCATTAAAGAATCCTAAAAGTATAGTGCCTCTCTTTGCCTACCCCCAATATTGATTCTTACATAATTTTGAAAACTTGACTTTAAAAAATAATTTTTCTTCATCCAGCACTGAAATATCAAAAGCTGTTATATTATTAAGATCCTTAGGTGAGACAGTTAAGTTCTTTCACAGCACTGGGATTTATAGAGCCATTGTTCAGGATTTATGCTGTCCTTCACGTGTTATGACTCTGCTTATAGGAAAAGTCTTTCTCTTTGGGCAGTTCTCGTGTTGTATGGTAATACATTGTAGGGCCAGAGTGCACTATAGAAGGTTATATAATAGTTTCAATGAATTCAGCATTATATTGAGTAAAATCTAAAGAATGGAATCCTTACTGATAAAGATTGAAGTCATCTGGGAGCGCTCTGGGTGGCTCAGTTGGTTAAGCGTCCAACTCTTGATTTCGGTGCAGGTCATGAGCTCAGGGTCGTGAGATCAAGCCCAGCATTGGGCTCTGCTCTGAGTGTGTAGCCTGCTTCAGATTCTCTCTCTCTGTCTGGCCTTCCCCACCCTCTCTTGCTTGCTGTCTCAGAAAAACAAACATAAAAGATTGAAGACATCTATGAGATGGTAACAATTGTCAATTCCCTGTGAGTTGAAACACAGCACAGATAGTTAATTTTGAGTATCTAAGATTAGATGAGTGTATCCAGTTTTTCATGATATGTAACCAGTTGTGACTAGGATAAAAATGGACTTTTTCCCCCCACAAGTGTCCCATTATACTGTTTTTAAAAAATTTACCACATTTCTATAGTCCTCTGGCTAAGTACTTGGAGAAGATTTATGGCACAAGTGGATGAACAACTGAATTAATAGGCCATATGTCTTTGATTGCCCTTGATACTTTATAGCAATGTCATTACTGTTTTGGACCAGGTCATTCTTTGTTGTGGAGAGCTGACCTGCTCATGGTAGAATGTGTAGCAGCTTCCCTGCCTTCTAACCCTGATGCCAATGGTACTGTCATTCCCGTCATGATCAAAATCAAATGTCTCCAGACATTGCCAAATGTCCCCTGGGGGGCAAAATTTCCCCTGGTTGAGAATCACTCACTGCTTTATACTGTCAGGACTGAAAGGATAGACTGGCCATATGGGGTGAGCGTCTGTGGGGAGAAGCAGCAGGGTTGGGAGGAACACAGGGAAAATAGTCCCTCTTGAGCTCTGCTCTGTGTATTATCCCAGTGACTTCAGAGTTCCTTCCTCTGACTTCTGCCCATATAAGTTTCTTAGGGCTCCTGTACCAGATTGGCACAAACTGGGTGGCTTAAAACAACAGAAATTAATTCTCTCACTGTTGTCAAGGACCGAAGTCCTAAATCAAGGTGCTGTGCTCCCTCTGAAGGCCCGAGGGAAAACTCTGGTTTTTGCCTTTTCCAGCCGCTTGTGCCGCTAGTGTTTTTTGGCTCATGGCTGCATCAGTGTGATGTCTGCCTCTGTCTTCACACGGCTGTTCTCTCTTTTCCCTGTGTCTTCTCTTGTTTGTCTCTTCTAAGGACATCTGCCATTGGATTTAGAGTCCACTTGGGTAACCCAGGATGGTCTCATCTCACCATACTTAGTTGTATCTGCAAAGACTCCCCCCCCCCCGCCCCCAAATAACGTCACATTCATAGGTTCTGTGGCTTGGGTATGTCTTTTAGAGAGGTCCCCCAATCTGCCCACTACACTGCCTTAATCTAACACTTTGCAGGGCCCGGGGAATTTATTTTTTTAGATATTATAGTTTTGGGAATGAAGTTAGACTTGTATATCTTAGATCTGTCCTCACTGGAAAAGCTTCATAAGTCCTTGCTTTTTTTTTTTTTTTTAAGATTTTATTTATTTATTCAACAGAGATAGAGACAGCCAGCGAGAGAGGGAACACAAGCAGGGGGAGTGGGAGAGGAAGAAGCAGGCTCACAGCAGAGGAGCCTGATGTGGGGCTCGATCCCACAACGCCGGACCACGCCCTGAGCAGAAGGCAGACGCCCAACCGCTGTGCCACCCAGGCACCCCCATAATTCCTTGCTTTTAGGAAAATTTTTTGAAAGCCTCTGGAATGCTGTTCAGTAGGCATGACTATTTGGATTAATGCTAACTGTGGGTAGGCTGAGAAATTATTAATACAGAATTGACACAGATTTCAGCAGCATACATATTGACTTCATTCTACTCAAGATTTGATTTTGCTCTTGAGATCCTGTCCAGCAGGTGGCTGACTCTTTCAGTCACTGGTCGCTCTGTGTCACCAGGCAATTCCACAGGCTTCTCCAAGCCTCTCTGTTTCCTCAACTATAAAATGAAAGATTTGGGCTAAGTGTTCTCTAAGTCCTCTTTCAAATCTGTAATTCTTTGACCACTTTATTAGTAACAGACAATTTTAGATTTATCTCTGAACAATTAAATTTCTTTTTCTGAACAATTAATTTAAAAATTATTTTTTGAGAACCTTATGTGCAAAGGGCTATTCTTGACCCTATACTTAATCTAAAATTTTGTATCCTCTAAGAGCCTCTACTCTTCATGGGCTGTGAAACTAAACCTAGAAATTAGCATAATTAATAAGGTGAAGCATGCAAGATAAATTCCAGATCAATAATGCATTTAGTGTTACAGGTTTTCAGAAGGTCTCAAACAGAAAGTAGTTCTGTTTCCTAATCTTCCACTGTGCCTGCCTAGATCGTGCCCCAGGGAACCCTGGATGAGTATCACTGCACCCAAGAGTCAGGCACACTTACTCATTTGTATGCCTAGCTCTTCCTATAAACTGAGCTTCTGGAAGGCAAGGCTTGTATCTGATTGTGTTACCATAGCAGGTGCTCAAGAAACATTTGTCGAATGAGAAGGTGAAATGCTGCTTATGTGTGGTTATTCAACAGCATTGCAACTCCCAGCCCTCCTTCCCCCTGCAGTGGCCAGGTTACACAATAACCCCTCCTCCTCTCTACTTGGATTCTTCTTGCCTTTTTTTTGTTGACTTTTCTGTTCTTGCACCTCACCAAGTATAAACCTTTTGAAAATTTCCCCCAATTCCTCTCCTATAAACATTAATCTCCGTTTGTCCAGGAACTTTTTTTTTTTTTAAACTACTTTGTTTTTCTAACCTTTGTGCGCCGGTTATGGCCCCTACCCAACACCTGCATAGGCCCTCGAGGACTCGGTTTGTTTTATGGGCTCTGGGTGCTGCAGTGCACTTGGTGAACAGCTCTGTAAAGTGCGAGTGTGTCAAGCACCGTGACAGCTGAGAAATGTGGGCCTGAGCCCCAGCACCGGCAGTCCGTGGAGGAGGAGTAGGACAAAGGGCACGGGCAGCCTTTGTGTGGAACAGGTAATGAAAAGTTTTAAATGGACTGCAGCAACCTATGAAACCCAATGCTGTAATTTAACAGGCCGCTTTTACCAGAGTAAGTGCATGGGAAACCGCTCTGCAAATAGAGCCGGTTCCCTCTTCCTAACACTGGGGTCTGGCCATTCCAGCTAGAGTCTAGTCCCACCCCGGTCTCTCCTCAGTGGGCAGGAGGCAGACACAGGCAAAGCTAGAACTCTGAGGTGATGGTATTGATTAGAGTGTTCTGCAGGAATGTAGGCCCCCGAGGACAGGAGTGAAGGGTACCTGGGGCTGGGGGACAGGCACGAGACGTCCTATAGAACCACCTGAGCCTTAGAGTGACTTTCACCCCCTCTTCAGGTTCTGTTGCATGACCAACTGATTAGATCCTGATTCCAGAGTTTCTAGACAAGATAAAAAGCAGGAGTAGTGAGTTTACTGAAGATTTGTTCCAAAGAAATGGAAAGAGTTTAGGTGATGCTTATATGAAAAAATTTAGAATAATATCTCTATTGTTTAGGATAATATCTCTATCAAGATCGTTTCTGGTTTTCTAAAAGGCCAGAGCTCCAAAAAATACTATAAATGCATGGATTTAAGGAAGGCATTTGATCACAGTTCATCATACTTGTCCCATATGCTGAAGAAAGATTGGCTGAAAATTCCTAATCAGTTACTGGGGTGTATCCTAAGGGTGATTAATGGACTTATGACAGTATGGGCACAGGTCTCTATGTGCCATAGGACTCTATGCACAACTCTGCCCTAGTCTTTTTTTCAGTAAATGGGAGAATGACACAGGTGGCATGTCAGGTAAATTTGCACATTCCAATTGGCAAAATGGCTTAGCCTGAGTTTCTCCATCTGTAAAATATGGTTGCTAGTATCTTTTCTAACTCATAGTTTGATATGAGAATCAAATGTGGTAAACAAATGCAAATGAATTCAGGAATTTGTAAACAAAGCCCTGTTAAAAATGTGTTTTCTCAATCTGATAAGCACTGGGTGATGCATGAAGTTGTCAGATCCCTTTATTGTAACACCTGAACCTCATGTAACACTGTGTGTTAACTATACTGAAATTAAAATTTTTTAAAAAAAATTTTATTTGGTTATTATTCTGTGGAATTATTTTTTTAAATAAGTGAAATGTGGGAGTTCCTACAGTTGGGACAACTTAGGTTGGTAAGGGAAAATGTGTAGTGAGTTAGAGTACAATCATTAAGGGGGTTCTTTTGATAAAATATTTCTATTGCTAAAATGTCATCTTTTCCGTGAGGCCATATATAAAATTGTAACTCCTTCCATTGTGCAGTCCCTGTCCCCTTTCCTTGCTTCATTTTTCACCGTACTACTTGTCACCATCTGACATACTAAACATTTTATTTATTTAGTTTAGTATGAATAAGATTTCTACCTTGAAGGGCGTGCCCCAAGCGGATACCCATAACTATTTATTGAACGAATGAAGGATGAATGAAAGCATCTTGTATTCACTGTTATCTGGGTTTGCTCTTTAGGCATGATGATTCCAACTGATGTCCAAGGTCCTGGCTTGCTTGTTGAACACCCTGATGTGGCTCAAAGAAGGGAGCAGGAAGATTTGCCCTTATACCAACTCCCCAGGACCCGAGTTGTTTCCAAGGCCTCGGCATACGCAGGAACATTATCTTCTAGATATACCACTGATGCATGGTATGATACCATTTATCTTTGTTTTCACATTAGAAAGTATTTTTGTTTTTGCTCTTATTTTTATAAATATGATTATGGTGGCACATTTGGAAAATACAGAAAATATGAATAAAGCTGAATATTAGACAATTTCTTTGAGAATTTCACATACTTAAAATTGAAGGCTATATACAATTTTGTATTCTTGCAGTTGTGTGGAAAATGGATTATGTAGAATATTTATTAGAGAATATTATTAGAGAATAAGAGTTAAGAGTTTATTTTAACAATGTAAGCAAGACATACAGATTAAGGAGGGAATGGATTTAAGAGTTAGAGAATTTGCTGAAATTGGAACTGATAACGTGTCAGGGTGAGAAGACATAGTTGAGGATGACTTGTGTTTCTGGACTGGAACAATAAATGGATTGCGACACCATTAATTCTTTCATATGTGATTGTAGGAGCAAAGGAAGCAACTTAAGTGCCTGTTGATAGATGAATGGATAAAGAAGATGTGGTATTGTGGCCCGTAGGTGGCTTAGTCGGTTAAACATCTACCTTCGGTTCAGGTCTTGATCTCGGGGTTCTGAGCCCCACGTCAGGCTCTCTGCTCAGCAGGGAGTCTGCTTCTCCCTCTCCTGTGCTTTCTCTCACTCGCTCGCTGTCAAAGAAATAAATAAAATCTTAAAAAAAAAAAAAAGACATGGTATATATGCCATGGAATATTACTTAGCGATAAAAAAGAATGAAATATTGCCATTCTCAACAGCATAGATAGATGTAGAGGATATTATGCTAAATGAGATAGGTCAGATAGTGAAAGACAAATGCCATATGATTTCACTTATATGTGGAATCTAAAAAACAGAACACATGAACAAATGAGCAAACTGTCTCATAAACAGAACAAACTGGTAGTTGCCAGAGGGGAGGGGGAAGAGGGATGGGCAAAATAGGTGAAGGGGATTAAGAGGCACAAGCTTCCAGTTATAAAATAAGTTACGGGGATAAGTACAGCATAAGGAATACAGCTAATAATATTATAATTTTTATGGTGACAGATGGTAGCTACAGTTATGGTGAGCTTTTCGCAATGTATAGAACTGTCGAATCCCTATGTTGTACACCTGAAACTAATAAAACATTGTGTATTATACTTCAATTTAAAAAATTGTATAGGAGCATGAACAGATTGGAAGGGGAGATGATTTTAGTTTGGGACATGTTGAGGGTTCCACAGAGTGAAGTGGAATCAATTAGATGTGTGAGTCTGGGGATTATCCTGATGTGGATAATCGGGAGCAAGATCAAGTGTAGGTAAAACTGCTAGATTTGAATAGTCATCATCCGTTGTAAGCTCAAATAATAAGAACATAGGGCCAAAATTGTAGTCCTGCAAAGCAGTAATGTTACAGGTATGAATGGAGGAAGAAGATAATAGAGTGAAATGAACAAAACGTTGGAGGAAATTGATGAACCTAGAGATAGTCATAGAAACCAGGAAGGAGGACATTTTGTTTTTTTAAGATTGATTTATTTATTTATTTATTTATTTATTTATTTATTTATTTATTTATTATAGTGAGTGTGTGTGCAAGCAAGGGGAGGGTCAGAGGGAGAGGAAGAGAGAATCCTCAAGTAGATTCCCCGCTGAGTGCAGATCCCATCATGGGGCTTGATCCCATAACCCTGAGATCATGACCTATGCCGAAGTCAAGAGTCAGACACTCAACCCACTGAGCCACCCTGACACCCCCAGGAAGACCATCATTACATGCTTCAGAGAGATCAGAGCAGATAAAACAGAAAAGTTTGCACGGGGTTTGGCCACACGGATGCCCTTGGTAAACACAGAACAGTTTCAGTAAAGTAGAAATTAGAAAATAGTGGGTTGAGAATTGAACAGGTCTGAAACTGGGCATAGTAAGTCCAGTAAGACTAGTGTTTTCAGAATCCTGGTCATGAAAAGAGATAGATATAATGCATGTTATTACATAGCTAGAGGGTAGTACTAGATTGAGGTAAAGGAGAAGGAATTATATACTGCATATATAGTGTATGTGTGTGTGTGTGTGTCTGTCTGTCTTTGTTTCTTTCTGGGAAAGATCCAGCGAAGGAATATGTCGATGCTAGAAAAGTGATGATTAAACACTGTCCCTGGCGAGGGTGAAGGGAGAGAAAGACATTGCACACCTAGAGAGATGAACCTTTGATGGTTTGATGGGAGGAAGTTTACCTCCTCCACAGACACAGGTGCCAGGAATGAAAAGGAAGGTATAAATATAAGTGCTATTTGTGTCCTGCGAGCAGGAATCCCAAGAGATTTTTTATTTTTTATATTTTTTGTGATTTAGGTAAAGGTCATTTTAAAACAGTGATGAGGTGGTAGTAATGTGGACATTAATAGGAGAGGTGTCAGAGTAGGGATTCACTTTTGAAACAAGGATAGGAGAGTAACGGCTTAGTGGAGGAAGGGAATTTAGAAAAATCTTGCCCCTCCTTTTCCAACTTCCCCAAGTGAGACAATGAGCATCCCTCACTTGAGCGTGATATCTGTGGCAGGGAACCAGAAGCTGTAGGGAGAACAGAAGAAGTCGGGAGAACATTCGGTGAAGAGGTCAGGGTGTGGAGTAGTTTCTTGACAGTTCAAGGATATTCCATGGAGTGTGATGGGTAGTTTGGCTGGAGGGTCTTGGGGGTGGGTCTGGGAATAGAAGCAAGGAGAAACCAGAGCAGCAGGGAAGGAAGGAGTTGGAGGCGTTGGCCAAGCATAGCAGGGATGAGAGATAGGGTGGATTTATTGGCCTTCATGTTTTTATTAAAACCTTAGTCCAAGAATGGTTTTTTGTTGATATATGAAGTGTCTTAGTATGATATCACTTCTCAGTTCAGCAACCTCGTGACCTTTGCCTATAGGTTTAGATAGAAACTTCATATCACAAAAAGTTGGTCCTGTGCTTCAGCATAGCTCCTCTCTGAGTGGAAAGGAAAGACTCAGATCAGCTCAACTACTTGGAGGAATCCGGTGGCTTTTTATTCGGCAGAGAACCAGTGTGCAGAGGGGAGGTGCTGACAGGTCCTGTGTTCCGGTGCGAGTGATGTAACCAGCTCCTTGGGAAGCACAGTCTTAAACAGGCAGTGGGTTTGTTTCTTTAGGAGAGATGCCTGGAGGTGGAAGTACTGAGAGGCTTAGGAATATAATTTTATGACTTTTTAAAAACTAAAAAAGTTTTTAAGTAATCTCCACTACTTGTCTTGAACTCACAACCCCTAAATCAAGAGTCACGTGCTCCACTGACTGAGCCAGCCAGGTAGGTGCCCCTAATTTTATGACTTTTTACATGGTCAAATTACTTTTCAAATGAAACATCTTTATTTTTAAAATTTCTCTTAGGCTTGGTGTTAATAATTGAATCTGGTCAAAGAATTTGGAGATGGGGCTGCTTCTTTAAAGGTGTAGAACTGTGACTGCAGAATTGGACAACACCTAAATACATTTCCTAGACCACCCCTCCTTTCTTATGCAGAAGACCAAATGGAACATCCATTGTGTCTTACTTGCTTCTTCAGCTTCTGAGAAGGAAGATGCACTTGACTCCTCCCCCATCCATTACTTTTTCTCTTAAAGTAACTTTGACAAGCTGACTTCTTATGCAGGCACAGGCATCCCAGAGTTTTGACCTAACTTTTATCTTGAAAGATCAGTTTTGCATTTGAATATTGTTGTTTTGTTTTTTGGGTTTTTTTTTTTTTGACTTGCTGTCATAGATTCAGGCTATGTTGAAATTTCAGCCCGTTCTAGAAGAGTTCCTGTAAGTCGTATTTCTTCTCTCTCAGTCTTTCAAGATGTGCCCCATGGAGTTAGGGTCATGGGAGAGTATCGATTGCCACTCAGGAGCTCTCCTGAGTAATGCATAGATTCTTTCGGAAGACAGTCTTTCAGACCAGGGTATCATGAAGTGCTGAATGATATTTTAGAGTTTCTACTTTGCATTAATTTTTGTGTAGGACCCAGCAAAGTTATTTAATGTGCACCGTGCCTCTGCATCACACTGACATGGACCTCTCTGTACCTTTGGAGGCCTGTTTTTTGGTTTGTTTTTAATATTCAATTTGAAGGGGGCCAGTGGTGCAATGGATGATGTGTCTGACTATGGGTCAGAATGTTTATTCAATTTATTTAAACTAAAAACAAAACAAAAACAGTTCACCTATTTCTCCTGCCTTTCATCCCCTGCCTCTTGCAATCACCAGTGTGTTCTTTGTATCTATGAGTTTGGTTTTTTGGCTGCTGTTTGTTTTAGATTCCACATATGAGAGATCATGTGGTATTTGTCTTTGTCTGATGTATTTCACGGAGCATAATACCCTCAAGTTCCATCCATGTTGTCTCAAATGGCAAGATTTCATTCTTTTTATGGCTGTATAACATTCCATTGTGTGTGTGTGTGTATTTCATTTTTTCAGATAAATACCCAGAAGTGATATTGCTGGATCATACAGTAATTGTATTTTAAAATTTTTGAAGAACCTCCATACTTTTTCCAATTTACCTTTCCAACAACAGTGTACAGGAGTTCCCTTTTCTCCATATCTTTGCCAAACAGCATTTGGTGTTTCTTGTTTTTTTTGATAATAGCCATTCTAACAGTGTGAAGTGATACCTCATTAGGGTTTTGATTTGCACTTCTCTGCTGATTCATGATGTTAAGCATATTTTCATGTACCTGTTGGTCATCTGTATGTCTTTTGGAAAAAAATGTCTATTCAGATTTTCCATTTTTTAATTGGATTGTTTTTTGGTATTGAGTTGTATGAATTCTTCATATATTTTGAATTTTAGTCCCTTATCAGATAGATGATTTGCAGTTATTTTATCCCATTCAGTAGGTTGCCATTTTATTTGCGTATGGTTTCCTATGCTGTACAGAAGAAGCTTTTTAGTTTGATGTAGTCGCATTTGTTTATTTTTGCTTCCGTTGCCTTTGTTTTTGGTGTCAGATTAAAAATATAATTACTAAGACCTATGCCAAGGAGTTCACCACCTATGTTTTCTTCTAGGAATTTTGTGGTTTTAGGTCTTACATTCAAGTCTTTAATCCACTTTGAATTAATTTTTGTGTATGCTGTAAGATAGTGGTCTGGTTTCATTTTTTTGTATGTGGCTGTCCAATTTTCCTTACACCATTTATTGAAGAGACCATCCTTTCCCCACTGTATGTTCTTGGCTCCTTTATTGTAAATTAATTGATGATCTAAGTTTGGGTTTATTTCTGGGCTCTCTATCCCATTGACCTATGTGTCTCTTTTTATGCCAGTACTGCCATTTTAATTACTATAGCTTTGTAATATAGTTTGAAATCTGGAAGCATGTTGCCTCCAGCTTTGTTCTTTTTTTTTTTAAACATTATTTATTTGACAGAGAGAGAGACAGCCAGCAAGAGAGGGAACACAAGCAGGGGTAGTGGGAGAGGAAGAAGCAGGCTCCCAGTGGAGGAGCCTGATGCAGGGTTCGATCCCATAACGCCGGGATCACGCCGTGAGCCGAAGGCAGACGCTTAATGACTGAGCCACCCAGGCACCCCTCCAGCTTTGTTCTTTCTCAAGATTGCTTTGGTTCTTCTGGGTCTTTGTAGTTTCATACAAATTCTAGGATTGTTCTGTTTCTATGAAAAATACCATTGGAATTTTGATAGTAGTTGCATGAATCTGTACATTACTTAGGATAGTACAGACATTTTTACGATAATTTTTCTAATCCATGAGCATGAAATATCTTTCCATTTATTTGTGTCATCTTCAATTTCTTTCATTAATATCTTGTAGTTTTTAATATGCAAGTCTTTCATCTTCTTGGTTATTTTTAGGTATTTTATTCTTTTCGATGGCATTGTAAATGGGATTGTTTTCTTAATTTCTCTTTTTGATACTTTGTATCAATATAAAGAAACAGATTTTTGCATGTTGATTTTGTATACTACAACTTTGCTGAATTTGTTTATTCTAACAGTTTTTGGATGGAGTCTTTAGAGTTTTCTGTATATAATAAATATCATGTCATCTGTAAATAGTGAGCTTTACTTCTTCCTTTCCAATTTGGATGCCTTTAGTTTCTTTTTCTGGTTTAATTGCTCTGGCTAGGACTTCCAGTACTATGTTGAATAAAAATGTTAAGAGTGGACATCCTTGTCTTGTTTCTGATCTTAAAGGAAAAGCTTTCACCTTTTCACTGTTAAGTCTGATCTTAGCTATGGGCTTGTCATATATGGCATTTATTATGTTGAAGTACATTCCCTCTATACCTGCTTTGTTTAGAGTTTTTATTATAAATGGATTTTGAAT
Organism: Ursus maritimus; assembly: GCF_017311325.1. Taxonomy (NCBI): domain Eukaryota; kingdom Metazoa; phylum Chordata; class Mammalia; order Carnivora; family Ursidae; genus Ursus; species Ursus maritimus. The sequence continues at coordinate 53,877,570 of NW_024423564.1, read as the reverse complement.
TTTGTCAAATGCTTTTTTCTGTATCTGTTGAGATGATCGTGTGACTTTTATCCTTCATTTTGTTACTGTAGTGTATCACATTGATTTGTGAATGGTGAACCATACTTGCATCCCTGGAATCAGTCACTGGATTATGGTGTATGATCCTTTCAATATATTGAAAATATGCTCTACTGACTGAGCCAGCCAGGCACTCCTATATAAAATTCCTAAATAAAGATTTGGTGTATGGAAAAAAAAATTGGAGCTCGAAAGAGTGTATAAGCTCCTTTTGGGGAGATACCAGGGAGCTAGAGCAAAGCAGAAGGAGAGTGCCAGGATGGCGTTCACAACCCAGGTTCCTTTAGAGCAACACTGTAGGTTGCTGAATGTGTGCCAGACCTAAAATCTGCCCCTCAGCCTGAAGCTCCAGAATAAGCAAAGTGACCTTCAGAGGAAGACTGGGGCATGTGCCTCAATCTGTTATCTTTGAATTGCCCTGGTGGTAAGCCTGCCAAGAATCATCCTCTGATTGCCATAGTCCTGTGGGATCCGGGAATGCAAGACCCTTCATCCACCAGAGCCAGGCAATCAAGGGGCATCCCCTGGACGTCAGCTGCAAAAACTGGGTATCAGACTCATGGAATGCTCCCCTCCAAGAGTCAGTGGCACTCCTGGAGTGTGGCAGAGGGTGAGCATGATGAGAGCACGTGCCCTCTGAGGTCTCTGGAAAGGATTAGTCAGCCTCAAGATGAGTGCTTCATTAGAACCCCACCTCTCAGGCCACAGCCCTAATGATTAATAGGCTCCTCCATGGAAGGACGAAGCTCCTGGGTCTGTGCCTCTTGTTATGCTCTAGGGGTGGTAGCTGTTGAAGAATTTGTTGTCCATTGGTTACAACTTAGTGGGACTCATGAATGTAAGCCTAACTGGCCCCAAGAATCAGGCAATATAGAGGTGTCCCCTCTACAGCAATCACAAATATTGGGCACCAGATTAGGGGTGTGAGCTCCTTTTTGGGTGACACTGATTATTACAATCCCATGTGACCAAGAACATGAGCTCCTCTGGCTTCTAGAGTCAGATGATCAAGAGGATTGGTAGTAAGAGGTCAGATGCTCCTTGAAGTGGAGATCTCTAGGAAGGGGCCTTTGGGCAAGCAGGGTGTGATAACTCTGGAGGGAATCCAAGTGATTTTTGTTCCAAGTATGCTTCTTTCCTTATAAAGCCTCTTGAGATTCTGGCTTCAGAACGCACTTGGCTTCAGTCTTTTTTCTGACTCATCTCTGTCATCACCTGCTGCCTAAAACATATGGGCACCCGTAATGGGGAACATGCACATTTCTCAGACTAATGGCAGATCTGTAGTATAGATACAGCATAGGTACTATTCAACCATTTCCTCTGTTATCTGTAGCTACCTGACCCTGAGAAGGTTTCCCTTGTGTCTGTATTTCCTCACTTACAAAGTGGGTAGTTCTTTGAGTTAAGTAAGTGTGCATATAAAGGACTTCATATAATGCCTTGAACAGTGCTTAATGAAAGGTTGGCAATGATGCTAGATGACAAGGATAGACTCATGGGCTCAGAGGTTTCAAGGGCAATGTTCTTTGTTGCTGAGTTTATTAGAGATTGTGGTTTGTGTGTGTGTGTGTGTGTGTGTGTGTGTGTGTAAGTGTAATGAGTAGGATCAACTATAGTAAGGAAAACAAGGTATCAGCCTAAAGCCTAGGAGGAAGAACTTGAGATGAAACACTTGTATTTAAAATTGAAAAAAATCATGTTATAGGCATACTAGTATACAAATGAAAATAAATGCTTTCAGGTATCGATCGTTTGCTATGAATATGGCAGGTGAAATAGGCAGGGTGTTGTAGTTGGGGAAAGGATTAAGTGAGTTAATGTTACGTTTTGAGCCCCAGTACAGTGCCTGGCATTTAATGCCTTCGAAGGCAATGGTGGATATTTAATAGATTTACTTTTGAGGCAAACTGCCAAAAATTATGTGTAGATTCAGAACATTGGTAGGAGGCTGAGGATTAGGGGAGAATAAATATGTACATTTGAGCAAAGACTACTCTGAAATGTTTGAGTTGGGAGGAAAACGGGAGATTTCTAGTATAATGCTGTTGGAGCTGTTGTCTACTCTGCAGGCGAAGACAAATGTGAGAAATTAGGACAAGAGGCACATAGAGCATTATACTAATGTGTTTGAAAATATAATTAGATCTTTGTTTACTAATTCAGGCTCTACAGAAGGCCAAATGAAAAGTAAATTTGTTGTAAGAAAGCAGCTTACCCATTATGGCTTGAGTTTTTTTGTTTCTTAAGAAAACTCTTAAACACAATTTTATGTGTTTATATAAAATGCGCAAATTTTAAGGGAGAGTTTAATTTTGGTAAATTCATGTCATCAACAGCCTGATCAAGATATTACGTCCATCACTCCTTTGGCAGTGTCCCGCCCCAGGCAGCTACTAATATGACTTTTAACACCGTAAATTATTTCTCCCGTTCTAGAACGCATGTAAATGTTATCATGCAGTAGGTACTTTTTTGTGTCTGGCTTCTTTCCCTCAGCACAGTCTGTGTCCTTCTAAACTTGAATGTAAGGGAATGCCTATTCCTTATGTATACTGGTGTCATATAATAATTTCCTTTGCAAACTTCAAAATCACCGTGTAACATCTGTGTAAGTAGCCCTACTAGTTTGAAAAACACTAGTGCCTACCATCCAATTCCCTATGGTGTATCATGGAAAATTACCATATAGACTCTGTACTTAAAGTGGAAAAAGAAATCTCGAGATCGTTTAGTCACCACCAAAACTCATCCTGCTTGCATCATTTTAGAGTGCTGAGTTTACTTGACTCTCATTTTGGCTTTGTACTTAGTAGGTAGAAATTTTATATGAAAAAAGTTATGTTGGAAAGAAAAGGTCTGATTCATCTCATTTTTGTATGATGCTGAAAATTTGATTTGCAAACAGATTGTATATCATGATCAAATCTTACATTAATATCCAGTTGTTCATTAACGGGGTGGTCCCCCTTTCCTCCCAGTTCTGTAAAAAAAATGGTAACTTTGGCTATTTGTTATAAAAGTCTAAAATAAAAAGCACTGTTTCTATTGTATGGCTAATTCCTCTGGGGGAAAATGGGTTATAAAACTGGATAAGTGTGAGAAGTAAATTTCATTTATTTTAACATGAGATTCTAACTGATTGAACTATTGACCGTATTTAATCAGTGCAAATTATAAAATTTGAGGTCAGAAATCCCTTGTTAAAGTTTTAAATATGTTTGTGTAAATTTAGATCTTAATATGTGCAGTAAAAATATTTTACTTTCTCAATTAAATTTTAATTTGGTTGTAAAGGTTGCATTCATCAATGTAAAGTGATCACATTAGTTTGTATAGTTGCTTATCTCCTGTAATGGTATTTCCAAAACAAATCACACTATCTGGTTAAGCTTTTGCAAGATAGTTTTTTGGGGGGTTGGTTTGTTGTTGTTGCTATTTAAAGATTTTAAGTAATCTCCACAACCAACGTGGGGCTTGAACTCACAACCCTGAGATCAAGAGTCGCATGCTCCCCCGACTGAACCAGCCAGGCACCCCTAAGCTTTTGCAAGTTTTATCTTTCTCTAAGTATGAAATAATCTGAATAAAATATGTGTAAACTTCCTAAAGAAATATGCTTCGAAAAAGTCAGGGAGTTTCTTCCAACAGAATAATCCTTTTGTTACACCATCAAAGAAAACTAAAATTTTGCCTATTCTAGACAGGGTTTTCTAGACAGGGAAACCTCCTTAGTTGTATATGAAAGCCAGCTGTTTGGGGAATCTTTGGTTTTCATTTTTTTTTAACAGGGAAACTAATAGTCCCTATTAATGTTAAAACTTGGTTTCCATTCTATTTTAGGTTTCTAAAAATTGAATAATAGTAGCATCCATGTACCATAGTAAAAATACCTATGTGGGGTTTTTTTTTTCCTAGTGCTTCTTATGAACTGTTTTTGCTCACAATACTTCTGATGCCAAATGTGTAGGATTTCCCCTCTGCCCAACTACTGATTCTCTGGGCACTAACTGGTGTCTTACAGTTCAGTTTCAAATTCTGACACTAGCTACTCAGAGTTAGCGCTGATCACACAGGCTAAGGGCTTAGTTCCACAAGACTGTCCTGACTTCAGATGCCAGTCACAAGTAGCCACGCTGCAAGCTGTACTTCTGACCAACCAGCTACAAATTGGGAGTTCCCATGATCCCTTTCTCAGGTTTGATGATTTGGTAGGACAGCTCATAGAATTTAGGAAAGTGCTTTACTTACTCTTACTGGTTTATTATAAAAGATACAACTGAGAAGTAGCCAAATGGAAGAGATGCGTAGGGCGAGATATGGAGCATGCACAGAGCTTCCATGCCTTTCCTGGTGCAATACCCACCCCCGAGCCAGTACATCAGTACCTTGATGTATGTGCCAATCTGGAATTTCTCTGAACCCTGTTTATTGGTTTTTATGGACGTTCCATTATGTAAGCATGATTGATTACATCATTGGCCATTGGTGACTGAACTCCATCTCTAGTCCCTCTCCTCTTCCCAGACGAGGGTGGGACTGAAATTCTAACTAATCATATGGTTGTTTTTCTGGCAACCAGACCCCATCCCAAAGCTACCTAGGGTCTCACCAAAAGTCCCCTTGTTAGCGTAATAAAGTCAGGTATGGTTGAAAAGGGCTTGTTGTAAATAACAAAAGATGATCCTATCACTTCTGTCACTTGAGAAATTTAAGGGTTGTGGAAGCTCAGTGCTGCTGCTTATTATCACACCTATTATGATTTGGGATACAGGAAAGTAGAAAATGGAGAGGAGGAAGGTTTCAGTGTTGGTTTGCTTTTTGGATTTTTAAATGTAATCTTTAATGAATATTTATTTAAAGGGGAATTCTAAAATACAGCAGAGTGGGGTGCCTTGGTGGCTCAGTCAGTTAAGCGGCTGCCTCTTGATTTTGGTTCAGGTCATGATCTCAGGGTCCTGGGATTGAGCCCTGTGTTGGGCTCCGAGCCCAGTGCGGAGTCTGCTTGAGGATGCTCTCTCTCCCTCTTCCCTCCCCAGCTCTCATGTGCTCTCTCTCTAAAATAAAAAAAAATAAATAAATCTAAAAAATAAAAATAAAAAAATACAGCAGAGCATGAAGATACTCATGAAGGTTAGACTGAAGCTTAGGACTCCTGACTCCTCTTCCAGATAACATATGGTAATATGTCTACCCTATTTGATAGCATTACCTTTGTAGCTATTCTGTAATTCAGCATTTTATGTTGGTATTTCTTGCAGTAATGTCCACATTACAAAAAACAGGATATAATCTCAGCGTATCATATTTGGGATAGCAAATAAATTACGTCAGTAGCATGGGCTATTAAGATGCTATTAAATAGGGGCGCCTGGGTGGCTCAGTCGTTAAGCGTCTGCCTTTGGCTCAGGGCGTGATCCCGGCATTCTGGGTTCGAGCCCCACATCAGGCTCCTCTGCTGGGAGCCTGCTTCTTCCTCTCCCACTCCCCCTGCTTGTGTTCCCTCTCTCGCTGGCTGTCTCTATCTCTGTCAAATGAATAAATAAAATCTTTAAAAAAAAAAGAAAAGATGCTATTAAATAAAAAATGATGATTATAATACATGGGGAAAATTTTGATGCAAATTCAAATGAAAAAAAATTGTAAAGGAAGTGAATGTTAAGCCTCAGTTAAATGCCAGTCATATATCATTTACCCCTTACTATTACATAGGGTAATCAGAATATGAAAGTGTCTGTTATTACAACCATCCAACAAATATGCACATGTACAAAAAACAATGTAATGTGATAAAATGAAGACTTAAGTTGGTAGAATCATGAGTATCATTTAGGGATTGCATTCAGCTGCTTACAAACAAACACCTCAGTGTAGCTTAACCAAACAGGGCCTTAATTTTTTTCATGTAAAAAAACCCTGAAGAAGGTGATCTGTCAGGGTCTTAAACACCTTCTTCCTTTCTGCTCTGCTGTTCTTAATGTATTGATTTAGTCATTGTTTCCTCATGATTTTAAAATGGATGCTTCACCGCCCATGTCATCTCTGCCTTCTAGGCAAGAAGAAAGGGAAGGTCCTAGAAGAAGGCTCCTGCCAGATGATTCTCTCTCCATTTAATGAGGTTTTCTGGAAATCTCTAGGGACTTCTACTTTCATTTCAGAACTCTAGCATCCAGTTACCATTAGCTGAAAGGAAGTCCAGAAAATGTATTTCTTTAAAGCTGGGCATAGTGCCACCTGGAATAAAAGAGAGGTTATGTTGGTAAGGAAGGAGGGAGGGGACATTAGATAAGTAATTGGCAAGTATCTGCCAAGCTCTTTTTCCTTAAATATTGTGATGCTCTTAATAATAAAAAATATACTGTCTGAGGCAAGAAAGCCATCTGGCAGTGGATGAGATGTTAATGATCCCAATCCCCTTTTTTCTTTTTAAGATTTTATTTATTTAAGAGTGAGAACAGGGGGAAGGGGGAGAGGAAGAAGCAGACTCCCCACTGAGCAGGGAGCTCAATGCGGGGCTCTATCCCAGGACCGTGGGATCATGACCTGAGCTGAAGGCAGACACTTCCCAACTGAGCCTCCCAGGAACCCCATGATCCCAATTTCTTAACTGATTTTTGGATTGTCTAGATCCTTTCAGTTTTCTCTTTCTCACTCAGCCATAAACCATTATATCCCAGAAAGTCTGTCCGTAGAAGCAGCAAATAGGTGGAGTTTTGTTACTTTTTATGGGACTTATTTGAGAGTTCAGAGAAAAATGGAGCATTGAAACTTTGAGTGCTGCAACAAAGATTGGGATACTATGAAGAGGTTGTGTAGGAGCCTTCCGTGAGCCTCGGTTCCTCACGTGGAAAGTATAATACTATGACCTGCAGTACTTCACGGGGTTTTTGTGAACATGGAATGGAAGAGGTAGCGCCTATATTTTTGTGTAGAGTAATACAACGTACACTATCAGATCTGTTATCTCATTTGGTGGTCCAGAGTCACACACCGATTTTATGGTGCAGGTTAGACTGAAGCTTAGGACTCCTGACTCCTCCTCCAGATAACATATGGTAACGTGTCTACCCTATTCAATAGCATTACCTTTGTAGCTATTCTGTAATTCAGCATTTTATGTTGTTATTTCCTTACTAACATAACTTGGTGAAAGTATGGTGGTGCTAGGTGGGAGGATCGAATTAGATCTAACATAAGTAAATCTCTCTGCAAACTGCAGAATGATGGATAATGACACAGAATATTCAGGGGCTAAAATTGACAAGGGCATTATTTAGGGCCAAGGTGACAGATCTAGAAAGAGGGATTGTGCTTAAGCTGTTTAGCCATTTCCACTATTGATGTTGGTTTATGCTGGAGTGTTCTCTTTGCTGGTCAATCAGTACCAAGTTTGAAGGACTATAGTTCCTAATATTTTATATATTGATAGAGAAACATGTGAAATTGTACAAATCAAACACAGATTTTTAGAAAATAGCATCTGGAGTGTCACAAATTAAAGTGTTTATAATAGTTCTATGATTTTCTGGTGGCAGGTGGATATTTACTGAGTTGAACATTAAAGCAGTGTTCTGGTTGATGTACATACTTTATTGATGTAAATATTTTAAAAACTTAGAAATTAAGACCTATTTAACTACATATAGATTGTTTAAATTCAAAACTTTCTGGGAACCTTTAATACAACACTGTGTTTTACAAGTTGTGTGTGTATTTTTTCCTTTCTCTCCCCTCAGTGAGTTACCTGAGAGAGAAGAAGGTGAAGGAGAAGAAACTCCAAACTTCAGCCACTGGGGTCCACCAAGAATGTATGTTGATTGACATTATTGGCTTTCTCAGTAGGAGAACACAATCGAATAGTTGCTCCTTAATTCTGTAGTGTCATTTGAGCATGTACTGATTGAGAAATTGCCGTCATTCACATGTAGGCTGGCCTAAATTTTAGTTTCATTTTTGTCTTATCTAGGGACTTTTAGCCAGGCAAAATGACTATAATCAACATTAAATAGAAAGTTTTTATCACACTTTTTCAGGAAAAGCAATTTACAAATGTCCATGTATGATAGTAACCAATGGACTAAGTATACTTTATAATTGCATCACTGCCTTGAATGCAATAAGATTTCGTTCTTTTTTTTTTTTAATATACAGCAACAGTAGTTGAGGCTTCTAGCATGTATTCATTTATCTCTAACCTCCTTCTCTTGTGTTCGTCCAAATTTGTGCCTCGTTTGAGCTAACAGAACCTAAAAGTCTTCCTTTAGCTGCTCTTTCTGTTCTGCATTCATTATTAATTCCACATGGTGTTTTCTTCTTGCACTTCCGAGTTTTGTCTTAAAGACTCTTGGGAGCTGTTTTCTGAACTCCTTTTTAATTTCAGTTAATCATTGGCCACATCTGTGCAGTTTGAGTAAAATTCATAACCATTCGAAGGGCAAGTTTTATTCCATACTTTATTTTAAAAAGTGATGTGGGGGTAGGAAGAAAAGAGAGCCAGCCAGCTTTAAGAGCAAAATCTTCCTCTACTTAAGCACAGGTTAGACCTCGTGACTGGAAAAGGCAGTTTAGGCAACAAGCCTTTTAGTGGCAAATTTATTTTATCGTGAAAGTCTGTGCTTTTTGCCAAAATGATGCATGCAACTTTCTTGATTCTTTTTTTCACCCATTTGTTATTTCCTTCATCCATTCTTTGCTGTTATGGATGTGGATTAAAAGAACTAATTATAGAAGATATATTGTGGTCGGAGATGCGAACATTAAGGCCTAACAAAATCTCTGAATATTAAGAGGTGTACTTATTGTTTTAGAAATCTTTTTTCCAAATTCAAGCTTTCGCATGTGCCGTGAATGATTGATATGTCCTATAATTTTGAAACTGAGTACAATTTCGATAACATTTGTAAAAAATATATTCATATAAAATATGAGTCACAAGGATATGGTCCAAATCGACCACTTGCAATGACAGTCCAACAAATTATATTAACTTGCTCATAAGTGAATTTGTTTTCTTTTTATAGTGTTGAGATATTTAGAGAACCCAATGTGTCTCTTGGTATTAGTATTGTTGGTGGACAAACTGTTATAAAACGCCTGAAGAATGGAGAGGAACTTAAAGGTATATTTATCAAACAAGTTTTAGAAGACAGTCCGGCAGGAAAAACAAATGCCCTTAAAACAGGAGATAAAATACTTGAGGTAAGTGATGTTAAAATTCCATGTTTGTTTGAAACCTCCTTAAAGACAGTAATTAAGCCAGAAGTCCTTCCATTTGTTGGGGTATATGTGGGTCCAATTGGTGTATTTTCTTTCAGTGCCCTAGTCTGTATGTTGTTTGCATAATTTCATGAGATTCCCAAGTTGGGGTGGTAGCATGTAGCATATCCAAAGGATCAGCTTAATAAAAAACAATTTCACAATTTAACAGCATGAGACAGCTGGGTGAGCATTGTGTTTTTCCCACAGTCGTTAACAAACTCTAAATTTTTGTCATCATTTAAAAACTTTCTAATCATCATCTTTTAAATTGAAGTATAGTTGACATGCAGTGTTACGTGACCTTGCAGGTGTGCTAGGTGTACAACATAGTGATTCGACACTTCTGTACCACACCACAAGTGTGGCTAGCATCTGTTGCCGTACAACATTATTATAATATTATTGACCGTATTCTCCAGAACAAGCTCTACATTTTATAAATATGTGTCAGTGGGATAGCCATGCTTATCCTCCCAGACTCCATTGGAGGAATGGGTGACTCCATTGTTCACATGTGATAGGCTTTGCAGAGTTTAGGGCACATCAAGGCACTGAGAATGTCCTGAGGTCTAAATCTCATGCATTTCTTTGCACTGGGTTAATTGGATGACATCATATTAAGTATCTTTAATCCCAGAATCTGTATGTTCTTGATACATGCTTTATGATGCTGAACTTCAGCTGTGGTGCTTTAGTTCTGACAGAATGAAAAGAGCCCTGGAGGTCATGGGCTGAAGTCTTGATTGTCCTGTTTATTTTGTACCTGTTCTTGGACATCATATTAAACCCACCTCATTCTCAGTTTCAAAATGAAATGGAAATGAGAATTTAAAACCTGTAACATCATTGTGAGGATAAAAGCCAAGAACTGTGTAAAACTGCTCTATATATACAAATATTAGGTTATATTTGTGTTTTTGAAATTAAAAGAAGATTTCAAACACACTGAGGATATGGCAATGAAGAAAATGAGCAAAATTCCTACTCTTAGGGCATTTACACAGTAGTGGGGAAGGTAGATAATAAGTAATTTGTAGAGTGTGGGATTGTAGTAAAGAGTAGAAAGATAAGGAACAAAGGGTGGTGGAGGTAGTGATTGCAACTGATAGATGGTTATGGAAGGTGATGTTGGGACAAATATAGGAATGAGAAAGTGAGCCATGGGGATGTACAGGAGAAGAAGTCTCCAGGCAGAAAGAACCAAAATGCTTAAGCTCTGAGGTAGGAGTTTGCCCGGCTATGTTGAAGGAACAGAGAGAAGTCCAGCATTGCTAATGTAGGTAGAGTGAGCAAGAGACTGAAGAGGAAAGTCGGAGAGATCGTGTGAAGCCACATCACAGAAAGCTTGGGAGTTTGTCGTCCCTGAACGTAGCGAGAGTCCATTAGAGAATTACAAATGCATACATATTTTAAAAGGATATCTCTGGCTTCTGGGCAGGTGCGGTTTCCTTTATTTAGTATTTGCATGGCACATTGTTTTTTTCATTCCTTCATTTTCACCCTTGTGATTTTGTTTTAGTTATATGTTTTGTAAGCAGCCTATAACTGGATTTTGCTTTTTTAAATCTACCTCGGTAAACTTCATCTACGAAATAAGTGACACTGATTCTTTTTTTTCATTACTGATATATTTGAACTTAATTTTTAAATGTATATTTTGTGTTTTGTTTGGTCTTTTTTCTTCCTCTTAACTTTCTGTTTTGAAACAGTCATAGGAAATTGTAAAGAAATGTATAAGCAAGTCCCAGGTACTCTTCCCTCAGCCTCCCCCAGCGTTAACGGGTGACCCAGCTGTAGTGCAAGAGCAAAACCGAAATGCTGATATCGGCACAACACCAGTTATACGTGCACTGACGTAGAACTGTGTGTGTTTTTATAGCTCTACACAGTTTCTTCACATGTGTAGCCTTGCATAACCACCCGGCAATCAAAGAAACTCAGCAATATCGCCTCAAGACTCCCCTGTGCTACTCTCTACCGCCATGCCCCTTGCCCTGCCACATCCCCCCATACCCAGCCTCTGGCAATCACTACTCTGTTTCTACATGCCTGCAATTAGTTGTTTCACAGTTGTCACATAAATGGAATTATGTATTCTGCATCTTTTTGAGATTGGCTTTTTTCACTCAGCACAAATTCACCGAAGTTCATTTAATTTGTGTGTCCATCAATAATAGTTCATTCCCTTTTATTGTGATTGAACACTATTCCATGGTGTGGAGGAGGCACCACAGTTTAACCATTCACCCGTTGGAAGGTGACACCTGGGTAGTTTCCAGTTCTTGGCTATTATGAATAAAACTTCTATAAACATTTGTATACAAGTTCCTAAGTGAAAGTAAGTCTTCATTTGTCTGAAGTAAATGCCCAAGAATGCAATTGCTGGTTGTATGGTAAGTCCATTTTTAGTTTTGAAAGGAACTATTTTCCAGAGTGTCTGTACTATTTTACATTCCCACCAGCAATATATGAGTAATCCGGTTTCTCCACATTCTCACCAACATTTGGTGTTATCACTTTTTTTCATTTTGGACGTTCTCATAGGGAGATAGTGATATCTCGTTTTGAGTTTCCCTAATGGCTGATGAGAAAGAACATTTCATGCCATCTGTACATGTGCTCCTTAGTGAAATGTTTGTGCATGTCTTTTGCCTGTTTTCTAGTTGCATTGTTCATTGTTTTATCTTTTTAAATTGTGTTTTTTCCCTCATCTTTCTCTGCTGTGAGTTGAATACAAAGTATTCTCTCACTTATCCATCACTTTTATATACTAATAAGAACCCACTGTTTTGTCCCAGATTTAATAATTTCTTTAAACTCACAGCAGATTTGCAATGTTAACACTTTAATATTTTATTTTATCAAGCATACTGAGTCATTTGTTTACTTTTTTTCCTGTGAAAAGCATTATTCATTTGTTTTTAAGTAAAGCTTAATAATCATTTCTTTCTGCCTTGAGACAATTCCATAAAGGAGCTGGGTCTGTATAAAGAAGAATTGGTTGACCTGGGAAGTTAGAATTTAATTTAGTTTTGAGAAATGGGTCTTACCTGTGTGAATGGACACACTTCTGGGTTATACATTTAAAGCCGAGAAAAACTTAAAGATTATATTTCTGTGATAATATAACAGAACTCCATTTTTCCCCCTAACTTCCCAGCTTCAGTGATTCCCACTTAACCCTATGGAACTGTGTGTTGGGGAAACAAAAGCTGATGATTACTGGAAGATGAAATGGTTCTATAGCTTCTCCTTCTCTTACTGTTGAATGTTTAGGGGATTAGGTTATTCATAAGAAGCTTCACCAAACTGTTGTGATAGATTTTAAGCTTCAGTTAAATTTTTTTTCCCCTATATTCATTTACTATTCATTACTATCATTCATATCCTTCCTAAGTTCATACGGGTAAAGGGGTTTTGCAGAGCATGAAAACCTTCCAGTGGATGTCTGTTAGAATAAAAGGCCAGAGTTCTTGCCACGGCCTCTGCGTGGTCGTGTGGCTTCAGCTGCCTCCCTGACTCGCCTCTCTGCACTCCCCCTTGCACTGTGCTTTACACACACCTGCTTTTAAACCCCTCTCCCACACCGGGCTGCTGTCTCCTACCTTCAGGCCCTTACCTCTGTGTCCCTCAGCTTCAAATGTGTTTGGTTTTCTCCTCACTGTGCAGTGACTCGGTGATTAATCGTCCTCATCACTTCCAGTTCCTTGGATCCTCTGTGCCTTTACTGAGCTTGTCCGGGGAAACCACATCCTAGTTAAGTGCAACTCTTTGCTTATTTCAAGTCCCTAGCATGGCTGGAGAAAATAACCAGCTAGGCTGTCTGGTCTCATTTTAAATTCATGAGCTCCTTCTCAAGTGAGCCTTTAGTTCTGCCTTGCAATCCTGTAATATTTCCCTAGTTGCTTCACTCTCCTGCTTCCAGAGGTGACTCCTTCACACCTCCTAAACTGCCTTCCCCATCTTAATCTCAGTGTATGGTCCTTGTTTCTTGTTTCATGGAGAAAACAGAAGCAGTCAAAAAGGAGCTTCCCCTTGCTCTCACTGCATGCCAAATCGTTTTTCTAACTGTATCTGTAACAACATATGAACTATTTGTGCTTCTGACTAAAGCCAATCTCCCTAACTTGTGCTGCGGAAGTCATTCCCTCTTCACTGTATAAAGATTTACTTCTACAGGTGTCACTTCTCTCTCTAGCATACATTTTCCCTCTCCTTCACACCTTGATGACTGTAATACCTCCCATCTTAAACACGAATGCCAACCTTGATGCCACAGCCCTATCCGTGTACCCTCCTATTTCTTTGGTCTCCTTATGGCAAAGAAGTATTCACAAATTGTCACTATCCACTGACCATAAGCCACCCCAACATTTACCAGGGCTTTGTTACATTATTGGTTTGAAAAATTGGTTCTGTTAAATATGGTAAATACAAAATGCTCTTGGAGATTATGGACATGTTTGCAAGTTAGGTTCTCTGAAATTTGTAGGACGAGGAGCTGCTTATACTTTTCCCAATTTACTGAACAGAGAACACTTTTAGTAAAAAGAACCTATGGATATTTTCATAGTGCTTTTTTAAACACAATTTGAGAAATGTTCAACTACTCAATTAAAATAATGGACAATTTGCTTAAAATATTGTACTTTCCCATTTGAGAGAAGAGTCCAGACTGCCCTCCCCTGTCCCCACTCAGGATTATATGCTATGTTTAGTGGCAAAGGTGGCATCACCGCTCAGAAGCCTAAGCTTCTGGCATTGGCCAAGCTACCTCTTTTGGGTAATTGTATTTAACCAGGGCTATTGTTATTAAGATACTCGTCTTATTTGCTTTTCTTGAAGGTGGACTGTTATTTTCCTTAAAGATGTTCTTAAGCAAGCTTTTTATGGGCAAATCTTTTTTTTTTTTTCTTTTTTTGGCTTTGGTCTAATTCATTAGACTCTGGCTGTTCTCATAACTGGATAATACATGTGAACTCTACAGCCTTTCTAATTGAAATAAAATTACTTCTGTGTTTTAGGTGTCTGGAGTAGATTTGCAGAACGCCTCACACAGAGAAGCAGTTGAGGCCATTAAGAATGCGGGCAATCCTGTGGTGTTCGTGGTTCAGAGCTTGTCATCCACTCCAAGAGTAAGCTTTAGTTGATATTTTCAAAAAATTTAAAAATATCCTCTGTATATCTATGGACCCAGCTTTTGCCTCCATGTTGTTTTCCCATACGTTTTCATTTTGATCCTGCTATTACCTAGAAAAAGCATCACTTCATAAAAATTAACTATTAACTTCACTTTCTCTTTTTTTCTTTGGTTTTGGTCTTTTGGTCAACTTTGAGTCATTCCAGTCTGCCTTGGTGTAAGTCACAGGCTATGGAGTCAGACAGACCTGCTTTCCATTCCTTAATTCCCTGTTGACCAGCTTTGTTAACTTAGAGACAAGTTACTTTGTTTATAAAATACTTTGAACATAAGGGGGGTCAGATATGAAAATGTTCTCGAGGTACCTCCATGCTCTGTGTAGTTATTAAAGAGTGTAAAAATGCAAACATGGTGCATTGTTGTATGTTCTGTTGGACATCCCAAATTCAAAACTAGCAGTATTTAATTGTAACACTTTTATCTGAAATACATTACTCCTTCAGTATGGAATTAGAACTCTGATACATAGATGTCAGTGGCAGGATATGTATTTTATTTTGCAATATGCAGCAGAAATATCACCCCTAAGCCCTGTGACTGGAAGAAATGTTTATTTTTCTTTTTTATAGTGGAAGACAGCTGTTCAAAACATAGGCACTTCTGAACAGTAGAAA
Source organism: Ursus maritimus (assembly GCF_017311325.1). Lineage (NCBI taxonomy): Eukaryota > Metazoa > Chordata > Mammalia > Carnivora > Ursidae > Ursus > Ursus maritimus. Next base: position 53,862,438 of record NW_024423564.1, on the reverse strand, counting down.
AACTGCATATTTTTAAAAAATGCTTTTCAATAAGTGATGTGGTGCTTTTCAACCTTTTGTATGTCGAGGCATACAGAAAATAATATTTGTATGGCAACCTGGGCAAACAGATGTTTGGCTGCCCTGAGGGCTGGGACATCAATACATTTTGACATGCTTGTAACCTGCCTGCACACAGGGAGCTGCACACTCACCCCTCTTGGGGCAGCTCTGCTGGGATTGCTGCGTTGCAGTATGACCCCTCCCAGTCTTAGTGCTGTGTTTATACCGTGAGGACTCACTGAGAATGGGGAACTGAATGATGTCTTCTCATTTTCATACAATTTGAAATTTGGGGGGAATCCACTTTTTAATTCTTTTCTGGAACCCAGGTTTTTGGAATCCACCTTTTAGCTCTTACAATATTGAGAAGGTAATTGAGGCTGTCACTTTTATTTCTGGAAACTGAGTTCCATAGGAAAATTGGCCAGATTATTCCTTGCCAAATGGTACTTCCAAAGAAACAGTTTCAAACGAGAATGAGCCAATCACTTGAAACCTTTGTGTGGCCACTTGTGACTGCCCTGCCAAAAAATATTCAAAGCAAAGAAGTAGGTTATCAAGTCAACCAAAAAGGCCAAGCAAGCATTTAATCCAGCCTTTGCTGGTGAGCTGAGGTGGAAATTTTCACTTAGATGACACAAACATTGCAATTTCTCTCACTGCTCACAAAAAGAATCTTTTTAGCATCATGCCATGTTCAAGTCCTTGCTCCCCATACAGCACCAGAGACCGCCACATTGTGCATTGGGTTCATCAAGCATTCAACTTTCTCTGGTTCTAGGTGAGGGAACACATTCAGGTGATGGAGTCAATTTCTACGTCCATGATTTGTTCCATATTTTAACACAAAGTGATTCCTGCTTAATGAGGCGTTGAAAGAAATCAAGTTTCATAACTTTGCAAAATGGCGTGCTCTTTGGCTTGTTTATTGTTGCAAGTAGTGTTGGTCATCACAGGCATAGAAAATATAGCCAAATGCTTAGTCATTTTTGACCACTTTACATTAAACTTTGAGACTTTCTGCAAAACCCCCAAAGAAGTAATTTTCTAACATTAGGACCATCAGGAGCCCTATGTCTAAAGTGCCCTGGCCACGTGGAGATTGTTATCAACATCATAAATTGAGCACCGGTGTTTATATTTGTACTTTTTTTTTATTCTTTGTATTATACTTTACTTTTTTATATTTGCGATTTTAACAGATGATTTCGGAATATCACCAATACATTACCTTTTTAAGCTTTTTCTCCTGAATTCCTCGATAGTATTTTCAGCATGCTAGAAAGAAATGTGTGTATCCACTTAGATTTATTTGGCAAATGCTTATTTGAGAGCAGAACCGATGATTTACACTGCACTCCTCTATAGAAAGTTTTTATACCAGGGTATTTTTTTTCCCCACTTAATAACTTAACTACATTTCACATATTATTTTTTCACATGCCAAAACAAACCCGTTTGAAATTGGGATCATCCCTTCAGTTCCTTAAATTTATTTTGCTATGTTGCTTTCTATTCTCCTGTATTCCATTCCCTAATACCATGATTTCATAATGGCACCTTTTTAAACCTTTTTATGTGTACATTTGCATATTAAACATACAAAAATACAGTTTTTACTTTCACAAGAAATATGCTGTCTTTTACTTTTATTAAAGATGCAGTCTTCTTGCTGAGCCTTTGGTCTTCCAAATTTGGCTGATACATTTACAGAGATATATTTCTGTGCTATTCAAAAAACAGTGTAAACTTATGAGTGACAGCTGACGTTGTGTCCCATCCCAGAGCTTCTGCTGTTCGGCTTCAGCTGGTTTTTCCCATAGGAGAAAGTAGGTCCAGTGTGGACAGGTATTCTGACTTGTCAGGGAGGCAAAGTACTTTAAGATTCTTCAGGACAAGAAATATATGCCTATAGACCTACCAGGTTTTGAACTTGAGCCTTTGATGGTCCCAGTGTTAGAAAATTACTTCTTTTGGGGTTTTGCAGAAAGTCTCAGAGTTTAATGACCTTGGACATGGACTTGGATTGTTTGTATTAAATAGAGGAATAAATACTGAGCACTAACAGTGTCTGTTCACATACAAAACATTAAATATATGTTGATGTGTCATTACTATTTTCCTTCTCTCTCTCTTTCTCTCTCTCTCTCTCTGTCTTTAAGTAGGCTCCATGCCCAATGTGGGGCTTGAACTCATGACCCTGAGATGAAGAGTCGCATGCTTTACAAACTGAGCCAGCCAGGCGCCTCTGTTGTCTTTTATTTAAAGGAAACATTTCTGAGACTTTGTCATTTATCCCAAAATTAGTTTATTTCTTTAGAGTCTATATTAAAGGTGAAGAAAATTTAATCTTAAGTTGCATTTAGAGAGAGGTGTTTTTTGCTCTGTTTTGTTTTTTAAATTATCCCTAGGCAGGCAGTTTCTTTACATTTCTGGGAAAGGAGATTTGTTTTTTTCCTACAACCTTCATGTCTGTCATCAGATTCTATGCCAAGATTATTTGTGTTAGCTATTTGAGGACCTTTTTAAAAAAAAATCACTAAAAATTTTATATTTTCCCAAGATGTTTCATAGATTATTTTGTAAAAAGAAATGAGTCAAAAAGTAATCTATGCTGTTGGCACCATTGAGAATTAAAAGTATTTCTATGAAATGGAACTATTTTGTTCATGTATAAACATTTATTGAGTGCAACTATGTAATAGGTTCTTTTGGAGCACTATAGATAGTGATAAATCATTAATTCCAGCTCTCATTGAGCTTTTATCCAGGGATGTAAATAGATTTTAATTTATCTTCATGCTAACAGTAATAGTGAAATATTTATTGAGTGTATACAGTGTGCTAGATAACATACTTGAATTGGGATACAATGGTGAATAACGTAAGTCTATCAAATAAATGATGCATCCTGTGTTCTAGGGAGGGGTTCGTGTAGGTCACCCCTCAAACTGTTTGCAAAATAAGATGTTTGGATGACAATCAGTATTATGACTTTCTTTTTCGTCATCTTCATTTTCACTTTCTGGATCTACACGTATCGTGAGTTTATTGTTCTTTGATGGTACGCACACAATATTTTCGATAATCTAGCTTGTGATATTTTTGAAATTGTATTGTTTGCCTTGAATTCTACTTTTCATGTCTTTACTTTTTAGATGAAGTCAGAAACTTAAGATTTTAACTGTTTAAAATTTTAAGAAATGTAATGATTGTGACATTAAATGTTTTATTCCTTCTTTTTTTTTTTTTGTGGTCATAGGTCATTCCTACGGTGCATAACAAGGCTAACAAAATTGCTAATAACCAGGACCAAAACACTGAAGAAAAAAAGGAAAAGGTAATGAACCTCTTAAGCCTTTAAAAAACGTTTGAGTCTTTTTGCCTATCTGAGCTGCAGTTAGTAAGAATGGTGTTTTGACTAGTATCAGGCTAGAAGGACTGTGTTATAATGTCTCCTTCCTGTGAATATAACTGGTTCTGGCCAGACTGAAGGCCAGAAACTTAGTGAAACATAGGTGCCAAAATGTGATAAAGCACCAATCATCCCTCGTCATCTTTGTCTGTCTTTCCTGTTCAGTTGGGCTGGTTGTCCATTCCCAGAAAATGCCTCCTACTCTTGGGAATTTATGGGACTTTGATCTTGCTGTTCTCTCAGCCTGGAAATCCATTTCCCACATTGCTCCTCCTTTTATCTTCCAAGGAGGAGCTCAGAGGTCATCTTTACTGAGAAAACATTCCTTACCATCAATCAAAGTTAGTCATCCATTCCTGTTCTCCCACCTCTATTCTAGTAGTGAAGTTGATCTAAAATTTATTTTGGGATATGATAATAGGTAGGGATGAATTTTTATTTTTCTCCCCATAAAGATAACTATCCTACTGTTTTAATATAGGCCCTCTTTTACCTACTGACTTGTAATGCTCAGTCCTAGCTCAGGTTATGGGGGGGTCTGCTTCTGAGCTTTCTCTTTGTTCCCCATGTCTATTCCAGCACAAATGCTGCACTAGCTCAATTATTTTTTTTTTTTTAAGATTTTATTTATTTATTTGACAGTGAGAGAGACAGCCAGCGAGAGAGGGAACACAAGCAGGGGGAGTGGGAGAGGAAGAAGCAGGCTCATAGCGGAGGAGCCTGATATGGGGCTCGATCCCAGAACGCCGGGATCACGCCCTGAGCCGGAGGCAGACGCTTAACCGCTGTGCCACCCAGGCGCCCCTGCACTAGCTCAATTATCAAAGCCTAATAATAAACCTTGTTTCTAGTAGAGCAATTTCCTTTACATATTTCTTCTTCTTTAGGGGTGCCTTACCTATTTGTATCCTTTTCCTTTTCCCTATGAATTTTAGGACTAGCTTGTCAAATTCTACAAAAAAAATCTCTTGGAGAATTTTGATGGGAATTGTGTCATATCTGTGGATTAATTTGTAAAGAAGTATATCTTCATGATATCTAACCTTTTTAACTGTTAACATGATATATCTTTCTACATATTAAATTCTTATTTTCTTTCAATCTTTGTAATGTTCTTCGGAAAGGTATTGTAAATCTTTGGTTTATTCCTAGATACTCTTACATTTTGTATTGCTTTTAATTTAAATTGCATTTTCTGTTTGTTGCCAGTATGTAGACATAGAATTGATTTTTTACGTACTCATTTGACATCTTGTAACATTATTCCATTATTCTTTTATAAAATAAAATAATCCAGTGCAGAACACTGGAAAAACTGAAAGACTGAAACAAATAAAATCACGCATAAACCCACCACCTAAAGATAAACTTACTAAATATTTTAAATACTATATGTAGAGCCTTCTAGTGTCTTTATGTCCTCTATAAATGTACATAATTTTAATAATGTGAATCTCAAATTCTAATACTATTTAGGGGCGCCTGGGTGGCTTAACAGCAGTTAAGCGTCTGCCTTCGGCTCAGGGTGTGATCCCAGCGTTATGGGATCGAGCCCCACATCAGGCTCCTCTGCTATGAGCCTGCTTCTTCCTCTCCCAGTCCCCCTGCTTGTGTTCCCTCTCTCACTGGCTGTCTCTATCTCTGTCAAATAAATAAATAAAATCTTTAAAAAAAAAAAATTCTAATACTATTTAGATTTTTATTTCTGGATTTTCTTTATGGGTAATAATAATCACTCTGGATAAAGGCAGTTTTCTTTCCCCTTTTTTTCCAATCTTTTTCTTATTTATCTACTAAAACCTCTGTGTTTAATAAAGAAGTAATAATAGCTAACATTTTTGTTGTTTTTCCTCCTGATATTTAAGAAATTGCTTTTAATATTTCACCATTGAATATGATGTGTGCTGTAAGTTTTTGTAGATAATCCTTCAGGTTAAGGAAGTATCCACTTTCATTCTTATTTTGCTAAGAATTTTTATCATGAATGGCATTGGCATTGAATTTTATCAGATGTATTATCTGCATTCACTGAAATAATTGTGTGTGTATACATTTTTTTTCTCTTTGAATCCCTTAATGTGATAAATTACATTAATAGATTTCATAATCTCAAACCAATCTTGAATTCTTAGATTAAACTTAATTTGATCATGATTTTTTTTGCACATTGCTGGCATTATTTCCTTAAGGATTTTTGCATCTGTGGTTAGGTATGAAACTGGCCTGGAATTTCCCATTTATGTACTATTCTGTCTGCTTTTGAATATATGAGATTACTAAAATGAGTGGTAGGTATATTTCCTCTTTTTTAGTTCTCTGAGCATTTGTGTAAAATGCTAATTATTCATTCCTTAAATCTTTGGTCACACTAGCTTATGAAGCCATTTTGGGCCTGTGTTTTCTATGTGGGAAAAATCTAAAATGCTGATTCAGTTCTTTAATAATTATGGAACTATTCAGATTTTCTATTTTGTCTTGAGTCAGTCATGGTTATTGATTCTTTTCTAGGAATATCGATATCACTTAATTTTTTACATTTGTTAGTATAAATTTGTTTTTTTCTTAAAAAAAGATTTATTTATTTGACAGAGAGCACAAGCAGGGGGAGCGACAGGCAGAGGGAGAGGGAGAAGCAGGCTCCCCGCTGAGCAGAGAGCCTGATGCAGGGCTCAATCCTGGGACCCTGGGATCATGACCTGACCCAAAGGCAGACACTTAATCGACTGAGCCACCCAGGCTCCTCAAAGTTGCTTGTTATCTTAGCTTGAATTATATATGCTCTATCCATAGTTCTTTTTCATTGTAAATATAGTTTCCTTTTTACATTTTTTTTTCCTTAATCTTGAAGGTAATTTTCATTTAATTTCTCCAAAAAAATTTTTATTATAGTTGACATAACATTAGTTTCAAGTGTATAATTCCTCTGTTTGAAGTTTTAATTTTTGAACTGTGTTATCTCTTTTGTGTCTTTATTCTGCTTAATTAAAAAAAAAATTTTTTTTTTAATTTATTTATTTGTCAGAGAGAGAAAGAGAAGCAGGGGGGAGGGCAGGAAGAGGGAGAAGTAGGCTCCCTACTGAGCAAGGAGCCCGATGCAGGACTCAGTCCCAGGACCCTAGGATCATGACCTGAGCCAAAGGCAGTCGCTTAACCAACTGAGCCACCCAGGCGTCCCTATTCTGCTTAATTTTGTTCTCATCTTTATATTACCTTACTTTGTTTGGTTTTCTTCTTCTACTCCCCCACCCCGCCACTGTAACCTTTAGGTAGTTGTAGAGTTTATTAATTTTTAGCCATTTTTTCCTAAAACAATCATTTAAGACCATATATTTCCTTCTAAGTCACTCTTTACATCCCAAGATTTTAAGTTGAGTATCTATTACTCAGTACTGGTTTTTTTAGTCCCCACGATTTCTTTTTACCCAAATTTATTTAGAAATGTATTTTTAAATTTCCACATGAATGTTTTTAAAACCTATTATTTTCTAACATATTTCCATTATAATCAGAGATTGTGGTTTATGTAGTATTCTTTTACATTAGTTGAGACTTTGTATGGCCTATCAGATTCTCCATTATTATAAATGTGTATCTGTGATTTAAAAGAATAGCATAGTAGTTTTTCTTTTTAAAGATTTTATTTTTAAGTAATCGCTGCACCCAACGTGGGGCTCGAACTCACAACCCCAAGATCAGGAGTCGCATGTTCTACCGATGGAGCCAGCCAGGCCCTGCTAGTGTGATAGTTACTGGGTATAGGTTTATACAGAGTCACTAGAGCAAATTAATTAAGTTGTTCAGATATTTTGCATAATTGTGTTTTTGGTGAGGGGAGGTCATGGTAATCTAACAGTCTCCCATTTTGATAGTAAAATTAGTCTATTTTTCATGTAGTTTTTCAGTTTTTGTTTTACATCTTTTCAAGTAAATTTATCAGATGTCTACAAGTTTTAAATTATCTTTATTCATATGTGGCATTATTTAGTAATGCCCTAATACCTATTTCATCTAATATCACTGAACCTGTGCCAACTTTATTTTCGTGTTTGCCTGGTTTTTAGCTTGGAAATTTTTGAGCCACACACAGAATGAATTCAGGTCTCCAACCTGAGAGAGTCTGGACTTGTAAGGAATTCTGAAGGATTACCTTTTTTCTTTTTTTCCACCTCAAGCTAAGGCCAAGGCCAGGAAATATCCTTACTGTCTTCTGTGGTCAAGATTTTGGTCTGTTTGTTTGATTTGTTTGTTTTTAAACTTCATCCATTGCAGGTTTCACCATATTAAAGAAAAAAACTGTAACTAAATTAAATACTTGGGAAAACTTTAATTGTGGACATGTACACGGGGATCAGTCAAGGCTCCTTGAGGATTTAGGGGGAAGGGTTCTTAAAAGGATAAGAAAAAGTAATATTAGATTCCTTACCACATTATAGGGTTGTGTTTTAACCTGGTTGGCCACCTTCTTTGAATTCAGATTTTAATCAATAGATTATAATCAGATTAGCAGTAGCATATGCTGTGTGTTCAGGATTCTGTAGCTGTTCTTGGCAATCCTTAGTAGACACAGATAATATGTAGATTCTGGAAGACCATGGTTATGGCTTGTAGAAATATTATGTACATGGTCGAGGTCATTACCTGCAGAGATCTTTCTCAGCCTTTTGGAGGTAACAGACCTAATTTACAGGGATTAGATGTCTAGAAAAATAAAACCTGCTGACAAAAAGGAGATTAGTAGTTCAAGAGAATGGGGGACCAGGGAAAGGGGCAGGAAGGAGAAGGGATTAAAAAGAGGCGTGAAGAAACTTTTGGGATTGATGATTGTATCCATCGTCCTGATTATGATGATGAATTCAAATTGTACACTTTAAAATGTGTGTAGTTCTTCATGTCAGTATATCTCAGTGAGGTTTTTAAAGACAAACAAAAACTCCCTGCCCTCCTGGAACTTTCCTTCTAGTGGGACAAAGCAAACAATGGAGAGTTCAGTGACTGCTACCTTAAAGCAATCTGGGGACAAGACATGTAGATCCACAAAATGGGGCATCTGAAAGGCTGGAAAAGGAGCTCCATGAAGACAGGGAGCTCATCTGTCTCATAATTACTCTGTCTCCTTTGCCCAAACCACTGCCTGGCACCTCATAGACACAAGCATATACTTGTTGAATGAATAAAGGATCCTAAAAACAAAACATCTCTGACTTCGGGTCACCAGCAATAACATGCCCTCTGGGCACATGCCACCTTTCTGTGCCCCATTTTACCTTATGATTTGGGATTTGTGGTTGTTTCTAGCTTCAGGCACATGTTACAAAAGCACATTTTCGAAAGTTTATCTGTCATCTTTTTGTGGTTAAGATGGATTTCTCAGAATATTTAGTCTATTCTGTTGCTAGAATTTTGTCAGTTCATATCTTGATTCAAAGATCTGAGCTTTCATCAAATGTCTGTTGGAATCCTGTATATAGTGGGGCAGTTAGGACTGTGCAGCAGTCTGGGAATATAACATCACAAAGGAAGCAGACAAGGAATCAGTGTGGGGACACAGATAATAACCACACACAGATGAATAAACTGGTTACCAATTTAATTACTTTAGGGAACAAGGTAATTTAGTTGATTCAGGATAATTCCACATAAGATCCCAGAAGTAAAAAAGATAAATATGTGGTTCTTACCAACTTTGGCTTGTTCCATTAAACCAAATTGAATCTCAGTACAAAGCAAGGATATTTGCATTCTAATTTTAAAAATACAAGTAAGTGTTCAGTAATACCAAAAGTCACGAAAGTCTGTCCAACTGAATTTTTTGGTATAGAGAATAACCATTCAGGTTAACATTGCAATGAGAGAAGCCATACCAGTATCTGTGTCTCTGTTACAGGATGATGTTTCAGTGGTTACAAGATATACTTAACTGTTCGCAGTGGTTACAGGATGTACTTCACTATGTCTCGTCTCTGAAGTTACAGTTTACATGCCAAGCACTATACTACCTTCTGGAATGATGAAGCACCTTTACTCCAGGTGGCGCACTGATGAATGTGACATGTAGTGAAATAAACAGAAGTATAATTATGATGATAGAAGCACGCACAGGATGCTACGGGAGCAGAGACAGGGGGACCTTCCCAAAGTTGGGAGGTCAGATGATTACAAATTATATTATCTCCTTGAAAATCTCTTTAAAAGGGATCATCATTAGAAGTAATTCCTTTTATGCATTACTTCCTCCTTAATATAAAAGCAATACATGTTCTCTAGAATTACCGACAATCAAAAAAGAGAGGATAAAAAGCACCTGAAACAAGTCAGTTAAGCACCCGACTCTTGATTTCGGTTCAGGTCATAATCCCAGGGGGCTCCACGCTCAGCCACAAGTCTGCTTGAGATTCCCTCCCTCTCCCTCTGCCCCTCCCCCCTGTTTACTCACTCCCCCGCCCCCAATAAATAAATAAATCTTTCAAAAAAAAAAGTCACCTGAAACCAGTTACTAGGAGGTGTAGGATAGAAATCTAAATTTTGGCTTGAGATCATTCCCATTTAAAAAAAAAAAAAAGAGAGAGTGTGACTAAGAAACTAAGTTATCCCCCCCCCCAAAAAAAAAATCCATAAAGAGGTCTTGAATAAATCCCTAGTCTTTTTCTTGTTTTGTCTCGGTTCACTATTTTCTGTGCTGTTTTTCATCATGGAGTGTGAAATGACAGGCCATCAGGAGTCATAGACATACTAATATTAACTATATGCTCATAACTCTTTGGTATTTTCCCTCTAAAATTTTCTTCAGGGTTACTTCATATATTCTTTGTCTTAAAGGAGTCACGGAGACTAACACAAGTGGAAGACGTACATTCACAGAGAAGTAGTCTCCTGCTGTTAGTTCTCTTTTCTTTTTGCGTACCACCCAAATGAAAGTATCATCTCCCACCAAACGTAATAGTCCCTCAAAATACAGTCATGTTAAACTTATAAAGATGTATCTATTCCAAGTAAGTCCTTAAGCGGAGTACATTTCATTGTGTGTAGATTACTCCTCCCTAAGGTTGATGTGAAGACATGCTTCTATTTCAAGGGAGAAATCCGGACATGCGAGAGCCTGGGGCTGAGGAGAACCTCATGAAGGTTTTTGCAAAGATAAAATGGTTTCTTGTGATCCTCCTGGTGACACTTAGAATGTTACAAGATGTGCTCTTTGATTATTCTTAACAGCAACAGATAATGCAGTGTTCTCTCGTGATATTCCACATTGTGCTAGGTCTTAGACTTGGCTGACAGTACTCTGCAATGTGTAAATATTTGTGATATTCTTTTTTATATATCTCTATACATACATAGGATGTAGACATGTGGGGATCATGCAGCATTGGTGTCAATGTTTTTATAGTCTTACATATTTTTGCTTTATACTCCAATAAGATCAAGGATATCGGGGAGAAAGTGTAACTGTTTCTACACTTAAATCACCAAATCGCTTTGATTTTGTGATTCCGGATTGTTACATTAAAATGCTTCTGAGTTAGTGGTTTCTATAAAAAGGGATTTTGATGTTTAATTAGAAGGCTGTCACATCTAAGGTAGTGTGAGTTTAGTTTTACTATTTTCCAGAAAATTCTAGGAAAATTAGATTTTCAGTAATGATTATTAGTCTCTACAAACAGATCAGAAAGAGATTTTTCCCCCCTAATTTGTTAGCACCCTTTGAAGGTAGGAAAATATTTCTCGCAGTGAGAGGTAAGGGCTTTTCTCACTTTCTGATACACAGAGCACCTTCAGCTCCTGTCCTCCAGCTTCAGCCGTGTGACACATGCAGACCTAGACATGCACAAACCCCTTGGTCTGAAAGCTGTTCTTTCCAGTGGACTCAAAACCTGTTACTATCCAAAAACAACAACAGGCAAACAAAGACTAACAACTTTTGCCATTGTCTCTCACCCTATAGAGAATAGATCCCTGTAGAACCAATATATAATAATCCTCAAACACCACTAAATTGTCAGACCATAAAACCAAACTCCATTTATTGCTGCTACTGATAGGAAATAACAGCCCGAGTGCAGATCAGAACCAAACTTGGCTTAGTATCAGACACAAAATCATAGGGTTAGAAGTAAGAGAAAGAGAGTCAAAAAGACAAAGTTCTATTGCCACTGGGGATTTACTGTGGGTGCCAAGAAATGATGAATCTGGGCTTAAGCAGCTCATGAATTGCATACTTCGGGCATCACTCTTTAACTGGTTCTGGGAGGTGAGTCTACTTGAACATCTCAGTGGGACCTTCATAACTGACAAAGTATAATTTAAGAAAAAAATGTGACCTATTATGCAAAATGTATGGTTATTTACTTAACTCAGTAATGAGGGAACCAGCAAGGTGGTTCGCTTGGTTCAGAGAGAATTGGAGAGAGTGAAGTATTTATTAATTGTTCAAAGAAAGAATGCAGGAATGCCTGGGTGGCTCAGTTGGTTAAGCATCTTCCTTCAGCTCGGGTCATGATCGCAGGGTCCTGGAATCGAGCCCTGCCTATGGCTCCTTGCTCAGCTGGGAGCCTGCTTCTCCCTCTCCCCCACCTGCTGCCCCCCCTGTTTGTGCACTCTCTCTCTCTCTGTCAAATAAATAAATAAAATCTTTAAAAAACAAACAAAAACAAAGAATGCATAAGTTAGATTCAAATTTAGTACAAAACTAGTTAATGTCTTACAGGGCAATAGAACTATAACTTTTGGAATTATCCTCCCTACGGGACTAAAATAATTTGCATCTCTACCAGACAAAATTAATATGCACAGCTATTGGACAAGAACCTTTTCCATCATTGTCATTTTTCTGGCAATTAATATGTTAGAAGACCTAATCTGCATGACTGACAACCAGTTATTTACTCATTCAGCAGATAGCTAAGGGAGGCCTGCTTTGTACCAGGCTCTGTTCTCGGAGCTGAGGGATACCACACTATTTTCTCTGCCCTCATGGAAATCACATTCACCTGGCCTCCTTGCGTGTACCTTGCTCCAGCCTTCATTGCCACAGAGAGCCAGGTCCTGCCTACAACCTTCCCTCGTGTGCCGTAGAGAGATGCCCCGGGTATATGGCAACCCACGTTCAAACTTCAGAGGGACCAAGACATGCTTATCCTATGTTCTTTTTGAGAGTGTTGGTAGAAGTTAATTTTAATAAGTCAGTGGTGTAAAGAGTTTCCTCTTAAATATGTTTTTAAAACATATTAGAGAGAATTTATATCTCTTAATGTTAAAAGCTGGCTGTCCTTGTTCCAAGTATTGTTTTTGACCTAGAAGGATCTGGTTCTGAGGAAAAGGTTTACTGAAAGGAATTCATTTGCTGCCTTTACTCTTCATTTAACTCACTTTTAAGGTTTTCCAACCAAAAATAAAGACGTGGCGTGATCACATTTCTGTATTCTTTTGTTGCTTAATAGGCATGTTGCATTTGGCATCTTCTCTTCCTTCATCATTCCTGCATTTTATTGATTTTTGGATTTTCTACATATAGATGAAATACTGCTTTGGTTAGACATTATCTTAAATAAATTTGGGTGTGTGTTTTTGTTTATGGATCCCAGATAGTGTTTTCTGCTTTGGAGGAATTTATTACATGCCTGCTTTCTGTAATGGACCAGTCATTGTCCATTTACTGGAGTGTATCCTGCCATTAGTGGTTTTGTCGTATAAAGCATAATTGAATGTACTCTGCTGAAATCCTGTAGCAAAACAAATCTTAATCCAGTTATTTTGGTATTTGTGGACTGCATGGGTATATCAGCTCCTATTCTTTTTAGCAGCTTGGATCTCTGTAAACTTAGCATGTTTTATTTTTCCCAGCGCTCAAGAAAATGTCTACATTCTGTGAAGGTAATCTGATCGTTGAGTTTTGTTCTCTTTAATTAAGTTTGAACCAAATATTTCTATGCTGTATCACTTGGTGTGTAAATTTAAAGAATACTTACACAGAGATACAAAAAGTATTCATCCTAAAGATGTCTTTCTTTTTTAAAACATTAAAATGTATGTTGACTATAAATTACAGATGAATGTTTTTTCACTTACAAAACCTTGGTATTTCATTTCAACTATTTTTTTTAAGAAATAAATCTGTACCTTCTACAATTGAATAAACTTTAAATGTAGAATTAATACAGTGGATACTTTTTACATTTATTTTGAAACGTCTTTCATTTGGATTACTTGGTTGGTAACAGTGTAAATAAAATATACGTAATCGACTTTCTCACTGGTGAAAGGAATGCATTCTTCTGGGTAGGTCCAACAGTCTTAAATGTTGTGCTTTTGAATTCCTGTTTTCTGTAGCAGTGTGCTTACATCACGGTCAATTACATAATAACATAAATATAAGAAAACAAATTGTCTTCCAGTCCTTGTTATGTGACTGAAGTTGTATACCGTCAAAATATTTCCAGATTATCTTTTTAGCCTGTTTGTCTTTGAGGAAGAGGATTGTGCAAAGGCGATTAACCCTTCTCTCAAATTTTGCATTTTCAGAGACAAGGAACTGCGCCACCTCCAATGAAACTCCCACCTCCTTATAAAGCTCCGTCAGATGACAGTGATGAAAATGAAGAAGAATATGCATTTACCAACAGTGAGTTCCTTTTCATTATTTGAAGTGAATGCAGACTTCGTTAAATTGTGCTTTGGGGAGTATTGTCAATTATCAAATGCAATGCTGTGGGTTCTTAGAAAATGTGTAGAAGCAGATCATGCTGAAAAGGAAAATGTTATATCTCCCCAACTTTTGTGACTTTATTTTCCTAAACTTCCCTCCTCAACACAATATATTAGAGTGACTGTCAAAGACAATGGGTTATACAGTATTTGATCTACATTTCCTCCTAGTCTTACTATTTGACTGTGAATGCAAAAATGCTAAGAATTCCTTTAACTCCCAGTTTGACCCACAGTAGTCTGGGTTGGATGTGGACGTCAGCTCTTGATTACTTGCTCTATTCAAACCGATGGTGGTGTTGCTAATATAAAATTAGAAAAGACCCAAGTCATACTTTCTCCTTTAGAGTTCCTTTCATGACTTTCTTTGCATTAGCTTTATCAAATACACATTCATACATGTATTTAATGGAGGCTTTATTTAAAAGAATTTGCATTTCTTTTATGCACGTAAAGTATATGTAGTTAGATCCAGTTGCTATTGTACATGGAGTTTCTTTTGGAAGGATGAAAATACCCTAAAGTTAGATTGTGGTGATGGTTGCACATTTTGTGAATATAGTAAAACCCACAGGATTATATATTTAAATGGGTGGATTTTATGGTTTGTGAAATGTGTGTATATATGTTCTTTTAAAAATAATCTTGTTCCTTCCACAATTTAGAAACAGAGTTTGATATGGATATGGAAAGAGTTAAAATTCTGGCTGCAACACTTTTTAGTGTATGACCTTCAGCATGCCCTCTTCTATAAAAATCATGGTTCTTCCTTCAGAGGGATGTGGTGAAGATTAAAATAAGGTGATAAAGCCTTTAGCCTGCCGTATAGTGAAATTTTAACAAGTATTATAGCTCTTACTAATGATAATTATTATGCTGATTTTATAACTTCATATTTTTTAAAATACAGTAGTAAGTATATAAATTTGCATATAAATAGATAGTGTTTATAATCATTTAGTTGGCTTTATAAGAAATTGATTTGCACTTTGGTTTTACAGAGCCTTTTTTCTGGTGCATTTTTTTCATTTATTCAACACATCTCTGTTGAAAGCCAACTGCTTTTTACTAAGCGTGTTAAGTAAATCTGTTCTGAAAGAAATAAAACAGCTCCTTTTTTCTTGTTGGGGTCACCAACCTGGAAGGGAGGATACAAAGGTATGGGAAGAAAATTTGATCAGTGTGCTATAGTGCCTTGGTTCTCCACCTCTTTTGGAGCGTTACACATGATGGAGGTGACTGATATGTGTGTGTGCATGTGTGACATAATCCCTTGTTCTGATACAGGTATTAGGACAGCTGCAGCAGAGAGGAGATAGCTTGTTGGTTATTCATAATTTCTGGGATGCTAGAGTGCCCGTATTTGCATAGTTGTTAGGAAATCTGGTTTAGGCATGTGACTAAGACTATGTTCTAATCCTAGTTCTATTTAGTTGTGAATTCATGGACGAATTAATTAACCCCTTCATGGCTCACACTTGCTCATCTGTAATAGGGGGAGGGGATGTCTTGTGATAAGCTTCCTCATAGGATTGTTAGAATCTGAGGAGCAGAGGATTTAAAGAGCTCAGTATAAGGATTGTGATACTTAGTAAAAACTCTGGTGTCGATGTGGCAGGCCTTTATGTACTATTAACTCAGCCGACATACTAACCTGTGAGGTCTCTAATTAATCAAATAAAGAAACTGAGGCTCAGAGAAATTATGTTCAATGTTACACAGCCAGTAAGTAGTAGAAATGTAATTTAAACCCAGACTCTCCGACTCTAGAGCGTATGCTCTCATCTATACATCTCGTTACTTAAATCTCATTTACCCTGCCAGATGTGGGTACAAAGTGCTTGGAGTTATCTAGTGAATATCACTTAGAGGCCATAAGATACAACAGCAGCCCTCTCCCCAAGGTTCCAGTCATGTACATGTGTGTTCGCACTTGTGCACAAACACATTCATAGCATTAGTGGGGTTCAGGGAGATACCGATTTGCACTGCTTGCAGAAAAAGCCTTCTAATTCCTAAATCATCTTCTAACTAAAACATTTCACAGATTCTCCAGCAAATATATTTAGGCCGTGAATGTGACTTCCCATTCATTTTGCTCCCTTAGTTTTTCCTTCTCAGCATACTTTCCCCTTCCCATTTAACTCCCCATTGAATTCACTGTTCATCTTTCTTCGGAAGAGTTTGAACTGTATGGGGTGTTAAAATGTAGGTGAGCCTAAGGCCTCTAGCTTTCTCATATTTCTTTGTGAAATGGATCCCATGGTTTTTCCTTTGTTCCTTAACTCTCATTAAATGACTACTCTGCTCCTCCATCCAAAACCAAGAGTGGATTGGTTCACTGTTTTATCAGATTCTTATTGTCCCAAAACTAAGAATTTCTTTTTACAGTTGTGAAAATATGATTTTCTTTCTTTCTTTCTCTCTTTCTCTCTTTCTCTCTCTCTTTCTCTCTCTCTCTCTTTCTCTCTCTCTTTCTCTCTCTTTCTCTCTCTCTCTCTCTTTCTTTCTTTCCTTTCTTTCCTTCCTTTCTTTCTTTCTTTCTTTCTTTCTTTCTTTCTTTCTTTCTTTCTTTCTTTCTTTCTTTCTTTCTTTCTACTTTCCCATGGTCCAGGATTGTGAAGTGGAAGGCTGGAATCCAAGCCTTAGGCCCACCAGGAAGTGGTGATTGCATTAGAGAGATCACAGTCATGAGACACATAGGATTTTTAAAGTATAGTTAAAATCTGGGGTGCCTGGGTGGCTCAGTCCGTTAAGCATTTGCCTTTGGCTCAGGACGTGATCCCGGGTTCCTGGGATTGAGTCCCACATTGGGCTCCCTGCTCCATGAGGAGCCTGCTTCTCCCTCTGCCTCTCTCTCTGTGTCTCTCATGAATAAATGAATAAAATCTTTAAAAAGTAATTTAAGTTAGGTGAGTTTTGGTAAGTTACTTAGTCATAAACTTCATTGTGCCATGGAATGTTTGTTGAGTGGATATTATAGGTCGGCAGACGTTGTTCTAGGTATTGGGAACATGGCAGGGAATAAGATCGCTCTTCTTATTAGCTTATATTCTAGTGGGAGAGAAAGATTATAAACAGTAAGATAGTTAAAATATTGATAGTCTAAATAAAATAAAACAATGTAGTGTGAGAATAAATGCTTTGGAGGAGTCAACATTAAGTAGAATGGGAACGAAAGACCAAGATAATACCAAAGTGACAAGAAGGAATCAAAGAGCTGGCTTATATAGTTCTGTAGATCAGATTTTTTTTTTATTGTGATCCATAGTAACCTATATTTTACTTAACAATCAAGTATAGATGTGTACACATACACTTAGTGCATATATAATTGAAACAAACCAGGACGCCTGGGTGGCGCAGCCATTAAGTGTCTGCCTTTGGCTCAGGTCATGATCCCAGGGTTCTGGGATCGAGCCTCGCATCGGGCTCCCTGCTCAGTGGGAAACCTGCTTCTCCCTCTCCCACTCCCTCTGCTGGTGTTCCCTTTCTTACTGTGTCTCTTTCTGTCCAATAAATAAATAAATAAAATCTTTTAAAAAAAATAAAAATAATTGAAACAAAGGTTTCACAAAATATTACTTTTATAACCCTATAAAAACTTTATTTTTCTATTCTGTTACATTTTTTTAAATGCTGTTTGCAAGTCTATTTCTTTTTTTCTTTTTTTTTTTTTAAGATTTTATTTGTTTGACACAGAGAGAGAGACAGCCAGCGAGAGAGGGAACACAAGCAGGGGGAGTGGGAGAGGAAGAAGCAGGCTCCTAGCGTAGGAGCCTGATATGGGGCTCGATCCCAGAATGCCACTATCACGCCCTGAGCCAAAGGCAGACACTTAACGACTGAGCCACCCAGGCGCCCCTGCAAGCCTGTTTCTTGACTGATGAGTCACAACCTGCAGTATGAAAAACACGAATCTAGAGCTCTGGTTTTCAAACTTCACAGTGTATCAGAAACACATAAAGAGCTTGTTAAAGAACTGGTTGCTGGGCCCACTCCCAATTTCTGATTCTTTACACCTGGGAGGACCAAGAATTTCTGTTTCTAGTAATTTCCCAGGTGATGCTGATACTTCTCATCCGGGGGCCATATTCAGAAAACTACTGGTCTAGCTGGCATTTAAGGTCATGGGAGCCAGTGAGTTTCTTAGGAGCGATGTGTAGACAGCAACAGGAAGCCAACCCAGTATGGGCCTCCTGAACCAGCAGAGGAGCGTCCTAGCATAAGAGCATTTCCAGGAGGTGGTCGAGTCAGGCTATTTAAGAGAAGAACGTGTTTCAGGAAGGGTTTTGTCGCTGAATGTCAGCAGCGAACTGTGGAATGATCCTGAGAGGTTGAGGAGGTTAGAATCATGGAAGCAACTGTTGAACTTAGCAACATAAAACTGATAAGAAAAAGAACACTTGATAAAAATAACGATTGTAGAGATTGTTATGAGAATTAAATGTTGGGGCGCCTGGGTGGCTCAGTTGGTTAGGTGTCTACCTTCAGCTCAGGTTGTGGTCCTGGGGTCTTGGGATCGAGCCCCACATTGGGCTCCCCATTCAGCAAGGCTTCTGCGTCTCCCTCTCCCTCTGCCCCTCCCCACTCCCCCCTTACCCCTGCTCATGCTCTCTCTCGCGCTCTGTTTCAAATAAATATAAAAAGAGAGAGAATTAAATGTTACACTAATGTAGAAAGTGTGGTATATGATAGATATTTACGTCATAGATCCCTTATCTTGCGTAGTTGGGCATAATTCATGAATTCTAATTATAGGAAGTCTATTGGTCAATTGAATCAAAAGTGCTTACATTTTAATTAAGAATTAGGAAACAATTAAGAATTAAGAAACAATATCTACATAAATGCTCAGCTGTAAAAAACTACCATTATTAGGGGCACCTGGGTGGCGCAGTTGTTAAGCGTCTGCCTTCTGCTCAGGGTGTGATCCCGGTGCTCTGGGATTGAGCCCCACATCAGGCTCCTCCACTAGGAGCCTGCTTCTTCCTCTCCCACTCCCCCTGCTTGTGTTCCCTCTCTTGCTGGCTGTCTCTCTCTGTCAAATAAATAAATAAAATCTTAAAAAAGAAAAAAACTACCATTATCAGTCCTGCAGGAGTTGTCAAAGGGAGGTTACCAATGGTACAGAACATCAGACTTAACTTTATGGTAATAGTCTTTAATACCTGAATTTAAAAGTTCTTGTCAAAGGTTCAGGATCACTGAGGGTATGAAGTAGCACTGAGTTCACTATCACATGGTGACTTTCAAATCTTCATTTTCAGGCATAACTTCTCTCTGATATCCTGACCTGTTTTCAGTTGGCTGTTGGAAAGATACCATGTTGGGGTGCCTGGGTGGCACAGTTGGTTAAGCGTCAACTCTTGATTTCAGCTCAGGTCATGATCTCAGGGTGAGATCGAGCCCCATGTCCTGACTCTGTGCTCAGCAGGTAGTCTGCTTCCCCTCTCCCTCTCCTTCTGCCCCTCCCCACACTCTCTGAAATAAATCTTAAAAAAAAAAGATACCACATCTTTTTCCCACTAGCACTTTAAATCTTTTGTGCAAAACAAAATGTGTTTCTTCCTGAAGTCTGACCTTTTTCCTTATATTCTCAATTTTTCATAAAGTCCTTATCCCAGACTAAAACTTCACTTCCGCTTATTATCTCTCTTCCTAGATTAATCTTCATTCTCAGTCTCTCCCACATTTGTAGCTTCCTTTGCATTTTCATTGCCACAATTTTAGTAACTATATAGTTGTAATCACAATTTATTGAGTACCTACTATGTGTCCTACATTTTCCCCAAGTCTTTAAATGCTTTCTCATTTGATTTACAGAAGAGTCTATGAAAGGAGATCTTATCTTTTCTGCTGATTTCAGCTTAATCTCACCTTCTTTGGAAAACTTTGCCTCACTCCTTAGTCTAATAAATATTCTTGTATTTTTTCTTTTTAGCACTTAACAAAATGTGATTTATGTGATTATTAGTTTAATATCTGTCTTTCCCTTCAAATTCCATGAGTCTCGCAATCCTCTCTGTTTTGGCCTGGCACATTATAGAAACCCAGTATTTGGGCAAATTAATGACGGAGGGTGTGTGACTTGCATAGTGATGGGGTGGGAGTGTGATGAAAATCCACTTGGGCTCGTGGGGCTTCAGGATACCCTTTCTACTGAGCTGTACCATCCATCTTGCTGCAGAGCCTTCTGTCCAGAACAGCTTGCCTTCTGTCTCCCAGTATGTCACCCCTCACCTTATATAAAAGTATTGATCCCCAGGGAGAGAAGGCACTATCTCTAAAAAGTCCTGCTTTGTTCACTTTTAATCCCAGACATTAAATGCTTTTACTTCACCCCGTCTTTCTAACCTGTTGGTATTCATTCTTTCAACTACATATTTAAACATCAGGGAGCAGAAGTTTTAGAATGACTTTTTAGTAACCTCTAAGAGAGTGATCATAAAGAAGCAGTGAGAATCATACAATAGACATGTCTCTTGATGCATATTAAGTTCTAGAAACTCAGAATATAATTGACTTCTTTGACACTTGGCTTTTAAGTGGTATAGCAAAGATGTGAATGGAACCACAGGCTGAGTGAAGGCCTCTTAAAGTCTTTTTTTTAATACTTTAATTTTAGAATAGCATATTCTCCTTTGGTATTTTGTTTTTCCACCTTTTTCCCCCCTCAGAAGGACCCAGTTTAATTATTGATCCTGGTACATCTTCTGCTCAGATTCCTCCCCCCCACCACCAAATTTTATGTCATTTTTAATATTTGGCAAAAAGTATATATTTAGGCTATGAAGCATAATAAAATTATCCTGTGAATTACACCATGCAAATAAAAATTAGATTACTAACACTTTGCATCTTCGTGTTTTACTTTAATTGCTTTATTTCATTTTTTCAAAGATTGGATATTAGCTAAGACCCTCTGAAATGTGATATATTAGCAAATATTCAGAGTCACAATAGTTATAAGTTTAGAGGGGTTGCTTTTTTGGAAAATTACAGCTTTATTGAGATATAATCCACATTACTATATAATTCATTTACTTAAAGTATACGGTTCAGTGTCTTTGATTTACACTGTTATTCAACCATCACTATTACCAATTTTAGAACAGCTGGAACATTTTCATTGCCCCCCCCCAAGAAAGTCCTACTCATTAGCAGTCAGTCCACTTCACCATATTTATTCAGAAATTCTTTATATTCATACGTAAAATATACATACATATATATTCTAATTTTTAAAAAGACTTTATAGATAATCCACATATATGGGGGTGGGGATCCTGCCCGAAATCCCTTTTCCTCTTACCAAAAATAGAATCTGCATCTAAAGTTGGAAGAAGACAAGGTTGCTTGCTAGCTCTATTGTCCTCAAGAATCTAGCAGGGCATTGAGCTCAGCTCCTTTGCTCATCTCCAAAAAAAAAAAATGAGAGAACAAATTATTCACAGAGGGTGTCGTAGACAATCTCAAAAATTCAGACCTCCCCAAAAATTTGTTGGCAAGGTTAAGTAAGACTGTATATGAATTGCACTTATGAAAATATTATCTAATCAGTATTATCTACTGAAAAAATGTAAAACTTGTCTAATAGTGATAATGGGCAAACTACAAAATATCTAGGAATAATAGAATTAGAAATGTTAAACTCATGGCAGTAATCCATAATAACTCTTTGTCATTTATTCTTGGGCACTGTGATGAAAGCTCTAAACCCACCCCCCAGAAAAGTGTATATAGACACACAAAACCATTGTCACCCATGCACGCACCCTCACACACGCACACACACACACCTCATTTTAAATAGACATCAAGGCATTATTTTGCCTATTTAGTGGAAGTTCTGAAGCCCATTTAAGAATTCATGGACCATAGGTTGATAACCCCTACAGTTTCTTTTTTAAAGGAAACTGTGGAACTTTATTAAAGAAGATTCAGGGGGAAAATAGAGACATGTTCTTTTCCTGATTGGAAGAGTAAGTATATTAAAGATTTCAATTATTTTTAAATTAGTCTGTAAGTTTAAGATAATTTGAATCCAGATACTAAATATATATAGCCTGGGCTTGAAAATTGGTTTGGAAGTGAAATGCTAGACGGTTTTGAAAAGTCTCTCCCCGTATCTGAATATATTCTAAACTGGTAGTTTTCAAACTGAACCTGGAGTTTTAGAAATGAGTGGGAGTGTTTTGGTTGTCTCAATCAGCTTTTCTCAACCCTGGCACTATTGCCATTTTGACCAGATAATTCTTTGTTGGGTGGGGGAAGGAGGCTGTTCTTTGCATTGTAAGATGTTTGACAGCATCCCTGGTCTCTACCCACTAGATGCCAGTAACACTCTCTCTCCCACCTCAGTTGTGATGACAGCCAAAGATGTCTCCACACATTGCCAGGTGTCCCCTCTTCTAAATGGTTGGGGGATTCTACTGTCATTTATTAGTTGAATTGCCAGGAGCACTGCGTTGTATGGAATAGTCCCATACAATGAAGAGTTAACCCTGCCCAGAGTACCAATAGCCCTTCTGATCAGAAACATTGTTTAAAACTGCAGTAAATAGGGGCGCCTGGGTGGCACAGTGGTTAAGCGTCTGCCTTCCCCCTCAGGGTGTGATCCTGGCGTTATGGGATCGAGCCCCACATCAGGCTCCTCTGCTATGAGCCTGCTTCTTCCTCTCCCACTCCCCCCTCTCTTGCTGGCTGTCGCTATCTCTGTCGAATAAATAAATAAAATCTTTAAAAAAAAAAAAAACTGCAGTAAATAGGGGCACTTGGGTGGCTCAGTCAGTTTAACAGCTGCCTTCGGCTCAGGTCATGATCCCGGGGTTCTAGGATCGAGCCCTGCATCAGGCTCCCTGCTCAGTGAGTATCCTGCTTCTCCCTCTCTCTCTGTCCCTCCCCACTGCTTGTTCTCTATCTCTCTCTCTAATAAATCTTTTTAAAAAACTGCAGTAATTCGTTCAATATTTGCAAATAAAAATGGTCTAGAAATAAACCCAGGTGTTAAGAATTTAGAACATAAAAAATAATCTTTTTTGAAATAGCAGAAATAGGATTATTCAGTAAATGATGGGATATATAATAATTAGGGGGAGAAAATGTAGAGATCTCCATTTCTCATCAAAATGAGAAATTAATTTTGAATATTGTTTGCTTCCAGAAACAAACTATAAAAAGTCTATAAAATTTTAAAAATGTAATCTTGGTAGAAGGAAAGGCCTTTCATATTATTATACCAACACTATAAAGGAAAATAATTATAAGTTCACTTACATAAAAATTGAAAACAATTATAACAATAAATATATCTTTAAGCAATATCGTTGCCAGTAAATATTCAAAATGTTCTTAGGTATTCTCCCACAAAATTTACATTCAGATGTAGAAATAGTTTATCCATGTATAAAAAACAGAGTATGAAAAGTAGGGGATAATAAAAAAATATGTATACATCAATATATATACATGTCAAAAGAAAAAGACACGTACGTCAATAGAAAAACAAGCAAAGATCAGACAGTATGAAACAAAAGAAATAGATTTGGACAGCAAATACAAAAAGTCTTTTCAGCCTCACTAATAATGAGAGATACGTAAATTAATAAGTCAGATTTTTTTGCCTACCAGATTACTTAGGATTTTAAAAATTAATATTGCTCATTGTTGGAGAGGTTGTAGAAAAATAGGAGTACTTACGTACTGTTGGCAGGAATATGAACTCATGTACCTCTTTTTGGACACCCATTTGGCAGCATGTATAAAAAATTTAAATGTGCATGTTCTTTGCCTGAATAATTCAACTTCCAGTGAAATAGCCTAGGGAATTCATTGCCCATGTGAATTTCTGTATATGCATATGTGTATATTCCTACAAAAATATGTTCTGCATTTTTCACTAATAGCAATTATAGCAGTATGTATTATATGTAACTAATACATAATAAAGCCTTGATTAAGTCACTTAATCTAAACATTTTTAGCCATCCGATTTGAAACAGGTTGCATCCTTTTCATTTAGATTCCTCATTTGTAAGGTGGAGATACTATTAGTACTCCTTTCACTGAGTTGCTGTGAGAGCCTAGAAGAGGTAATGTATATAAAATCCTTATATAGGAAGTGACATGTATGAAGTATTCCAGAAATGTTAGCTACTACTCTTTCTTATCATCAGTAGTAATACAACGTTCTTCAGTGTTTGCCAGATATTGTCACTACAGAATGAAATTTCTATGGGCCCTCGGGTGGCTTAGTCAGTTAAGTGTCCGACTCTTGATCTCAGCTCAGGTCTTGATCTCAGGGGCATGAGTTCAAGCCCCATGTTGGGCTCCACACTGGGCCTGGAGTCTACTTTAAAAAAAAAAAAAAGAATGGAATTTTTGGCATATGTATATATTAAAATTTTACTAAAACTTACTATAGCTTAATTTTTTAAATGTTAACAGGTTTTTTAAGTTTAACACTATCATGTAGGGGGGCGCCTGGGTGGCACAGCGGTTAAGCATCTGCCTTCGGCTCAGGGAGTGATCCCGGCGTTATGGGATCGAGCCCCACATCAGGCTCCTCCGCTATGAGCCTGCTTCTTCCTCTCCCACTCCCCCTGCTTGTGTTCCCTCTCTCGCTGGCTGTCTCTGTCTCTGTCAAATAAATAAATAAAATCTTTAAAAAAAAAAAAAAACAACAAAGACTATCATGTAGGATCAGTAGTACTTCATTAACAACTCTGTGCAGCTGGGCTGCTGCCTGGTCACCATTGTGCGCTGTGACACTGACTCTTCCACTTTCAGTTGCGATCACTGGAACAGAAAGGCATTTTGGAATACTTCCTTTTTCTCGAGTATTTTTCTCTTTATTTTCTTTGGACCAAAGGTGGAATTATCCTAGAGGTATTTGTATATGATTTTGTGGTTTTTTCTTCCAATGGAATTTTACCATTGCAGGGTCGACATTTCCCTTCATTCTTCCCAGTGTAGGGAAAATACACAGCAGAATTTTTTGAGAAAAATTCATGGTCCAAATGGAATTTAAAAACTAAAAATATAGCTTTTAAAGATTACTTTCATATGAGTGCTAGTTTGCCAAACAGTCCTACAAAGTTTATGACATAATCTCCCTTATTTTGCCTTGTAGTATTTAAATATTTATAAATTTGTTGATTCACAAAGGTCATGATGTTCTTTATAGAGTTAATTCTCTTAATATTCACATTAACTGTTAATATATTTTCCTACTTAACCTTTTAAGAATTTTAATTTTTCATACAAAATGGTAGCAGCTTGCACCCTCGTCTTTAATTATTTGTAGCGTGTTACTCTTATAGTAATGAACATTTGTATTTCAGTCAACTGAGAGGATTTCAACATATCAAGCACATAAAGAAATTTTTCACTCTAAGATACATCAAGAATTCTAACCTAGGAATTAACAGTAAATGAAAACATCAGCCTTGTTTGAGTTATTGCCATTAATACACAGTTTATTCTCTATTGTTAATCCATGCTGTCCCGGGATCACTGATCTTGCATGGGTTCAGAGGGACATGAATGACGTCCAAGAGTCTTTCAAATCTTTAGCCTTCCAGAAGCCAATGCTGAATAGCAGAGTTAAAGTCAAATTTTATAGCCAAAGCTGGATTTTGCAGAATCCTTAGTATTTTTTATTTATTGGACAGAGAGAGAAAGAGAGAGAGGGAACACAAGCAGGGGGAGTAGGAGAGGGAGAAGCAGGCTTCCTGCCACGCAGAGAGCCCGATGAAGGGTTGAATCCCAGGACCCTGGGATCATGACCTGAGCCAAAGGCAGACACTTAACAACTGAGCCACCCAGGCGCCCCAAATCCTAGTGTTTTTTAATTGATAAAAGTACAAAAGCATGTACACTAACTACTTTGACAGGGGAGTTTTGAGGAAAATCTTCTACTTTTAAATTTATTTAATCCACGTAAATTCTGTATAACAAAATGTTTGAAGAAAAAAAAATCTTACAGCTTAATAAGAAAACAACCCAATTTTAAAAAATGGACAAAGCTGAAATAACATTTCACTAAAGAAGATATACAAATCGCTAATAAGCACAAAAAATGCTCAACATTATTTATTAGGGAAATGCAAATTAAAACCACTACACATTCACAAGAATTATTTTATTTTTAAAGATTTTATTTATTTATTTGTCGGAGAGAGCAAACGCACAAGCAAGGGGAGCTGTAGGCAGAGGGAGAAGCAGGCTCCCCACTGAGCAAGGAGCCCGATGCTGGACTTGATCCCAGGACCCTGAGATCATGACCTGAGCTGAAGGCAGACGCTTAACCGACTGAGCCACCCAGGTGTCCTTCCCAAGAATGACTTTAATAAAAAAGATGGGCATTACAACTAGATCCCTCATACACTTCTGGTGGGAATATAAAATGGTACAACCATTTTGGAAAATAGTTCGGTCATTTCTTAAAAAGTTAAACATGTGGCACCTGGGTTGCTCAGTTGGTTAAGCATCCAACTCTTGATTTTGGCTCAGGTCATGATCTCAGGGTGGTAAGATTGAGCCCCACATCTGGCTCCATGCTGGGTGTGGAGCCTGCTTAAGAGTCTCTCTCTTCCTCTCGTTCTACTCCCCCACTCTCCCCACAGTGCTCTCTCTCTCTCTCTCAAAAAAAAAAAAAAAGAAAAGAAAAAAAGATGTACATTTACTACACAATCTAACAATTCTTCTAGGTATATACCTAAGAGAAATGAAAACCTATGTCCACGCAAAGACTCCTACACGAATGTTCATTGCAGCATTATTCGTAATAGTTCAAAACAGGATTAGCCGAATGTCCATCACGGGTGGATAAACATAACGTGTAGCCACACAGTGGAATACTACTAAGCAATAAAAAAGCAAAATACTTACGTATGCTGTGATGCCAAGTAAAGGAAGCCCAGTGCAAAAGACTACCTACTATATGATTCCACTTATATAGGATATCCATAAAAAACAAATTTATAGCTCTAAAAAACAGGTCATTGGTTGCTTAGATTTGGAGTTGGGATTGGGCTTGGTGGAATGTTTTGAGGTGGTGGAAATGCTCTAAAGCTGGATTGTGGTGATAGCTGCACACAGCTGTAAGTTAACTGAAAATCATTGAAATAATATGCTTGCAGCTGTGAATTCAGTATGTGAATTATATTAAATAAAGCCTGTTAAAATTATTTCAAAGTTAGACATGACATTTGTAGGTGAAGGAGGTTAAAAATTTAAAAGCACAAACTTCCAGCTATAAAATAAGTCTTGGGCATGTAATACACAGCGTGGGGACTGTTGTTAACAGTACTCTATTGTATATTCGAAAGTTGCTTAGAGTAAATCTTAAAATTTTTCATCAGTTTTGCAACAATGTATGGTGATAGATGTTAACTAGACTTATTGTGGTGATCGTTTTGCAATATATACAAATAGCAAATCATCATGCTGTACACCTGAAGCTAATATAATATTATGTCAATTATATCTAAATAAAAATTTCTCTGAAGAGTCATATTTGTAAGGGATAGTTAAAAATTATTATGAGAAGGTCTGTGTTGAAGGAGGAGGGCAATCCGATAGCAAACTACTTTGAAGAAAGGAATAATAGTATCTTAATATCTTCCTTGATAGTGCTGATTTGAGAACCTTACAACTCCTCTGGTCTAATTTTACAAGAATCCTAAGACACCCCCCACCCCCGAAGTGATTAATTTGCCCAAAGTCACAACATTAGTTATTGTGAGGTCAAGAATGGAGTCTCGGTCTCCTTTGACGTTCAGGGCCATATTTAAGCTTTCCCTCCCGGGCCATCCTGTGTGCGCCAAGCCAATTTTTAACATGAAGCAGTGTCATGATCAGCAAAGATTTATTGAGCAACTAGTAGGTTTTGGGGTTTAAATTTTTGGTGTTTTGTATCATTGTGGACTCTGTAGTTGATCTCTACCTTGCCAATAGATGTCACTACAATCAACAGCAATTATTATCAAGGCTTTAAGGAATGTTAAGAATGCTCACCTCAGATAAGCAGACAGCGTTCATTAGTGGCTTCTAGCAATATTTCTATGTTCATTTTACTAGATATATGGATTTTTTTGCTCTGTCCTTTAATTTGTTTTTGATGATGCAAAATAGGAGAGGAAAGATTAAGAAATAAAGGCTAAGTTTTAATTGTTCAGTTTTATGTAAATTCTTTTTCTCATTTCCTATGGTTAATCATCCTTTTCTGAACCCTTTATCTTTATAATTAAGTAAATTAAGTAGAATTCTTATTCTGGTCCTATAATTGGAGACTGGCGAATGTTGCTTTCTATTTTAGTTGATTTTTTTTATTCTGGAAACTCCGAAAGCGTCAGCCCTTGATAGAATTTGGATGCATTTATTGTAACTATAAATAAAAAATTGTATTGTTTAAGTTCTTTTGAGAACCATTTAAATTATATTCAGGTGTTCTTAACTTTAATAATACTCATCCGTATGATAGGTGATGAGGAAGATGACTTTGTATTCTACCTTTCACAAAGAAAGGTTAGAGAGCACTGTAGTAATTGATAGATAACGGTGAAGTCATTGCTGTTGGTCATGATTCTATTCTGGTGTGCTGGGAGGGTGGGAAGGAGTAGGGGTTGCAATGAGGCATTTTTAAAAAGTTTAAGAAACCACAACCATTTTTCTCATGATTTCTCTGAAGCTTCAATTTTTTTCATAGTTTTTCCCCCCAAGAAAGCTAACTTAAAGACTTGACTGCTTATAAACTGGATCTTTACTGCACATTTAAAATGCTACTGAGACACAAATGAATCTCACTAGGGACACCACATGTTCAGTGCGGTTCACCAATTTCTTTGTTATCAAAATGATTCAATGATGTGAGCAATAAGACAGTAAGTTGACGACTGTTTCATTCACTTCGGATAGGTTAAACTCCACCCGTTTCCTTTTAATCTGCATTCGAGAGCTGCAACTAATGCCCTGAACTATTTCTCAGCAGGGAACTGGGTCATTAAAATGATATTAATTGAAGCTGGCCACAAAATAAATGGTTGTGTTTATATTGTCTCCTGCTCTGGAATAGAGCCATCATCCCGATGTGAGCAGGGTAACTGAGTGCCACAGTCGGCAGTGTGAAGCATCGAGGGTCAGATGTTGGAAACCAGGGATTTTTGCTTCTCCCGGCATACTTTCCCAGGCAGCTCTTCCCTCCTGACAGATGTGACTGTTAGCTTGAGTGGTAGCTTGAAATTAGCTTAATTGATTGCTTCTCATGATAGAAAGAGACTGACAACTTGCCCTTAAGGAGAATAAAATCCGAGGGGAAGGAAAAAAAAAATAGGCCCAAGGTCGCCAGAAGAGAGAGGACAGAGTCTGGTAAGGATTTGAGCTGCTTCCAGCACTGAATGTTTATCAGGAATGCAGATACCCTGAAGGGAACGCTGGTACAGCAATGGTCCAAGGGGGTTTCCCAGGTAAGCGATCTGTGTCTCTGTGATCTGTGGCTCTTTGGGAATGCAGTCTGAAGCCGTTTCAGCGTTGGTGCAGAATGTTGTGTTAAAGCTTTGAACAATTGTAAGCTAAGGCATTTCTCTTCAGTGAAAGGGTGAGGGTCCATGTGCATGCGTCAGGCAATTGTGTGTTAGAAACAAACCTCTAAAAATTCCCTTTCATGTGTATTGTAGCTGGAATTTTCCCTGTAATGTTTTTGAAAAGTAGAGCAGTTTGTCAGACTGTCAGGAATATACTAGTGAGTTTCAGTGCCAAAATTCTTAACACTGTGTTCCTGTGGTATCCTCTCCTTTCAGAATGGTAATTGAGAGGTAGATCTCCTGGACATTTATTATGATTGTTGCTGTTTGTGACTTCACTATAATCAAAAGGGAAGATGATTTACATTAGAGCAAGGTTATTCTGATTAATTTTTAAAAACTGACCATTCAGCATTTTGTTGTGGATGAAAGCAGAATATCGTTAAGGTATCCTAGTAGTAAACAAAAGGCTGCTTTTTCTACATGGTAATATAGCACCTTAAATGTTATTTGCTAATGGTGATCAAAGTCCCATTCATCTAAACCTACAAATTCAAATTCATTAAGGGTGGGGGCTCAGCGCTTGGAAGTATTATCAGGGACTTCCTTGTTAACACACGGTTCCTGAAATCATTGCTAGATTGGTAATATAATTTCATACAATAGGATACTCTTTAGTGTATGTTTTTGCTTGACTTTTAGAAAATTAATTTATTAACAGAGCTTTTTATCCAAGTAAGATGTGGAATATTTAGACCTAATTGGGGTAGGGGGGTCTTCTCACCCCCTAAGGGAGGCAACTATAAACTCAAAGAATTAGACATCACATTATAGCCTTTTTTTTTTTTCCAGCAGTGCACACGCAAATTAGGTTTTTTCTATTGCAGTAGCAGAATATATAGTGCATACCTGATCTGAGCTAGCAAGCCTTATTCTTGGCTATGCTGTCAAAATAATCAAGCAAGAACTTTTCTTTTGCCTAAAATACAATTTCTGAAGATCTCATCATTGGCATCCTGAGCTATTTAGTCTCCAGTTTTGTGATTTTGATTTGAAGGAAATGTTAGCCCTTAAATGGATGCGTCACAGATTCCCTGTAGTGACAACTGTCCTGATTGTGTTTCTTTTTATTTATAGTTGGAATTGATTTCAGTTGCCGAAAGGTCATCTTTTCAATACTACTTTCTCAAACTTGTATTCACAAGACAACAATAGGAATGATCTCAGGTATTGCTGGGACCCTCCCTGCTTGTCTTCAGACTCCCTGGAGCAGTTTGTTCCTATTCCTTTTATTTTAGGAAGTTTCACTTTAAATCTCTATTTCTCCAGATTAAAAATACGTGTGTGCTTTAGTCTCCTCAGTGTGACCTGTCATCCCTGACGATTTCCTTAATCTCTATTTCACCTGTTCAAAGTTGCCACTGTCCAGCCTCATAAGCCACAGTAGAACCCTCATGAATCCCCACAGTGGGTTTCCCAGAAATTGCACACAGTATGTCTAGTCAGTAGGAATTTCTGTATCTTTTGCATTTTATTCAAATAATAGATGAAAATATTTTTTTATGTTATTAGCTGGAAATGTGTCTCATAAGTAGACATATATGTATGTGTTAAATCTAAGTTATTTTTCCAGTGCTCCTGCTCAGGATTCGTTGTTCATGATTTTCATGACAAACACATTCAGCATTTATTAAAGGTTTCTATTTACCTTTAAATGTGTGGACACATTTAACTCCAGAATATTTTAATGCTTGTAATAGTCTTTATATTATGTTCACTGCTCTGCATTCAGTTAATTTGAAAAGCATCCTTCTATTTCATGTCTTTTTCTGGCATATTTTACAAATAGTTATACATAGAATGATAAATAAAAGATGAGGCCTCAGTCTGCAGAGAATTTACTCTTTTTTTGTACTTGCTTGGAAGCATGTGATTTTAAATGAGTTTACGTTGCTTTGGTATAGGTGGTTTTAAAACAGGCCACTTTAAAATATTTCGTGTTTGCATATGAGTATAGGTTAAACATTCATCAATTAAATTGATCTAATGTTGAACAAAGAGAGTATTATAATTCAAATTAGGGAAGTAGTGTACCAAAAAAAGTACATTTAAAGTCGTTTTTTTGGCGAATCTACCTCTTTTTTGGTGAATACAATGGGGAGGGGAGGTAAGAAATACCATTTCTATGTTTCTTTTATGTTTTCTTATTTAGATAGTTATGTGCTTTCTTGCGCAAGTATTCACTTTATCTCTTTTCCTTTACCTTTATGCTATGACAGGACTCTAAGATATTTGCATAGTGTGAAGACTTCATATTGTATATTCTGAATGTATCTGTGCTAAGTCAGTTGTTTTATTCTCATTTTGTAGATAGTAAAACTCTTTTTCTAGAAAGCCTGGAGTGCTTTGTCATGGCTTGGTGGAAGTATGACATAACCTCAGTTACTATGATGATGTGAAAAATTTTTGGAGCTTCCTAAGCTTCCTAATACCTTCCTAAGACAAAGGGGAGAAATACACCAATGGAATCTCTGCCTTCAGGAAGTTTATAATCTTCCTAAAAAGAGAACATGCATATAGGTGGAGAAGCAAAATGACTCAAAATCCCTCTGGAAGAGCTTGAGGTGGAGAAGCTGGGAGGATTGGCGGAAGTACCGTAGCTCCAGATGTGGGAGTCCACTCAGGCAAAGAAGTGTCACAAGCGGTAAAGCAGAAAGGACAGAGCAAGACCAGATTTTAGAGGAGCAAGAATTTTAAAACTGAAAGCTCACAAATTGATTATTTCCTGAAATGGGCATTATAGTGGTAGCTGACCCATGGAAACCACATTTCAGAATCATTGGAATAAAATTTGCAGTTTCACTTCTTGAAATTTGTTGAGTACTTCTGTTCTGAACACTGTGCTAAATGCTTTACATAATTTTCTTCAGTTCCATATAATTTTGTGTTTCTTTTTTAAAATCTCATTATTTTGTGGATGAAGTCTAGAGGACTCCAAAGACTGTACTTTTACTAAATTTTAACTTCACATATTTTCAAATATCTTGTGAAGTAATTCATTCCATTGGCAAAGACAAATTGATTACTCTCCTCTTTTCCAATAATTGGGTAAATAGACACGTAATTTGAATTCCCCCCCCCCAAAAAAAAAAGTGCTGAAGTTCTGAATTCCAAAAAATGTTCGCCATATTCTTTAGCAAACCACATTTTAATATTGAAAGTTCCAATGTAAAAGAAAAAGTCACAAACCAAATGAAGCTGAATTGGGGAAAAATACAGTCATGGAGATGTGCCATTAGTCTTCAGGGTACACATCACTGTGGCATCACACACTGCACAGCATGAATCAGGCTTCTGAGCATAAACACATTTCTCTTCCATTACTGAAAAATTTCTACATTTGGAAGAGAAATAGCCAGTCTCCCAATTCTAACCGGAGGGGAATGGGTAAGTATCGAAGGTTAATCAGATACTTAGATGAAATTTTTTAAAAATTCTATTTTGAGTCCTTCAGTATTTTCAGGTTCATCCTAGGTGATATAGAAATGTATTAGCACTTTGGTAAATGTTTTGAATTGCATTTGGGCTTTGGCTCTGTGTTGCTTCTACCTGCTTCGGGTTTTCAGTATCTGCTCCCTCCAGCATTTCAAAAGCCAGTGCAGTTATAAGAGCATGCTGGGAAGGAGAAGGTAGCACCTTTCAGCTTCATAAAGCAAAAGAACATGAGTTATAAAAGCTTTTTTAAAAAAAATTTCTATCTAATGGACAGTTTACTAGCTTCCCATTGAAGTGTTTGCTTGAATACATCTGATGTTTCTAGGAGATGTTTTGATTATACCTGCAGGGATTAAAACATGCACATACTGATAGTCTAATAATGAAATTACATTGGTTATGGCTGTTCATCTGTGTTCTAAGAAATCTCTGAAAAAAGCTCTCTGCTCCTGTGCAAAATTAAGTTAAAGGCTTTGGTTCCTCAAATGACAGACATTTGACTTGATTGATTGCCAAGGCACATTTATATAATAATTCACAAGTTGCTTAGACCTGTTTTGATTGTTCTTTAAGAAGAATCATTTTGGCAGGTAGATAATCTGTGTTTTCACAGATCACAGAACCTACAGAAACTAGCTTTTCATTCTTCAGTCCCTGTGGAATCTATAACTTTCATCGTGTGTCTGTGCTCTTATTTCTTTCAGCTTATGCCTAAATAATCGCTTCCCCTGTGTGACTATGGCTCTTAATGTGCCTTATGGTGCTGTGTTGAGGTTAGGTCGTTAGGCATCCGTTTCCTCTGCAGCCAAAGCTTAGGTCATTGTAGATGTTCAGTAAATGTTCTTTGAACTGATGTAGAAAAGCCATTTTTGCATGTAACCTAATGAATATTCATGAGGGAATGGCCAAATCTATTCAATTTATAAAGGAAGCATTCTTGTGGAACAGTGGTTCACTAAAGAAGATGAAATTATTCTATCATCTACATGTATTACTTAGACGTTTCTTTTAATGGGCTACATAGTGTGCAAAGATAGTATATAGGGAAGGGACCTTTTCTCCCAGTGGAACAATGATTTTTCTTAGAAAAAAATTTTTTCAATAATCAAAAACAAGTTCTTAGGAGAAATTTATATACTTGGGGAGGGTGGGCAGTAGAATAATGGGTAGATGAGTTCATTTTCCTGCTTTCATTTTTCTTTTTTTTTTTAATCAAATATCTTGTGTGCTTCTTCAGTGGTTTCTGAACAAATCTATAATATGATTTATGCACTGTTAACATGTTCAGGACAAGTAACAGTATAGTTTCTTGGTCAAGTAGGAAAAAGTAGCAGCTGTTTCATTTTGTAACCAGCAGACTTTTGGTGCAGGGTGAACATATTTAAAAGTAATCATTTATTCCAGGATTCAGCAAACTACAGCCTATGGGCCAGATTTAACCTGCTGCACATTTCTGTAAATAAAGTTTTACTGGAACAGAGCCACACCCATTCATTTATCTATTGTCTCTAGTGCTTTTGAACTATAAAAGACAGCAGAATTCATTAGTTGCAAAAGAGACCGCAGAGCCCACAAAGCCTAAAATACGTACTATCTCTTTCCAGAGAGTTTGACAGTCCCTCAGTTATACCATAGAAGTTAAAGCTTTCAGTCAGGTATGGGTTCAAATCCTGCCTTACAGCTTGCTGCCTATGTAGGCTTGGGCAAATTAGTTACTACAAAATTGTCTGGCCTTTGATTTCCTTCTCTGTGAATAGAGGTAATACCACCAATCCCATACATTTTTTTCCTGGTGATTTAAATAGCATAAAATATATAAAGTATTTAACATGTCACTTTTATAAATGGTAAGCCCTCTGACAAGGATAGCTGTATACAAAATGTGTACATATTAGTTGGTATATTATTTTTCCTTCATGCAAGATGGAAAGTTGTTAATTGTGGTATATTCTTACTATGAAATAATTTGTTTACATGCTTATTGTGCTATATATTTGTCTTCTAGATATGATTAGTGATATGCTCACTATCTCTAATCTTCTGTACTTTGATGGCATAAATTATCTCAGCCGGGTTATTCAGGTTTTTACATGCTGTAAAAAAATCAGCTGTACAAACCTTGAATTAATTTGTAATTAAAACATGGTCCTAATTCTTTCCAGCAAACGGTGGTATCAAATATTGAATCAAATTAATCAGCTTTTTATGGATCAGAAAATTTTAATATAAAATATTAAATATTAGTCCCCATGTGATTGTTTAATGTTTGAAAAGTATCTGTAGACCTAAAACCCACAGTGTTTCAAGTACCCTATGATTTGAAAATCAGGAGCACCATCCGACTCTTGATTTTGGCTCAGGTCATGATCTCAGGGTCGTGAGATGGAGCCCCGCATTGGGCTCTGCACTGGTTGTGGAGCCTGCTTGAGATTCTCTCTCCCCCGTCAGTGCCCCCAACTTACTCACTCTCAAGAAAAAGAAAAAAAAAATCATAAGAGATTTACTTTGAAGATTTTCTCAAGATTCAAGCAGTGTTTTCTGGTTTGTTTGACAAATTATTCTATCTTTGTATGAAATACGAATCATGGATCTGGCCTCAAGTATGTGTGAGATTCTCATTTTTGTCAGGGATCATAGAGAAGAAATGATCCAAAGGGATTCCCTGATATTCTTGGTAGAGCTGAGTGGGTGACGCCTAGAAATCAAGGTACTGCCTCTCGTTGTTTGTGGGGGTCACTAACTCTGATGTAGCACTTTCTTAATCTCTAAAATGAGTGTGAGACTACATTACCTCCTAGATTCCTTCTAGTTCCGTGACTTTTAGGGGGGGAGGGCATACTCTGGTAAGAACAGACAAAACCTTGAAGATACCTATTTTCACCTAATGTGAAGAGCCTAAATTTATTTTTATTTATTAATTTTTTTTTAAAGATTTTATTTGTAAGTAACCCTACACCCAACCTAGGGCTCCAACTCACAACCATGAGATCAAGAGTTCCACCGACTGAGGCCAGCCAGAGGCCGCAAGAGCAAAAATTTTAATCTGGGCTTTTTAACGTGGGGTCTTTGAGCCCATAAGGAGTCTGAGGATGACTATGAATCCTTTGAATTTTCTATTTAAGTTCAGAATGTATGTTTTTGGGGGTAGGATAGGGGAGTTCTTCTCGGTATTACATTACCCGTGAAACCCATAAAACACCACTGTTCTTTTTTTTTTTTTTTTTTTTAAAGATTTTATTTATTTATTCGACAGAGATAGAGACAGCCAGCGAGAGAGGGAACACAAGCAGGGGAAGTGGGAGAGGAAGAAGCAGGCTTCTAGCGGAGGAGCCTGATGTGGGGCTCGATCCCATAACGCCGGGATCACGCCCTGAGCCGAAGGCAGACGCTTAACCGCTGTGCCACCCAGGCGCCCCAACACCACTGTTCTAATCTATAAAAACCATGATGGATAGAAGGATTAGATGACACTTTAAATCGGAACAGACCAAATAGAACCAGACAGCATAGTATGACTTTTGAAATTACTGCAAGATCAGTGATTACATAGCAGGTAATAAATAACACATAACATTTCATCTCCAAAATTAATGTCAGCTGCAGTGTAACTTAAGAAAATTAGAGGAATTTCCAAGTTTGGGAAGTAACAATTTCCACTTCTATAAAGAACTCTGCTGCCCTGTTCAGAATGGTTCTGTCACATGGGTCCAACACAGTCCTTGGTGCATAATAATTGCTTAATGTTGTATGAAAGAATAAATGATGTTTTAAAGTTATTTACTCAACATCAGTATTTCTTATATATTGTTCAGATGAAGGCATTATCTTTGACTTTTACATAAATGCATATAACTCATAATTCGGTGGCTAAGAGATTGGCCTTTGGAGTTATTAGCCCCACAAAGGGACGTCGTGCATGCGACGTTCATAGCATCCTGCCTGCTTGGAGCAGGTATACCGCACATAACAGACGGTAGTTTCTCATCCTGAGCTGCCTTTCCCTCAGGCTTTTCTATTATACAAGTCTAACTTCATCATAAAAATTGTTTTACCTTTGAATGAAGTAGAATTTTTATGGAGAACATTTCAAATCCCTCTTGATTCTTTGGAAATTTCCTACAGTCTTGATGCAAATTAGTACCCTAGAAAAGTTCATTTCACTGAGCGTTTGTCTCAGTATTCTTGATTTCATTCATTTCCAGATGGAGGAAACACTGACTTCTGATGCTTTTCATTTGAGCCAGATGCATTGTCGCTGAAAGGGGCGGAGTTAAAGGTGCGAGCATGGATACCTTGTAACAGTAAACATTCACATAGAATGAGACAAAAACCGTATTTGACAGAGAGAATTTAGGCAGATCTGCTGACTGCAGGGTCAACAAAAGAAAAGCGTCAACCTGACAGCAAAAGACAAGGCAGAAAATCTCCATACAGCAGACACAAGAAATAGGGAGTACAGTAGTCTCTGGTTGTTCGCACAGGCCAGCAGCCCTTCCTGTCAGAGCTCAAACGCTACCACCTTTTCTTCTTGCTAGGAAACCTTTCCTGATTATCTTAGCTAGAAGTGTTGTCTTCCATAACTCGCTCTCCAGCTCTTCTCTTCATGTTTACTCTTAGAGCCTATTGTGATGATATCGTTATTCGTAGGTGCTTTTTCATTCTATTTATAGCTTCACAAAGATAGTATGTCTTGGTTTATTTTTAATTCAGCATGCCTTGTTAATGCCTTATCCAGAGCACCCACTCAGTAAATATTTAATGAATGAGTAAACGGATGAACATCAGGTTATATAAAATCATGCAGAAGGTATGTGAACGGTTTGGCATTGACTGTGTTCTTCTGTTTCTTTGTTTTTTTTCTTCTTACAATATTCCTTTCAAATACCCTATCTGGAGTTTAGGTTTCAGTTACTTGCACAAAGCAGTTGGTTTTTTGTTTTTGTTTTTTTTTTTTAAGATTTTATTTATTCATCTGAAAGAAAGCACAAGCAGTAGGGGGGAGAGGGAGAAGTAGGCTCCCTGCTGAGCAAGGAGCCCGATGGGGGACTCGATCCCAGGACCATGGGATCATGACCTGAGCCGAAGGCAGACGCTTAACTGGCTGAGCCACCCAGGTGCCCCAACGCAAAGCAGTTTTGTAGCTGTCAAAACAGATGTAAGTTATATCAACCCCTAGGTGTGTAGGTACGGTAGTTGGCAAAGTTTGTGGTTTGATGCTGCAGGGTTTTGAACAAAGAGACTTGTTCTTATATTCAGTAGAGAACTATTAAAACTCTTGAGCCAGAGGAATAATTGGACTATAATCTTAAAGGAGAATTAACGTCACAGAATACAAGGGGACGATACAGAGAATTGTGTAGAAGGTGTATCAGGATTAAGTTCCAACTGTGAGTGAAGAAACCCCAAAATTAGAGTTGTTCTGGAGTTGTTCTCAGGAATTTATTTTTCCTGTAGGTATGAGTCTGGAAGCGGGCACTGTACAGTGTCTAGGAGCCAGGCTCCTTTCGTATCATGGTGCCACTTCCACTCCCTGCATCCCCTCAGGGTCGGGAGGACACCAGCTTTAATTATCAAAGCTGCATTCCAGCAGCCAGGAAGGAAGGAAGAGAAGGGAAGGACATTCCTCCTTTAATGCTATTTCTGGAAATTTGCCCCTAATTCCTTAGCTTATATTCCACTGTCCAGAGTTTAGTCATATAACTAAGTACAAAGGAGGCTGAGAAATATTATATTTCTTGCAGAAACATGGCCAGCTAAAAATTTCTGCATTTCTATGAGCAGGAAAGGTAGAATAGGATGGATGGAGAACAGATTAGCAGATTTTCCAATGGTGGAATTTTTAATATTCTAGGAAACATGGAGAAGGCCGTAAGCTAATGTAAGTAGAACTTTTCTTAGAAAAGAGGATATGCATTCATTCATTTGACAAGCATTTACCGGAGCTGTCCTGAGAGCCTAGTGTGCTTCTAGATATTAAGGGAGTCATTGTTGTAGAGCCAGTGGTGTAAGCTGTGAGAGCAGGTGTGATGGTCACAGCGAATGGGTAAGGCCTGGGACATCCCCCC